>NC_092413.1:221701175-222040804 GCF_040894005.1 Engystomops pustulosus | reverse complement strand
TGGCCATACTGTTGCCCATAATTTTGGCATAATGGTGCGATTAAGCAGCCTCAGAGGCATCCATGCATGCTGCCCCTGTTTCCATCATTTTCTGAGGTTTCCAGGTGTTTGGCCAAGCTTCCCTGTGCAGATCCTTGGTCTCCTTGGTTCGACTCGAGTAACGAGCACTCGAGCATTTTAGTGCTCGCTCATCTCTAGTATATATGTTCTGAAAATGTGGGATTTTGGGAACAATCCACTAACATTGGGAACAGGTTAATAAAGAAAGGTTACCCCAAATCAGTAGTGGTAAATGCTCATAAAAAAGCAAAAGCTGTAAATAGGGGAGAGTTATCGAAGGGAAGTATACAAATATGTTTCCCAAGGTGTTAAATGGAAAACAATGCCTCCTACCTTGAAAGGCAGCCCCCATAGCACCAAGTAAAACCTACAAGAAGTCTAAAAACATGATGCGGGATCAAGCCAAACCAGTCTATTTTTTCCAGAAGTATTAGACTCCCAACTCTAGACGGCACTGTATGATGTTTCGACCTGATTGGGTCTCATCAGCACAGCGCAGGGAATTGGTTTGGCTGAGTGAGAGGCTATTGATTACGGACAGAAGGTAAGAGTCCTGCTCTATAGGCGTGTGGAGACTTAAAACTATAGATGCTCCACTAGGAAATTCTGGGAAGTATGCAAATATGTTTTACAAGGTGTTTAATCAAAAACAATGCCTCCTTTTGCTACCTTGAAAGGCAGTCTTCCTTCTGGAATAGATATACTGTCATGTGTGCCCCTGAGACCCATGTTACAGGTTGCAGGCGCACCCTTGTGCCTCCATGTGCCCTCTCTTGCCAACAGCCTCACTTATCTAGCCACGCTCCAGCGACAATCTCCTAGCTTCAGCGCACCGCCTCCTAGGGTGCACGCGCTGGCTGTCTGAAATTTAAAGGGCCAGCACACCGCTAATTGGCGCTGGCCACCTGACAACCTATAAATGCTTAATCACTTCCAGTGACCCCTGCTAGATCTTTGCTCTCTTTGATCTCTTCTATGCCTAAGAGCTGTATTCCAAGAACTTTGCGCTTATCCTAGAATACACTGACAGATTAAAAAATTTGGGAGTATTCAGTAAAAAAAAAAAGACGACTGAGGGGAGACCTCATTACAATGTACAAATACCTGAATGGACAGTACAAGGGTCTCTCCAAAGATCTTTTTATACCTCGGCCTGTGACCAGGACAAGGGGGCATCTTCTACACCTAGAGGAGAGGAGGTACTACCATCACCATAGACAGGGGGCATCCTCTACACCTAGAGGA
This sequence comes from Engystomops pustulosus, assembly GCF_040894005.1. Taxonomy (NCBI): domain Eukaryota; kingdom Metazoa; phylum Chordata; class Amphibia; order Anura; family Leptodactylidae; genus Engystomops; species Engystomops pustulosus. The sequence continues at coordinate 222,039,499 of NC_092413.1, read as the reverse complement.
GAGGCGGTTCTACCATCACCATAGACAGGGGGCATCCTCTACACCTAGAGGAGAGGCGATTTTACCATCACCATAGACAGGGGGCATCCTCTACGCCTAGAGGAGAGGCGATTTTACCATCAACATAGACAAAGGTTCTTTACTGTAAGAGCAGTGAGACTGTGGAATTCTCTGCCGCAGGAGGTTGTTATGGCGGACTCTATGTACATGTTCAAGAGAGGCCTGGATGACTTTCTGGAGAGAAAAAATATCACGGGTTATGGGGATAAAACATTTATTTAATTCTTAAAGGTTGGACTTGATGGACTTGCGTCTTCTTCCAGCCTTATATACTATGATTCTGATTTCCCGTTGTGACCTCGATTCTGATCCTGACTCTGATCCTGTGTGTGCTGCCTGTTCTGACCAATTGCAACGTCCCTGACTCTGAACCTGTTCTGCCTGTCTTGACCTCCTGCCTGTCCCTGACCATGAGTTTGCCTTACGATTCTGCACTACACCTTGGCTGCCCCCGCTGACAGAGTTGCGCCTGTTGAGCAACTTGGTGGTACCACACCCCAACAAGTCCAACCTGCTTTTTGGCGGGCTCTGGTGAATACCGAGTACTGATTAGATTCCGGTCCCAGGTGTTGGCTTACGTCATCGTCCATGGTGGTACAGAGCATCCACTGCCACCAATCCTGACATATACTAGCTTGGCTTAATCCCACATCATCTTATTAGACTTCTTGTAGGTCATACTTGGTGTTAAGATGGCTGCCTTTCAAGAAAGCAAAAGGAGGCAATGTTTTCCATTTAACACCTTGGAAAATGTATTTGCATTCTTGCCACAATTCCCTAGTGGAGCATCTATGGCTATAAGTCTCCACACGCCTATAAGGTGACCGTAATTGGTAAACTCTCCATGAGGAGAACTCATATCTTCTGATCCTTATTGATGGGTAGACACAATTAAAAGCAGATAGTCACATCTTACAATATGCCCGCTTTTAATGCCATCAAAAAATGATTTAGAAATACATAGCTGTTCTTAATGAAGACACAATTCTGTGTGAAGTTATGAAAAAAGGACCTAGATGTGTAGCCAAACAGGATAGAACCGTTGGCAACATTCTATCTCCGACTATGATTAGCACAATTCCTTATATTGAAACATCTGTGAAAGGTTTTCACAGAGATGGAGGGTCCTGGTGTAACGTGTAGATTTGATGACAATAGAATACTACAATTTATGGTATATGAAAACAGAATTCATAAAATCAAGGCTTTATTAATTGTGACACGCACCATGTGGTGTATATTATACGCTGTGGTTGTTACACACACATTTATGTAGTCTGTACCGTGCTGGAATTAAAAACACAGATTGGCCAACACATTACAAGTACAAAGAATGGGGACTCTGATACCTCTGGGGCAGTAAAACACTTTGTGGAAACCCATAACAAAGATTTTTCGTTATCAAGCGATTTAACCGTCTAAATCGAGGAGACGATTGGAGAAAGGTAGTGTTAAAAAGAGAAGCCTTTTAGATTTTGAAACTAAATTCTAGATATCCTAATGGTATGAATTCCATAAATGATTTTGCTTATATTTATTGAACTGTACCGCTATTTTATGCAATTTCTTTATACCTTCCCTAGAGATATTCCTGCAAAGTTTTTTGACTGTGTTCTCACATGTTCCACCTACAACCGAATATGATGTGTCTAATCAGTCAGGTGTTTGTTTTTTATATAGGCACTTTTTGTTTTTTGGATTTTATTATACCATGAGTAAGACTTAGAATAGAGCCGAAACGCGTAGATCTTTCACCTACACTGACTATGTGCCCTGCTGTGTATTTTAATGGATGAAGACTTGTGATTTTATTTGGATGTGCCAAAAGAAAATTTGTTGAACCATTTATTTTAATAATGTGTCTTTCTCACTATCCTCCCCCCCACCTTACCCTTCTCCTGTGTTTTGCCATTGAAACTAATCCATTACATTTTGGAGAACCTTGGACATCCGGTTCCTGAGTTTGGCCATTTTCCAGATCAGGTAGGAGGAATGTAGAGCCGGGAGGAAGTTTAAGAGAAGATCAAGCCATGAAAAGTTAACATGATAAACATAATAATAAAAAACACAAACAAAATCAGCAATGAAGTAAATTGTGTAATATATGAAAGTGAAGGACACAAATCTCATCGCTGAGTAATATGTCTCCAGGTTGATGGATAAGTTTCTGCTCATCTTCATCCTTGTTATGTGATGATACAACGAGACGAAGAAGAGAACTGAGGAGATGGAATAAAAAAGTAGTGGGAAGAAGTATGCCATAGCATAATTGTATAAATGTTTAATTGACAACCCGCTCATTGTTGTATTATATATTTCACCATTGGTCAAACCAGTAATTCCTGTTACCAAAATCACCAAAGAACTGAGAACAGAAAGTAGTATTGATGCTACAATGAGACGACCGGTCCTGGGTAACATCATCCTCCTCAGATACAGGAACAGTCTGGTGTGGAGGTTGGAGATCTTCAGGCACAAGACGATGGAGAGCAGAGATGTCAACCAAAGACTGGTTAAAACACAGAAATTATAAACCACGTCTATAATAACTAAATTAACATGTACAAACATGTTAAGAACATGAAATATAGTCAAAATACATTGACAGCAGATCCTTGAAATCCCAATAGAAGTCACAAAGAGGTCAACAGGAGTCACTGATCTTCCTCTCCACCAGTCACTGACATTGACTCCTATAATAAATGAATGAATCCCCAGTCCGACGATGAGAGCCATTAGAAAAGAGACAAGATACAGGACATCACTGTCCCCCCCTGTAGAGTCGGCCATCTCTCCTGTAGTCTGAGGATCCTGATAACACAACAAGACTTTACCAAAGGTTTAATAAGAAACATTTTTCTTGTATTCAAATGTTGCAAGAGAAATGCCGTCTACATCACAGAGACTCCGACCGGCACAGATCTACAATTACATGGCAGATCACGTAACATAGGAAGCTCAGGTAACTTGCACTTGTCCTTATTTGTTTCTATATTTTAATAGCTATGGGTCACATTTACTAAGAACAGTGTGTACTATGTGCAGTGTCCTGTGTAGTGTGTAGGGGGCGCCAGATTCAGGATTTCTGGCATATATTCTTCATGAATCTGGTGCCCCCTGCACTGCCCCGACAGAGGGCACCACTTTTTTTTGGTGCACCTTTAACATGGGGGGTGAGAAACACCTCTGTGGGACTTTGCATGATAAATCCGGTGCACGGTCCGACGGAGCACCGGAGCACCCCCTTCAGTGCAGAAGTATGTGTTGTGTAAAGCATAATGCAGCCACGCCACAAATGTGTCACGTGTGACGCATAAGTGGCGACGACACTTTGTGTACCTGCAAGCAGTTTGCACTAAAAAGAACCTGCAAAGTCCGACAGAAAACTGGCAAGGACCTTAGTAAATGTGCCCCTATATTTTGGAGACTTCTAGAACTTTAATTGAAACAATACGTCTGATACTAGCCTCTTGATGTATCAGGGTGGGAGGCTCTTGATGTATCAGGGTGGGAGGCTGCGTAGCGTTTTTCCTACGCCAGACAGGACCTGGCGTAGAAAAGGGCCCAGCCGGCGACTTTTCACATATGAAAAGTCGCCGGCGGTAGCAAGTACGCCGGCACGGGGACAGTAACTCCCCGCGCAGACCCACTCCCGGCCGGCATTAGTGCCATTCATTGTTATGTTGTGTGTCCCAGAAATGGTCACTTCAGTGATTGTTATTGCTAAAATCTCCAAAAAATTTAAACCAGAGAGAAGTAGTGAGGCTACAATGAGACGACCAGTCCTGTGTAATATCATCCTCCTCAGATACAGGAACAGTCTGGTATGGAGGTTGGAGATCTTCAGATCCTGATAACACAACAAGACTTTACCTTTATCTGAATTTTGCTTTATCCAGACCACATCACATAGACTCTGAGCAGGTCCACCATTACATAGCAGATCACATAACACAGAAACTTTTGGAAAGTAATTTTCAAGCTGGCCCGATTTTTTCTAAATTTGGGGTCCTGTATCCTTCCATATTTTTCGTAACCTCCAATATCTAGGTGTGACCTGTATCCATGTCGGTTGTAAACCATAGCACTAGTTTGGAGTGACAAGTATTGAGCATGGGATCCATGCATGGATCATTTGAATGAACGTAAAGGATGTCCAAGTTGGCTGTGGATAGGGGAATCATCAGGGTAGACTATCACCTCCATAGAGGGCAAGCTCTGGGAACATGGCCAATTTACTAACCCAGAAATTAAATGGTGTCGACCCATCATTCATTACCAGGAGTGAGTCACTTATCCACCAAGTGAGTCACAGTCTGCCCCCTAGTACTATGGGCTGTAAACGATGGTGATTGATAACATTCTACATTGTGGCCATGGTAACCTTCTCTACGACGCTGCTGCTGGTGCCCTGCTGCATTGATGACTTTTTACTCTTCCTTGACCTTGTGCTGCCACTGAGCCCTCAATGTGAACTCCTCTAGTAAAGCCTCCACAAAAGTGAGCTAGTCCTCCCTCATTTTTTTTATTTCTCACAGTTTAGTGCCACTGGTAACTACCTAGGCAGCCCAATGGTCAATGTACCTGCACTGAAGCATGAAGCTTTGGCTCAAGGGTGTCTCAGCCTCTGAATACCCTCAGTAACACAACAGTTTTGCTTATGAGCTGTGCTGGTTGGTGATGGTAGGACTGATGATTACATCATCAGAGATGACAATATTGGTGGTATATTGGAAGCAGTGCAGCATGGCTCAAATGTCCCTCATGGAGGCCCACCCATTGGTGGTGAAGTGCTGTTACCTTACCTGGGGTTTCTGTAACTGGAATTCAACAGTTGCCTGGAATTTCACCTGATCTTTAAATCTTTAAATCAAGTATGAGGCAATGGGTGGGAAGACCAGTGTCCCTGTGAGACACACACGGCAAACAAAGCTCATGCATGTCTATTTAATAGGCCACCAAGTTGAGCATATGCGCCAGGCAAGGGAAAGGCTCACTTCAGGCTTCAGCTGCCCCTCTCCCAGAACTCACCACACGCTGCTGACAGCGAACCGGGGAATGTGAATTAAGCTTATATAAAGTACTGAAATATTTCAGAATTCTGGCAAATGCATTTTTAAAATCCACATAACAGAGGCTATTGGAACCTGTCACCAGCTAAAAATCACATTCCTGGTAACAGGTTCCCTTAAGTAGTTTAACTAGAAAATGGTCCATTGATATGTTACTATCCATCAACTTTTCATGGCAAACTAAATAGAACAGAACTGGTAAATAATATGCTGGCAGTTTGGTATAATGGTTTGTGAGAATATAGGAGTTTAGTGTCACAAATAGTCACAAAAGGACCATAGAAAAGTACAACGTCACTTGGTGGGAAGTAGTGATTCCCGGTGCTCCCCTTCTTGTGGTCTAGTTTCTTCCCCTCTACTTTTCTCTTCTCATGGTCTATCAGTAGTGATCGGAAGGGACATGACTAGAGATGAGCGAGTATACTAGTCCGAGTATACTGCTCGGTGGAGTATTAGCATACTCGGACCGGCTCGTTACTCGTACGAGTATCTCGCCGGCTCGAGATCGAGCATTAAATTAAGTGTAGAACAGTATTTTTATTACATAATAAAATATTCCAGATGTCTACTGATGTTTTGCTTGTAAGAACACATTGAAATAACACTATTCTTCACTTTCCAGGTGTGCGCGCGTGTCTCCCGCTAAGTTAGGAGATGTTCGGAACATCTGGAATGTGAAGAATAGTGTTCTTTCAATGTGTTCTGCACTTAAATGCTCCTGTATTCACTGTTTTCACTGTTTTTATTCTATTCTTCACTTTGCAGATCTCCGAACCTATCGGAAGACACTCGCGCACAGCTGCAATGTGAAGAATAGAATTAAAACATTAAAAACAGTGAACACAGGAGCATTTAAGTGCAGGACACATTGAAAGAACACTATTCTTCACATTCCAGATGTTCTGAACATCTCCGAACTTAGCGGGAGACACGCCGGACACCTGGAAAGTGAAGAATAGTGTTCTTTCAATGTGTTCTTCCAAGCAAAACATTAGTAAACATCTGTAATATTTTATTTTGCACTGTTCTTTTACTGTTCTCTTTTACTAAAAAAATGCTCGGGTCTCCCATTGACTTTAATGGGGCTCGTTATTCGATACGAGCACTCGAGCATCGGGAAAAGCTTGTATCGAATAACGAGCACCCGAGCATTTTAGTGCTCGCTCATCTCTAGACATGACACATTAGAAAAGTAAAGAAAGTTTTATTAAAACCAGCAGAATAAGAGCACAAATTTTATTGTAACGAAAGCCAACAATTTATCATGAATAAACAAGAAAGAGTCACCATGACCCTGGAGGGCGGTGGCTTCTGCCAGTGACAAATAGGAAATCCATTCTAAAGTTCAAGTGCTATAAAAATATACATTCCAATTACTGAACAATAACTTCTACTGTAAACTCTAAAGGCATATTGTAACTACCAGCGCATTCCTTAGTGTGATACAACCCCTGTCATCTCTTGTTGCTGCAGGGGAATTCTTTGGAAGAGAAAATTCATAACACTCTGGAGAACCTTGGACATTCAATTCCTGAGCTTTGCTGTATTATGGATCAGGAAGGAGGAATGTAGAACTCGGAGAAAATCAAATACAAAGCCATGGAAGGTCCCACACACCAATAATGGAAAGAGAAGAAACATACAAAATCGACAGTGAAGTACAAAGTGTTATATGTAAAGGATACATACCTTATCGCGGAGTAATAAGACTCCAGGTTGATGGATAAGTTGCTGCTCATCTTCATCCTTGTTGTGTGATGATACAAATTATGCAAATGAACCTAAGGGTCTCCGGGTCCCAAGCCCCTCAGTTTCATTTGCATAAATTTTAAAGCCTGTTTTTCTTAAAACCAAGGGCGTAAGAAGCTAAAAGAAGAGCAGACCCTGTCAGAGGGGGCATGTACTAGTATGACAGTGTGCTTGGTTTACAATCCTTCATCCTGGTGGTAGATGTCCTTTATAGAACAACTGTCAAGTATTTTTTTTTTACGAATCAATAGCTCTTTGGATGTAGAACAACTTTGCCTATTATCCTTGTTACCTGTATCCAGCAGTTTCTTTGCTATCCCCCTCAGATTATCTCAGTTCTGCAGTAGCTGCTTCCTCTGCCTGTGCTGGCAAGCCCTGTGCATCCGTCTGATTAACAAATCTACAATCTCACAAGAGGAGAGGGGCTGCTGCTCACGGAGGAGGAGATCATAAAACAGAGCTCTCTGTGTATGTAGCAGAGCTGAGTGTGTTCAGGACTGTGGGTACAGATGTCTCCTACACAGAATAGTGAAGTACAAGATCTCCCCTGTTCCCTATCAGTTCATCCATCCCAGTCTTCATTAACATCCTAGTACTTTATCACTTCACAGTTTTTAAATTATTTATATAAGAAATCCATGACGTTCTGGAGAACCTTGGACATCTGACTCCTGAGTTTGGCCGTTCTGTAGATTAGGAAAGAGGAATGTAGAGCTGGGAGAAATCCAAAAATAATATGCATCCAGTTTTGGTCCTCACAAAAGAAATAGGAATTAAAGAAACGCACAAAACTGAGAATGAAGTAAATAATGTTATATATAGAAGTGATAGAAATCAATCTCATCGCTGAGTAATATGTCTCCAGGTTGATGGATAAGTTACTGCTCATCTTCATCCTTGTTGTGTGATGAAACAAAGTTACAAAGAATAGAACTGAGGAGATGAAACAGAAGAGCACAAGGAGGAGGTCTCCAATAATATAATTCATTGTTGTATTAATGTTTTTGCATTTGATGGATGCATCATATGTAGTTATATTGTGTGTTATGTGTTTGGTCACCATAACAAAGACCATTGAGCAATTGACAGCAGAGAGAAGTAGTAAGAATACAATGAGAGGACCATTCCTGTGTAATATCATCCTCCTCAGATACAGGAACAGTCTGGTGTGGAGGTTGGAGATCTTCAGGTAGTAGATAAAAGATAGTAGAGATGTTACCCAAACATTGGCATTAGTAAAGAATATATAAACTGTGAACATCAGCAAATCAAGCGGCAAGAATCTGCCTAGAAAGACATCTAAAGTAATAGAAGACTGAGCGCAGATCCTTATAATCCCAAGAGAAGTCACAATGAGGTCAACAGGAGTCACTGATCTTCCTCTCCACCAGTCACTGACATTGACTCCTATAATAAATGAATGTATCACCAGTCCGGCTATGAGAGCCATCAGTGCCGGGACCCAGATACAGGACATCAGTGCCCCCCTCTGCAGAACCTGCCATCTCTCCAGTGCAAAGATGATTCAAACAACAAAACTTTCAACAAAGCCTTAAAGACAAACTTTTTACATATATTCAAATGATGCATTTTTTTTCCAATGGAAATAAAGACTTTATTACATAGAGCTGGCATGGGTCTAGTGTAGGATATCAAATAACATGAGAAGCTCATTTTACAACTGATACAACAAAAAGAATGTACATACATGACATTACTTATCCTGTACTGACCCTGAGTTACATCCTGTATTATACTCCAGAGCTGCACTCACTATTCTGCTGCTGGTGCAGTCACTGTGTACATACATGACATTACTTATCCTGTACTGACCCTGAGTTACATCCTGTATTATACTCCAGAGCTGCACTCACTATTCTGCTGCTGGTGCAGTCACTGTGTACATACATGACATTACTTATCCTGTACTGATCCTGAGTTACATCCTGTATTATACCCCAGAGCTGCACTCACTATTCTGCTGCTGGTGCAGTCACTGTGTACATACATGACATTACTTATCCTGTACTGATCCTGAGTTACATCCTGTATTATACCCCAGAGCTGCACTCACTATTCTGCTGGTGCAGTCACTGTGTACATACATGACATTACTTATCCTGTACTGATCCTGAGTTACATCCTGTATTATACCCCAGAGCAGCACTCACTATTCTGCTGCTGGTGCAGTCACTGTGTACATACATGACATTACTTATCCTGTACTGATCCTGAGTTACATCCTGTATTATACTCCAGAGCTGCACTCACTATTCTGCTGCTGGTGCAGTCACTGTGTACATACATGACATTACTTATCCTGTACTGATCCTGAGTTACATCCTGTATTATACCCCAGAGCTGCACTCACTATTCTGCTGCTGATGCAGTCACTGTGTACATACATGACATTACTTATCCTGTACTGATCCTGAGTTACATCCTGTATTATATCCCAGAGCTGCACTCACTATTCTGCTGCTGGAGGAGTCACTGTGTACATACATGACATTACTTATCCTGTACTGATCCTGAGTTACATCCTGTATTATACCCCACAGCTGCACTCACTATTCTGCTGCTGGTGCAGTCACTGTGTACATACATGACATTACTTATCCTGTACTGATCCTGAGTTACATCCTGTATTATACTCCAGAGCTGCACTCACTATTCTGCTGCTGGTGCAGTCACTGTGTACATACATGACATTACTTATCCTGTACTGACCCTGAGTTACATCCTGTATTATACTCCAGAGCTGCACTCACTATTCTGCTGCTGGTGCAGTCACTGTGTACATACATGACATTACTTATCCTGTACTGACCCTGAGTTACATCCTGTATTATACTCCAGAGCTGCACTCACTATTCTGCTGCTGGTGCAGTCACTGTGTACATACATGACATTACTTATCCTGTACTGATCCTGAGTTACATCCTGTATTATACCCCAGAGCTGCACTCACTATTCTGCTGCTGGTGCAGTCACTGTGTACATACATGACATTACTTATCCTGTACTGATCCTGAGTTACATCCTGTATTATACCCCAGAGCTGCACTCACTATTCTGCTGGTGCAGTCACTGTGTACATACATGACATTACTTATCCTGTACTGATCCTGAGTTACATCCTGTATTATACTCCAGAGCTGCACTCACTATTCTGCTGCTGGTGCAGTCACTGTGTACATACATGACATTACTTATCCTGTACTGATCCTGAGTTACATCCTGTATTATACCCCAGAGCTGCACTCACTATTCTGCTGCTGATGCAGTCACTGTGTACATACATGAAATTACTTTTTCCTGTACTGATCCTGAGTTACATCCTGTATTATATCCCAGAGCTGCACTCACTATTCTGCTGCTGGAGGAGTCACTGTGTACATACATGACATTACTTATCCTGTACTGATCCTGAGTTACATCCTGTATTATACTCCAGAGCTGCACTCACTATTCTGCTGCTGGTGCAGTCACTGTGTACATACATGACATTACTTATCCTGTACTGATCCTGAGTTACATCCTGTATTATACCCCAGAGCTGCACTCACTATTCTGCTGCTGGTGCAGTCACTGTGTACATACATGACATTACTTATCCTGTACTGATCCTGAGTTACATCCTGTATTATACCCCAGAGCTGCACTCACTATTCTGCTGGTGCAGTCACTGTGTACATACATGACATTACTTATCCTGTACTGATCCTGAGTTACATCCTGTATTATACTCCAGAGCTGCACTCACTATTCTGCTGCTGGTGCAGTCACTGTGTACATACATGACATTACTTATCCTGTACTGATCCTGAGTTACATCCTGTATTATACCCCAGAGCTGCACTCACTATTCTGCTGCTGATGCAGTCACTGTGTACATACATGACATTACTTATCCTGTACTGATCCTGAGTTACATCCTGTATTATATCCCAGAGCTGCACTCACTATTCTGCTGCTGGAGGAGTCACTGTGTACATACATGACATTACTTATCCTGTACTGATCCTGAGTTACATCCTGTATTATACCCCACAGCTGCACTCACTATTCTGCTGCTGGTGCAGTCACTGTGTACATACATGACATTACTTATCCTGTACTGATCCTGAGTTACATCCTGTATTATACTCCAGAGCTGCACTCACTATTCTGCTGCTGGTGCAGTCACTGTGTACATACATGACATTACTTATCCTGTACTGACCCTGAGTTACATCCTGTATTATACTCCAGAGCTGCACTCACTATTCTGCTGCTGGTGCAGTCACTGTGTACATACATGACATTACTTATCCTGTACTGACCCTGAGTTACATCCTGTATTATACTCCAGAGCTGCACTCACTATTCTGCTGCTGGTGCAGTCACTGTGTACATACATGACATTACTTATCCTGTACTGATCCTGAGTTACATCCTGTATTATACCCCAGAGCTGCACTCACTATTCTGCTGCTGGTGCAGTCACTGTGTACATACATGACATTACTTATCCTGTACTGATCCTGAGTTACATCCTGTATTATACCCCAGAGCTGCACTCACTATTCTGCTGGTGCAGTCACTGTGTACATACATGACATTACTTATCCTGTACTGATCCTGAGTTACATCCTGTATTATACTCCAGAGCTGCACTCACTATTCTGCTGCTGGTGCAGTCACTGTGTACATACATGACATTACTTATCCTGTACTGATCCTGAGTTACATCCTGTATTATACCCCAGAGCTGCACTCACTATTCTGCTGCTGATGCAGTCACTGTGTACATACATGACATTACTTTTTCCTGTACTGATCCTGAGTTACATCCTGTATTATATCCCAGAGCTGCACTCACTATTCTGCTGCTGGAGGAGTCACTGTGTACATACATGACATTACTTATCCTGTACTGATCCTGAGTTACATCCTGTATTATACTCCAGAGCTGCACTCACTATTCTGCTGCTGGTGCAGTCACTGTGTACATACATGACATTACTTATCCTGTACTGACCCTGAGTTACATCCTGTATTATATCCCAGAGCTGCACTCACTATTCTGCTGCTGGAGGAGTCACTGTGTACATACATGACATTACTTATCCTGTACTGATCCTGAGTTACATCCTGTATTATACCCCACAGCTGCACTCACTATTCTGCTGCTGGTGCAGTCACTGTGTACATACATGACATTACTTATCCTGCACTGATCCTGAGTTACATCCTGTATTATACTCCAGAGCTGCACTCACTATTCTGCTGCTGGTGCAGTCACTGTGTACATACATGACATTACTTATCCTGTACTGACCCTGAGTTACATCCTGTATTATACTCCAGAGCTGCACTCACTATTCTGCTGCTGGTGCAGTCACTGTGTACATACATGACATTACTTATCCTGTACTGACCCTGAGTTACATCCTGTATTATACTCCAGAGCTGCACTCACTATTCTGCTGCTGGTGCAGTCACTGTGTACATACATGACATTACTTATCCTGTACTGATCCTGAGTTACATCCTGTATTATACCCCAGAGCTGCACTCACTATTCTGCTGCTGGTGCAGTCACTGTGTACATACATGACATTACTTATCCTGTACTGATCCTGAGTTACATCCTGTATTATACCCCAGAGCTGCACTCACTATTCTGCTGGTGCAGTCACTGTGTACATACATGACATTACTTATCCTGTACTGATCCTGAGTTACATCCTGTATTATACTCCAGAGCTGCACTCACTATTCTGCTGCTGGTGCAGTCACTGTGTACATACATGACATTACTTATCCTGTACTGATCCTGAGTTACATCCTGTATTATACCCCAGAGCTGCACTCACTATTCTGCTGCTGATGCAGTCACTGTGTACATACATGACATTACTTTTTCCTGTACTGATCCTGAGTTACATCCTGTATTATATCCCAGAGCTGCACTCACTATTCTGCTGCTGGAGGAGTCACTGTGTACATACATGACATTACTTATCCTGTACTGATCCTGAGTTACATCCTGTATTATACTCCAGAGCTGCACTCACTATTCTGCTGCTGGTGCAGTCACTGTGTACATACATGACATTACTTATCCTGTACTGATCCTGAGTTACATCCTGTATTATACCCCAGAGCTGCACTCACTATTCTGCTGCTGGTGCAGTCACTGTGTACATACATGACATTACTTATCCTGTACTGATCCTGAGTTACATCCTGTATTATACCCCAGAGCTGCACTCACTATTCTGCTGGTGCAGTCACTGTGTACATACATGACATTACTTATCCTGTACTGATCCTGAGTTACATCCTGTATTATACTCCAGAGCTGCACTCACTATTCTGCTGCTGGTGCAGTCACTGTGTACATACATGACATTACTTATCCTGTACTGATCCTGAGTTACATCCTGTATTATACCCCAGAGCTGCACTCACTATTCTGCTGCTGATGCAGTCACTGTGTACATACATGACATTACTTATCCTGTACTGATCCTGAGTTACATCCTGTATTATATCCCAGAGCTGCACTCACTATTCTGCTGCTGGAGGAGTCACTGTGTACATACATGACATTACTTATCCTGTACTGATCCTGAGTTACATCCTGTATTATACCCCACAGCTGCACTCACTATTCTGCTGCTGGTGCAGTCACTGTGTACATACATGACATTACTTATCCTGTACTGATCCTGAGTTACATCCTGTATTATACTCCAGAGCTGCACTCACTATTCTGCTGCTGGTGCAGTCACTGTGTACATACATGACATTACTTATCCTGTACTGACCCTGAGTTACATCCTGTATTATACTCCAGAGCTGCACTCACTATTCTGCTGCTGGTGCAGTCACTGTGTACATACATGACATTACTTATCCTGTACTGACCCTGAGTTACATCCTGTATTATACTCCAGAGCTGCACTCACTATTCTGCTGCTGGTGCAGTCACTGTGTACATACATGACATTACTTATCCTGTACTGATCCTGAGTTACATCCTGTATTATACCCCAGAGCTGTACTCACTATTCTGCTGCTGGTGCAGTCACTGTGTACATACATGACATTACTTATCCTGTACTGATCCTGAGTTACATCCTGTATTATACCCCAGAGCTGCACTCACTATTCTGCTGGTGCAGTCACTGTGTACATACATGACATTACTTATCCTGTACTGATCCTGAGTTACATCCTGTATTATACTCCAGAGCTGCACTCACTATTCTGCTGCTGGTGCAGTCACTGTGTACATACATGACATTACTTATCCTGTACTGATCCTGAGTTACATCCTGTATTATACCCCAGAGCTGCACTCACTATTCTGCTGCTGATGCAGTCACTGTGTACATACATGACATTACTTTTTCCTGTACTGATCCTGAGTTACATCCTGTATTATATCCCAGAGCTGCACTCACTATTCTGCTGCTGGAGGAGTCACTGTGTACATACATGACATTACTTATCCTGTACTGATCCTGAGTTACATCCTGTATTATACCCCAGAGCTGCACTCACTATTCTGCTGCTGATGCAGTCACTGTGTACATACATGACATTACTTTTTCCTGTACTGATCCTGAGTTACATCCTGTATTATATCCCAGAGCTGCACTCACTATTCTGCTGCTGGAGGAGTCACTGTGTACATACATGACATTACTTATCCTGTACTGATCCTGAGTTACATCCTGTATTATACTCCAGAGCTGCACTCACTATTCTGCTGCTGGTGCAGTCACTGTGTACATACATGACATTACTTATCCTGTACTGATCCTGAGTTACATCCTGTATTATACCCCAGAGCTGCACTCACTATTCTGCTGCTGGTGCAGTCACTGTGTACATACATGACATTACTTATCCTGTACTGATCCTGAGTTACATCCTGTATTATACTCCAGAGCTGCACTCACTATTCTGCTGCTGGTGCAGTCACTGTGTACATACATGACATTACTTATCCTGTACTGATCCTGAGTTACATCCTGTATTATACCCCAGAGCTGCACTCACTATTCTGCTGCTGATGCAGTCACTGTGTACATACATGACATTACTTATCCTGTACTGATCCTGAGTTACATCCTGTATTATATCCCAGAGCTGCACTCACTATTCTGCTGCTGGAGGAGTCACTGTGTACATACATGACATTACTTATCCTGTACTGATCCTGAGTTACATCCTGTATTATACCCCACAGCTGCACTCACTATTCTGCTGCTGGTGCAGTCACTGTGTACATACATGACATTACTTATCCTGTACTGATCCTGAGTTACATCCTGTATTATACTCCAGAGCTGCACTCACTATTCTGCTGCTGGTGCAGTCACTGTGTACATACATGACATTACTTATCCTGTACTGACCCTGAGTTACATCCTGTATTATACTCCAGAGCTGCACTCACTATTCTGCTGCTGGTGCAGTCACTGTGTACATACATGACATTACTTATCCTGTACTGACCCTGAGTTACATCCTGTATTATACTCCAGAGCTGCACTCACTATTCTGCTGCTGGTGCAGTCACTGTGTACATACATGACATTACTTATCCTGTACTGATCCTGAGTTACATCCTGTATTATACCCCAGAGCTGCACTCACTATTCTGCTGCTGGTGCAGTCACTGTGTACATACATGACATTACTTATCCTGTACTGATCCTGAGTTACATCCTGTATTATACCCCAGAGCTGCACTCACTATTCTGCTGGTGCAGTCACTGTGTACATACATGACATTACTTATCCTGTACTGATCCTGAGTTACATCCTGTATTATACTCCAGAGCTGCACTCACTATTCTGCTGCTGGTGCAGTCACTGTGTACATACATGACATTACTTATCCTGTACTGATCCTGAGTTACATCCTGTATTATACCCCAGAGCTGCACTCACTATTCTGCTGCTGATGCAGTCACTGTGTACATACATGACATTACTTTTTCCTGTACTGATCCTGAGTTACATCCTGTATTATATCCCAGAGCTGCACTCACTATTCTGCTGCTGGAGGAGTCACTGTGTACATACATGACATTACTTATCCGGTACTGATCCTGAGTTACATCCTGTATTATACTCCAGAGCTGCACTCACTATTCTGCTGCTGGTGCAGTCACTGTGTACATACATGACATTACTTATCCTGTACTGACCCTGAGTTACATCCTGTATTATACCCCAGAGCTGCACTCACTATTCTGCTGCTGGTGCAGTCACTGTGTACATACATGACATTACTTATCCTGTACTGATCCTGAGTTACATCCTGTATTATACTCCAGAGCTGCACTCACTATTCTGCTGCTGGTGCAGTCACTGTGTACATACATGACATTACTTATCCTGTACTGACCCTGAGTTACATCCTGTAGATCTTTTATTTTATATAAAAATAAAAAAACATAACAATACATAACACAAACCAAACATAATATACAATATATACAAAATATGTACAATAACTTACCTGCTGGTCCAGCCCCATTCACACCTAGCAAAAACAATAACTTAAAATACACCAAAATGAATAAACACCAAATACCACAACCCCCACCCCACTCTAATAACAAACCACCCCACACCCATTTTTTATTTATTTTTTTTTAAAATAAATTTGTAATAACAAACACATAATACACATAATACTACACTAAACTAGATCCCTCGCCCGCACCCTCCCCTTCCCACCAAGGTTAGTTCATAAATCCCAAAATCCCACCACCATCACCCCCCTCCCAACCTAACACTAGATCCCAAACCCAACTACATACAATATATACAATGTATACAGAATAACTTGAAGAAACATAATACAAATAGAATCTGAACAACATCAAAACCACATAAAGCCCAGGTTCGGCGCCTGCAAGCCCCTACATCACTACATGCTCATAAAACAAAACAAAAATCTACTATGCAGTTTCAGCCCAACACCAGGAGAGGAGATGACAGACTAAGGGACACTAAAGGAGAACCTCCTCCAAAGGAGAGAGGCCCTCCCCGTGCCCAGCCTCTCATACTCCAGAGAGCGCACCTTTACCAGGACACCCAGAATGTTCCTAACCACCTCATCCACGGGAGGATTTTACGCTGCGTCAATACTAAACACCGTGCGTTCCACATGTGGTACCTGACCACTAGGCTAACTAGAAATAATGTGCAGCGGTCCCGGCCACCCAGGCCTCTGAATGCTCCATAGGCCCACTCCGCATAGGAGAGACCGGCCAACCCGGGCCAATGGATGGAAGCGCCCACCCGGTTGTACACCTCTGTGTTAAAGGGGCACTGAAGCAGGAAGTGGTCCATGCTCTCCAGCAGGCCACCGCACTCCTCCCGGGGACAACCCCTTTCCTCAGAGCTCCTACACTTCAGATTGTCCCTCACACACAGCTTTCCATGGAAGCAGCGCCAAGTCACGTCCCAAAACTTCAAGGGGATCCTGATGGAATTCAATAAACTCAAACCCACCCTCAGATCCTGACTTGGGCAATCCCTGAGGGCCAGAGGCTTCTGGAAATGGGTCAACAGAACCCTCTTGTCGAGGACTTTCCTCGACATGATCCTGATCTCCCATATTCCCAGACCCCACCGGCGAATCGCCTTCAGAACCGGGGTAGCATAAGCCGGAAGATGCCCATGCGGTGTACGAAGATCCTTCACTTGTCCTCCTGTCTCCCATTCCTGGAAGAAAGGCCGAAACCATCCCCTACAGGAGTATACCCACGGAGGAGCCCTCTCTTTCCAGAGGTTTGCAACATTGATTTTAAGAAAGGTATTCACTAGGAACACCACAGGGTAGACCATACACAACCGTCCTTGTCTCCTCGTGCAGTAAGTAACCTCCCTCTTGATTAGGTTCAGCCTATTCCCCCATAACAGCTGGAAGAACAGACTGTAGACCCAAGTACAGAGGGGTTCTGGCAACATGCACACACTGCCCAGATAAATCAGCAACGGGAGGAAGGTTTTGATCAGATTAACCCTTTCTCTGAGGGTCAAGGACCAACCCTTCCACTGGTCCCCCTTCTGAGCGGCGATCTTAAGCCTGCTGTCCCAGTTTTGCATGGGGTAATCCCCCTGGCCAAATTCGATGCCGAGAACTTTGGCAGAGTCTTGGGGCCCTGGAAGAGTGTCCGGGAGATCAAAGCCCGGATCCCCCTCTCCCAGCCAGAGACTCTCACACTTATCCCGGTTGATCTTGGACCCTGAAGCCTCTGAGTAGCGGTCAACTTCTGACATCACCCATTGCGCCTCCCCTCCCAAGGACACGAAAATGGTGGCATCATCAGCATACGCTACAACTCTAAGAGTGGCTTCTGGTGCTGCCCGATCCATCCCGACTCCTACCAACGGCCCACGATCAACCCTCCTAAGGAATGGGTCGATCGCGAACACGTACAGTAGTGGGCTCAGAGGACAACCCTGGCGAACACCATACCCGACCTCAAAAGAGCGGCCAATCCAACCATTCACAAGCGGGAAACTCTCTGCCCCTGCATACAAAACTTTTAGCCAATTGACAAACCCACCCGGCAGGCCATACATCAGAAGGACAGACCAGAGGTACTCGTGATTAACCCGATCAAACGCTTTTGCCTGTTCCAAGGACAGCAAGTACCCCTTCCAGTTACCAGCCCTGTCCTACTCCACTGCCTCCCGGACACAGAGCACAGCACTAAATGTACTGCGGCCTGGAACAGAGCAGTGCTGGGTCCCCGAAAGGAGCCGGGGCGCAATCTGCACTAGCCGATTAAACAGCACCTTTGCCAAAACCTTTCTGTCCGTATTGAGAAGCGCTATGGAATGCCAGTTCTCAACACGAGATCGGTCCTTACTAGAGATGAGTGAGCACTAAAATGCTCGGGTACTCGTTATTCGAGACGAACTTTTCCTGATGCTCGAGTGCTCGTCTCGAATAACAAGCCCCATTGAAGTCAATGGGAGACTCGAGCATTTTTCAAGGGGACTAAGGCTCTGCACAGGGAAGCTTGGCCAAACACCTGGGAACCTCAGAAAAGGATGAAAACACCACGGAAATGGACAGGAAACAGCAGGGGCAGCATGCATGGATGCCTCGGAGGCTGCTTAATCGCACCATTATGCCAAAATTATGGGCAACAGCATGGCCATGACAGAGTGACCGAATGATAGATAGCATTTAAAACATAAAATAATTGACCCTGACACTATAGGGGACGGCATGCAGAGGCAGCGGCAGCAGTGGCAGGCTAGAGAGTGTCAGGCCACATACCCTAAATGGACTCAGGTTTCACCAAAGGAGGTGAGCAAGAAGCACTGAAATGATTTCCTATGTGAACAAAAGGTTGACGGTATATTTAGTCGATAACACAGCATGGTGGCGACATAGTGACCAAGTTACATAAGGTATCTGGTGAAACACCCGAAAAATGAGCCTGAAACAGCTCGTTTGATAAAGGGACGACATGTGGAGGCAGCCATGGAGACGACTTCCATGATTAAGAGTGACTACTGGGGCATCCATATTGCTTCTATGATTGAAACTTCAGGTCTCCAGCATGATGACAGATGGGCCGAGTTCCACTATGTATCTGGTTAAACACCTGAAAATTCTGCCTGACACAGCTCGTTTGATAAGGGGATGATGTGCTGCATATCCTCTCGTGCTCCAGCGTCTGGGATATAGAGAGTTGAAAGTTGCGCATGGAGACATTGGTGGACGCTGTGGAGGATCATGGAGGCAAAATGGACAGAAAACAGCAGGGGCAGCATGCATAGATGCCTCTGAGGCTGCTTAATCGCACCATTATGCCAAAATTATGGGCAACAGCATGGCCATGACAGAGTGACCGAATGATAGATAGCATTTAAAACATAAAATAATTGACCCTGACACTATAGGGGACGGCATGCAGAGGCAGCGGCAGCAGTGGCAGGCTAGAGAGTGTCAGGCCACATACCCTAAATGGACTCAGGTTTCACCAAAGGAGGTGAGCAAGAAGCACTGAAATGATTTCCTATGTGAACAAAAGGTTGACGGTATATTTAGTCGATAACACAGCATGGTGGCGACATAGTGACCAAGTTACATAAGGTATCTGGTGAAACACCCGAAAAATGAGCCTGAAACAGCTCGTTTGATAAAGGGACGACATGTGGAGGCAGCCATGGAGACGACTTCCATGATTAAGAGTGACTACTGGGGCATCCATATTGCTTCTATGATTGAAACTTCAGGTCTCCAGCATGATGACAGATGGGCCGAGTTCCACTATGTATCTGGTTAAACACCTGAAAATTCTGCCTGACACAGCTCGTTTGATAAGGGGATGATGTGCTGCATATCCTCTCGTGCTCCAGCGTCTGGGATATAGAGAGTTGAAAGTTGCGCATGGAGACATTGGTGGACGCTGTGGAGGATCATGGAGGCAAAATGGACAGAAAACAGCAGGGGCAGCATGCATAGATGCCTCTGAGGCTGCCTAATCTTGGGATGGAGCTGGCGGTCTGCTGCCAGGCGAGCTTTCGCCTGTCCAAGCCCCTGTCTCTCGGCTCCTCCCCACCCAAAATGGGCCTGGGGGCCAGAAACGTTTACTTTGAAAAAATTATCATTTTCAAAGCAGGCCGGGTCGTTCGATTATTCCACCTAGGATTAATGGAATAGCATAGTGGTTCTATTTTTAATTGTTTTTCGGAAATGGTTCCATGATTAAGAGCGACAGTATGGGGCATCCATATTGCGCTGCTATGATTGCAACTTCAGGTCTCCAGCATGGCGGCGACAGATGGGCCGAGTTCCACTATGTATCTGGTGAAACACCTGAAAATTCTGCCTGACAAAGCTCGTTTGATAAGGGGACCATGTATGGAGGCAGTGAAGTAGTAGTAGATTAAAGGTGCTGCAGTTAAAACTATGTTAGTTGGATCTTGGGATGGAGCTGGCGCTCCGCTGCCAGGCGAGCTTTCCCAATCCAAGCCCCTGTCTCTAGGCTACTCCCCAAACAGCACTTCTAAGAACCTTTTGTATAAGATCAAGTGTAGTAGTGTTCTTATAAGTTTGGGTTATGGCGGGTGAGGGGAATGTAAACAGATGCGCAAGAAGCGCTGAAATAATATTGGTAAATGATAAAAGTTTGCCAGTATATTTTGTGGACTACACAACAAAGTTAACAAGTTTGATGTGGAAGCCATGAAAACAACCCAAAATTCTGCCTGACACAGCTCGTTTGATAAGGGGACCATGTATGGAGGCAGCTATATGGACGACTTTTGGAGGCAGCTATGGCGATGACGTGTGGAGGTAGCAATGGAGACAACGTGTGGAGCCAGCTAAAAAGACGACGTGTGGAGGCTGCTATGGAGACAATTTAATTTGGATAGTGCCTGTATGTGGCAGTCCAAAAAAGTTTTCAAACCAGAGGAGCAGGTAGGTGGTCCTCCAGAAAAATTAAATAGATTGAGTGCCTGTATGTGGCAGTCCAAAAGAGTTTTCAAACCAGAGGAGCAGGTAGGTGGTCCTCCAGAAAAATTAAATAAATTGAGTGCCTGTATGTGGCACTACCAAAAATTGTTTAAAACAGAGGACCGGGTAGGTGGCCCTCCAGAAAAATTAAATACATAGAGTACTATAGCTATAGCCTGTTGGCCCTGGAAAAAAATAGCCGGTTTCCTCTGCTTTAGTGTACAAAGAGGAGGAGAAGGAGGACAATGAGGAGGAGGAGTGCATACATTATTCAGGTTGAGCTTCTTTCACCTGGTGGAGAATGGAAATTCTGAGAAATCCAGGCTTTATTCATCTTGATAAGCGTCAGCCTGTCAGCGCTGTCAGCGCTGTCAGTCGACAGGCAAGTACGCTTATCGGTGATGATGCCACCAGCTGCACTGAAAACCTGCTCGGACAACACGCTAGCGGCAAGGCAGGCAAGAACCTCCAAGGCGTACAGTGCCAGTTCGTGCAACATGTCCAGCTTTGAAACCCAGTAGTTGTAGGGAGCTGTGTGATCATTTAGGATGATGGTATGGTCAGCTACGTACTCCCTCACCATCTTTCTGTAGAGATCAGCCCTACTCTGCCGAGACTGGGGACAGCTGACAGTGTCTTGCTGGGGTGACATGAAACTGGCAAAGGCCTTGTAAAGCGTACCCCTGCCAGTGCTGGACAAGCTGCCTGCTCGCCTACTCCCCCTCGCTACCTGTCCCGCAGAGGTACGCCCTCTGCCGCTAGCGCTGTCAGAAGGGAAATACTGTTTCAGCTTGTGCACCAGGGCCTGCTGGTATTCATGCATTCTCACACTCCTTTCCTCTCCAGGGATGAGAGTGGAAAGATTTTGCTTGTACCGTGGGTCCAGGCGAGTGAATACCCAGTAATCGGTGCTGGAATAAATTCTTTGAACGCGAGGGTCACGGGATAGGCAGACTAGCATGAAATCTGCCATATGTGCCAGAGTCCCAACGCGCAAGAATTCACTCCCCTCACTGGCCTGACTGCCCATTTCCTCCTCCTCCAAATCCTCCAACTCTTCTGCCCATACACGCTGAACAGTGAAGGACTGAACAATGGTCCCCTCTTCTGTCTCGCCAACATTCTCCTCCTCTTCCTCCTCATCCTCCTCCACCTCCTCCGATATGCGCTGAGAAACAGACCTAAGGGTGCTTTGGCGATCAACAAGGGAATCTTCTTCCCCCGTCTCTTGTGACGAGCTCAAAGCTTCCGACTTCATGCTGACCAGAGAGTTTTTCAACAGGCCAAGCAGCGGGATGGTGAGGCTGATGATGGCGTCATCGCCACTGACTTGACTTCTCATAGTTACTCAGCACCTGACAGATATCAGACATCCACGTCCACTCCTCATTGTAGACTTGAGGAAGCTGACTGACCTGACTACCAGTTCTGGTGGAAGTTGACATCTGGCAGTCTACAATAACATGGATAATGTTGAATTCCACCTCGTGGGCACGTCGCACAACAGTCGGTGAGCGGGCAGTTGGAGGCGGCGCTGCGCTGCCCTGAGAGTAGCAGCATCTGTGCTGGACTTCCTGAAATGCGCACAGATGCGGCACACCTTCGTGAGCAAATCAGACAGATTGGGGTATGTCTTGAGGAAACGCTGAACTATGAGATTTAACACATGGGCCAGGCATGGCACATGTGTCAGTCTGCCGAGTTGCAGAGCCGCCACCAGGTTACGGCCGTTGTCACACACAACCATGCCTGGCTTCAGGTTCAGTGGTGCCAGCCACAGATCAGTCTGCGCCGTGATGCCCTGTAATAGCTCTTGGGCGGTGTGCCTTTTATCGCCTAGGCTCAGCAGTTTGAGGCCTCTTTGAACCTGGACCGAGGTAGGCCCCGGAATCCTCGGCGTCGGCAGTATATGACCAGCCCCAGGGTCAGACTCGGTCCCAGCCTCCACCAAGTTAACCCAATGTGCCATCAGCGATATATAGTGGCCCTTCCCGGCAGCACTCTTCCACGTGTCCGTGGTCAGGTGGACCTTGTCAGAAACGGCGTTGGTCAGGGCACGGATGATGTTGTCTGACACGTGCTTGTGCAGGGCTGGGACGGCACATCGGGAAAAGTAGTGGCGGCTGGGGACCGAATACTGAGGGGCGGCCGCCGCCATGAGGTTTCGAAAGGCCTCGGTCTCTACCAGCCTATAGGGCAGCATCTCCAGGCTAAGCAGTTTGGAGATGTGGACGTTGAGGGCTTGGGCGTGTGGGTGGGTTGCACTATACTTCATTTTGCGCTCCAGCGTCTGGGGTATGGAGAGCTGAACGCTGGTGGATGCTGTGGAGGATCGTGGAGGCGAAGATGGGGTTTTCGCACCGGAGGTGTTTGGGCCCGGGTCCTGGGCAGGGGGCTGACTAGCAGATGACACAGGGGAAGGAGCAGTGGTGTGCCCGGCCGGAGGTGAGCGGGCTTGGTGCCATTGAGTGGGGTGTTTAGCATTCATATGCCTGCGCATACTGGTGGTAGTTAAGCTAGTAGTTGTGGAACCTCTGCTGATCCTGGTTTGGCACAGGTTGCACACCACAGTCCGTCGGTCATCCGGTGTTTCTTTAAAGAACCTCCAGACTTCTGAAAATCGAGCCCTCGCCACGGGAGCTTGACTACGGGAAACATTTGGCGCTGATGCACCAGCTCTGGCCCTGCCTCTCCGTCTGGCCCCACCACTGCCTCTTCCAACCTGTTCTGCTATAGGACTCGCCTCCATCTCAGAAGCACTGTGTTCACCCGGCCTATCAACCCAGCTTGGGTCTGTCAACTCATCATCCTCTGATCCCTCAGTCTGCTCCCCCCTTGGACTTCCTGCCCTGACAACAACTTCACCACTGTCTGACAACCGTGTCTCCTCATCGTCCGACACCTCTTTACACACTTCTTCCACTACGTCAATAATGTCATCATCACCCACAGAATGCGACCGGTGGAAAACCTGGGCATCGGAAAATAGCTCAGCAGCAACCGGACAAGTGGTTTGTGACTGTGGGAAGGGTCCAGAAAACAGTTCCTCAGAGTATGCCGGTTCAAATGCCAAATTTTGCTGGGAGGGGGCAGACTGGGGGGAAGGAGGCTGAGGTGGAGAAACTGGAGGAGTGCTGATTTCGGTGACATGGGTGGACTGTGTGGAAGACTGACTGGTGGACAAATGGCTAGAAGCATTGTCCGCAATCCACGACATCACCTCTTCGCACTGTTCTGGCCTCAACAGTGCTCTACCACGAGTCCCAGTAACTTGAGACATGATGAACCTAGGGAGTGTAGCTCTGCGGCGTTCCCCTGCTCCCTCATCAGCAGGTGGTGTCTCACCCCGCCCAGGACCACGGCCTCTGACCCCTGCAGTAGTTGGACGCCCACGTCCACGCCCTCGTCCTCTACCCCTAGCCCTCGGGTTAAACATTTTCCAAATTAAAGTGTAAACTTAATTTTTTTATTTTTTTTTTATTTAAACAAATTGATGATATCCTATTGCTATGGCTAGTTTCTAACCTACAATGACAGCACACAACTGGATTTTGTGCTGTGCCTGATGACTTTGAGTTATAAAAAGAAATAAATGTAAAAAAAAATAAATCAGCAGACTGTGCCTAATTCAAATCAAACCCCTAATAAATTGTCCTACTTCGGTGTTTGAGGTGGATATGCGTGTCACTAAGAGCTAAACACAACGGTCGCAAGTCTCCCTGCAAATTACTCACAATATGGTACTAGCTGCACTACTAATGCCAGCAAGCCCAGCCACAAGCAAACCAAAAAAAAAGGAAAATATAACGCTATTGTAGGCCTAAGTAAGCCGTTGGGGTTCTCCTATGGCTATTTTCTAGCCTACACTGAAAGCACACTGCTTTGCCAGATTACTTTGAGTTATAAAAAGAAATAAACGTAAAAAAAAATAAATCAGCAGACACTGCCTAATTCTAATCAAACCCCTAATAAATTGTCCCAATTCGGTGTTTGAGGTGGATATGTGTGTCACTAAGAGCTAAACACAACGGTCGCAGGTCTCCCAGCAAATTCCTCACAATATGGTACTAGCTGCACTACTAGTGCCAGCAAGCCCAGCCACAAGCAAACAAAAAAAAGGAAAATATAACGCTATTGTAGCCCTAAGAAGGGCTGTTGGGTTCTTGTAGAATCACTCCTGCCTAACACTATTCTAATAGAACACCCTAACGCTTTCCCTGACCAGCAGCAGCTCTCTCCCTAGCGGCATCCAGACAGAGAATGATCCGAGCAGCGCGGGCAGGGGCTAGTCTATTCCAGGGTCACCTGATCTGGCCAGCCAACCACTTCTATCGATGTGTAAGGGTACCACATCATGCTGGGTGGAGTGCAGAGTCTCCTGGCTTGTGATTGGCTCTGTTTCTGGCCGCCAAAAATCACACCGGCGGGAGATGCCATTTTCTCGAGCTGGCGAAATACTCGTCCAAGCAACGAGCAGTTTCGAGTACGCTAATGCTCGAACGAGCATCAAGCTCGGACGAGTATGTTCACTCATCTCTAGTCCTTACCCTTTGACAGGATGATCAGGGCAGACCTCCTCATTGACTTTGGCAGAGCGCCCGAGGAAAGACACTAGAGATGAGCGAACATACTCGTCCGAGCTTGATGCTCGTTCGAGCATTAGCGTACTCGAAACTGCTCGTTGCTTGGACGAATACTTCGCCCGCTCGAAAAAATGGCATCTCCCGCCGTTTTGCTTTTTGGCGGCCAGAAACAGAGCCAATCACAAGCCAGGAGACTCTGCACTCCACCCAGCATGACGTGGTACCCTTACACGTCGATAGCAGTGGTTGGCTGGCCAGATCAGGTGACCCTGGAATAGACTAGCCCCTGCCCGTGCTGCTCGGATCATTCTGTGTCTGGATGCCGCTAGGGAGAGAGCTGCTGCTGGTCAGGGAAAGCGTTAGGGTGTTCTATTAGCTTACTGTTAGGCAGGAGTGATTCTACAAGAACCCAACAGCACTTCTTAGGGCTACAATAACGTTATACATTTTTTTTTTTTATTTGCTTGTGGCCGGGCTTGCTGGCACTAGTAGTGCAGCTAGTATTGTGAGGAATTTGCAGGGGGACATTGCTACCGTTGTGTTTAGCTCTTAGTGACACACATATCCACCTCAAACACCGAAGTGGGACAATTTATTAGGGGTTTGAGTAGAATTAGGCAGAGTCTGCTGATTTATTTATTTTTTTTACCTTTATTTCATTTTATAGCTCAAACTCATCAGGCACAGCACAAAATCCAGTTGTGTGCTGTCAGTGTAGGTTAGAAACTAGCCATAGCAATAGGAAAGCATCGTTTTGTTAAAAAACAAATAAAAATAAAAAAAAATAAACACAAAAAAAAAAAAAAAATTAAAAGTTTACACTTTAATTTGGACAATGTTTAACCCGAGGGCTAGGGGTAGAGGACGAGGGCGTGGACGTGGGCATCCAACTACTGCAGGGGTCAGAGGCCGTGGTCCTGGGCGGGGTGAGACACCACCTGCTGATGAGGGAGCAGGGGAACGACGCAGAGCTACACTCCCTAGGTTCATCATGTCTCAAGTTACTGGGACTCGTGGTAGAGCACTGTTGAGGCCAGAACAGTGCGAAGAGGTGATGTCGTGGATTGCGGACAATGCTTCTAGCCATTTGTCCACCAGTCAGTCTTCCACGCAGTCCACCCATGTCACCGAAATCAGCACTCCTCCGGCTCCTCCACCTCAGCCTCCATCCCCCCAGTCTGCCCCCTCCCAGCAAAATTTGCCATTTGAACCGGCATACTCTGAGGAACTGTTTTCTGGACCCTTCCCACAGTCACAAACCACTTGTCCGGTTGCTGCTGAGCAATTTTCCGATGCCCAGGTTTTCCACCGGTCGCAGTCTGTGGGTGATGATGACATTATTGACGTAGTGGAAGCAGTGTGTAAAGAGGTGTCGGATGGTGAGGAGACATGGTTGTCAGACAGTGGTGAAGTTGTTGTCAGGGCAGGAAGTCCGAGGGGGGAGCAGACTGAGGGATCGGAGGATGATGAGGTGACAGACCCAAGCTGGGTTGATAGGCCGGGTGAACACAGTGCTTCTGAGACGGAGGAGAGTCCTATAGCAGAACAGGTTGGAAGAGGCAGTGGTGGGGCCAGACGGAGAGGCAGGGCCAGAGCTGGTGCATCAGCGCTAAATGTTGCCCGTAGTCAAGCTCCCCTGGCGAGGGCTAGATTTTCAGAAGTCTGGAGGTTCTTTAAAGAAACACCGGATGACCGACGGACTGTGGTGTGCAACCTTTGCCAAACCAGGATCAGCAGGGGTTCCACCACTACTAGATTAACTACCACCAGTATGCGCAGGCATATGAATGCTAAACACCCCACTCAATGGCACCAAGCCCGTTCACCTCCGGCCGGGCACACCACTGCTCCTTCCCCTGTGTCATCTGCTAGTCAGCCCCCTGCCCAGGACCACGGCCCAAACACCTCCCGTGCGAAAACCCCATCTTCGCCTCCACGATCCTCCACAGCATCCACCAGCATTCAGCTCTCCATACCACAGACGCTGGAGCGCAAAAGGAAGTATAGCGCAACCCACCCACACGCCCAAGCCCTCAACGTCCACATCTCCAAGTTGCTTAGCCTGGAGATGCTGCCCTATAGGCTGGTAGAGACCGAGGCCTTTCGAAACCTCATGGCGGCGGCCGCCCCTCGGTATTCGGTCCCCAGCCGCCACTACTTTTCCCGATGTGCCGTCCCAGCCCTGCACAAGCACGTGTCAGACAACATCATCCGTGCCCTGACCAACGCCGTTTCTGACAAGGTCCACCTGACCACGGACACGTGGACGAGTGCTGCCAGGCAGGGCCACTATATATCGCTGACGGCACATTGGGTTAACTTGGTGGAGGGTGGGACCGAGTCTGACCCTGGGGCTGCTCATATACTGCCAATGCCGAGGATTGCGGGGCCTACCTCGGTCCAGGTCTCAAAGGCCTACTATGCCTCTTCCTCCTCCCACCCCTCCTCCACCTCCTCCTCCTCCGAATTACCATCCGTGGGCATGGCGCCATCAGTCGGTAGCTCTAGTCACAGCAGCAGTGCCATCGCTAAGCAACAGCAGGCGGTGCTCAAACTGCTGAGCCTAGGCGATAAAAGGCACACCGCCCAAGAGCTATTACAGGGCATCACGGCGCAGTCTGATCTGTGGCTGGCACCGCTGAA
This sequence comes from Engystomops pustulosus, assembly GCF_040894005.1. NCBI lineage: Eukaryota > Metazoa > Chordata > Amphibia > Anura > Leptodactylidae > Engystomops > Engystomops pustulosus. The sequence goes on along the minus strand of NC_092413.1, from coordinate 222,010,889 downwards.
CCTGAAGCCAGGCATGGTTGTGTGTGACAACGGCCGTAACCTGGTGGCGGCTCTGCAACTCGGCAGACTGACACATGTGCCATGCCTGGCCCATGTGTTAAATCTCATAGTTCAGCGTTTCCTCAAGACATACCCCAATCTGTCTGATTTGCTCACAAAGGTGCGCCGCATCTGTGCGCATTTCAGGAAGTCCAGCACAGATGCTGCCACTCTCAGGGCAGCGCAGCGCCGCCTCCAACTGCCCGCTCACCGACTGTTGTGCGACGTGCCCACGAGGTGGAATTCCACATTAACCATGTTATCCAGAGTTTACCAGCAGCGCAGAGCGATTGTAGACTGCCAGATGTCAACTTCCACCAGAACTGGTAGTCAGGTCAGTCAGCTTCCTCAAGTCTACAATGAGGAGTGGACGTGGATGTCTGATATCTGTCAGGTGCTGAGTAACTTTGAGGAGTCAACACAGATGGTCAGTGGCGATGCCGCCATCATTAGCCTCACCATCCCGCTGCTTGGCCTGTTGAAAAACTCTCTGGTCAGCATGATGTCGGAAGCTTTGCGCTCGTCACAAGAGACGGGGGAATAAGATTCCCTTGTTGATAGCCAAAGCACCCTTAGGTCTGTTTGTCAGCGCATATCGGAGGAGGTGGAGGAGGATGAGGAGGAAGAGGAGGAGAATGTTGGCGAGACAGAAGAGGGGACCATTGTTCAGTCCTTCACTGTTCAGCGTGTATGGGCAGAAGAAGAGGAGTTGGAGGAGGAGGAAATGGGCAGTCAGGCCAGTGAGGGGAGTGAATTCTTGCGCGTTGGGACTCTGGCACATATGGCAGATTTCATGCTAGGCTGCCTATCCCGTGACCCTTGCGTTCAAAGAATTTATTCCAGCACCGATTACTGGGTATTCACTCTCCTGGACCCACGGTACAAGCAAAATCTTTCCACTCTCATCCCTGGAGAGGAAAGGAGTGTGAGAATGCATGAATACCAGCAGGCCCTGGTGCACAAGCTGAAACAGTATTTCCCTTCTGACAGCGCTAGCGGCAGAGGGCGTACTTCTGCGGGACAAGTATCGAGGGGGAGTAGGCGAGCAGGCAGCTTGTCCAGCACTGGCAGGGGTACGCTTTACAAGGCCTTTGCCAGTTTTATGTGACCCCAGCAAGACACTGTCACCTGTCCCCAGTCTCGGCAGAGTAGGGCTGATCTTTACAGAAAGATGGTGAGGGAGTACGTAGCTGACCATACCATCGTCCTAAATGATCACACAGCTCCCTACAACTACTGGGTTTCAAAGCTGGACATGTGGCACGAACTGGCACTGTACGCCTTGGAGGTTCTTGCCTGCCCTGCCGCTAGCGTGTTGTCCGAGCGGGTTTTCAGTGCAGCTGATGGCATCATCACTGATAAGCGTACACGCCTGTCGACTGACAGCGCTGACAGGCTGACGCTTATCAAGATGAATAAAGCCTGGATTTCTCCGCATTTTCATTCTCCACCAGGTGAAAGAAGCTCAACCTGAATAATGTATGCACTCCTCCTCCTCATTGTCCTCCTTCTCCTCCTCTTTATACACTAAAGCATAGGAAACTGGCTATTTTTTGCCAGGGCCAACTGGCTCTAGCTATAGTACTCTATGTATTTAATTTTTCTGGAGGACCACCTACCTGCTCCTCTGGTTTGAAAACTTTTTTGGACTGCCACATACAGGCACTCAATTTATTTAATTTTTCTGGAGGACCACCTACCTGCTCCTCTGGTTTGAAAACTTTTTTGGACTGCCACATACAGGCACTATCCAAATTAAATTGTCTCCATAGCAGCCTCCACATGTCGTCTTTTTAGCTGGCTCCACACGTTGTCTCCATTGCTACCTCCACACGTCATCGCCATAGCTGGCTCCAAAAGTCGTCCATATAGCTGCCTCCATACATGGTCTCCTTATCAAACGAACTGTGTCAGGCAGAATTTTGGGTTGTTTTCATGGCTTCCACATCAAACTTGTTAACTTTGTCGCCACCCTGCTGTGTAATCCACAAAATATACTGGCAAACTTTTATCATTTACCAATATTATTTCAGCGCTTCTTGCGCATCTGTTTACATTCCCCTCACCCGCCATATCCTAAACTTATAAGAACGCTACTACACTTGATCTTATACAAAAGGTTCTTAGAAGTGCTGTTTGGGGAGTAGCCTAGAGACAGGGGCTTGGATTGGCGAAAGCTCGTCTGGCAGCGGAGCGCCAGCTCCATCTCAAGATCCAACTAACATAGTTTTAACTGCAGCACCTTTAATCTACTACTAGTTCACTGCCTCCATACATCGTCCTCTTATCAAACGAGCAGTGTCGGGCAGAATTTTCAGGTGTTTCACCAGATACATAGTGGAACGCGGCCCATCTGTCGCCGCCATGCTGGAGACCTGAAGTTGCAATCATAGCAGCGCAATATGGATGCCCCATACTGTCGCTCTTAATCATGGAACCATTTCCGTAAAAACAATTAAAAATAGAACCACTATGCTATTCCATTATTCCTAGGTGAAATATTCAAACGACCCGGCCTGCTTTGAAAATTATAATTTTTTCAAAGTAGACGCTTCTGGCCCCCAGGCCCATTTTGGGTGGGGAGGAGCCGAGAGACAGGGGCTTGGACAGGCGAAAGCTCGCCTGGCAGTGGACCGCCAGCTCAATCCCAAGATTAGGCAGCCTCAGTGGCATCCATGCATGCTGCCCCTGCTGTTTCCTGTCCATTTTGCCTCCACGATCCTCCACAGCGTCCACCAATGTCTCATTTCAACTATCTATACCCCAGACGCTGGAGCACGAGAGGATATGCAGCACATCATCCCCTTATCAAACGAGCTGTGTCAGGCAGAATTTTCAGGTGTTTCACCAGATACATAGTGGAACTCGGCCCATCTGTCGCCGCCATGCTGGAGACCTGAAGTTGCAATCATAGCAGCGCAATATGAATGCCCCATACTGTCGCTCTTAATCATGGAAGTCGTCTCCATGGCTGCCTCCACATGTCGTCCCCTTATCAAAAGAGCTGTGTCAGGCTCATTTTTCGGGTGTTTCACCAGATAAGTTATGGAACTTGGTCACTATGTCGCCACCATGCTGTGTTAGACTAAATATACCGTCAACCTTTTGTTCACATAGGAAATCATTTCACCTCCTTTGGTGAAACCTGAGTCCATTTAGGGTATGAGACTCTCTAGCCTGCCACTGCTGCCGCTGCCTCTGCATGCCGTCCCCTATAGTGTCAGGGTCAATTATTGCATGTTTTAGATGCTATCTAGCCTCATTCCGTCACTCTGTCATGGCCATGCTGTTCCCAATAATTTTGGCATAATGGTGCGATTAAGCAGCCTCAGAGGCATCCATGCATGCTGCCCCTGCTGTTTCCTGTCCATTTCCGTGGTGTTTCCATCCTTTTCTGAGGTTCCCAGGTGTTTGGCCAAGCTTCCCTGTGCAGAGCCTTGGTCCCCTTGAAAAATGCTCGAGTCTCCCATTGACTTCAATGGGGCTCGTTATTCGAGACGAGCACTCGAGCATCGAAAAAGTTCGTCTCGAATAACGAGTACCCAAGCATTTTAGTGCTCGCTCATCTCTAATGACTACGCATGGAAAAAGTAGGAAATTTTCAATTTAAAAAAATCGAGACTTTTTCCAAATTTTCACCAAATATCTGTTTTTTTTATAAATAAACGCAACACATACCACCAAAATTTTTAAACTATCATGAAGTACAAAGTGTCACGAGAAAACAATTTCAAAATCCCTTGGATATGTGAAAAGTGGCTTTGGCGTTAAGGGGTTAATGGCACATTCTCAGATTGGGTTGACGTTACCAGTGGAGTGCCACAGGGGTCAGTATTGGGGCCACTTCTTTTTAATATTTTTTTATTACTGACCATGTAGTGGGTTTACACAGTCAAGTTTCAATATTTGCAGATGATACTAAGCTGTGTAAAGTAATAAATACTGAGGTCGATAGTTTAGCATTACAGGGGGATTTATGGAAGCTTGAGGAGTGGGCAGAGAAATGGTTGATGAGGTTTAATGTAGATAAATGTAAAGTTATGCACTTGGGCCATGGAAACAAAAAGTACAATTATGTTCTAAACAGTCAATTACTTGGTAAAACTGGAGCTGTAAAGGACTTGGGGGTATTGGTGGATGGTAAACTTAATTTTAGTGACCAGAGCCAGGCAGCTGCTGCTAAAGCAAATAAAATTATGGGATGTATCAAGAGAGGAATAGATTCTCATGATAAAGACATAGTTTTGCCCTTATACAAATCCCTGGTCAGACCACACTTGGAATATTGTGTACAGTTTTGGGCACCAGTGTATAAAAAGGATATAGTAGAGCTAGAACGGGTGCAGAGGAGAGCAACCAGGATTATTAGGGGAATGGCGGGATTAGAATACAAGGACAGATTACAAAATTTGGGGTCATTCAGTTTAGAAAAAGACGACTGAGGGGAGACCTCATTACAATGTACAAATACCTGAACGGACAGTACAAGGATCTCTCCAAAGACCAAAATATGAGAGCGATAATATTGTTGATTGTTTAATCTTATAGGTTCGACTTGATGGACCTGCGCCTTCCCAACCTTATATACTATGATACTTGGGGCGTGGTCTTAGAGCAGCAGATGGAGCCTCAGTTGTTTCCAGGCTTTTTTTGTGTCTTCTTTCTGCAGCTCGTGTTTTGTTTGCAGGTGCCAGGTCATACTTTAGGTGCTCAGATTGATGACATGATGTGCAAATGACTTGTGTTCTGTTTATTTCACATTGGGTGAAAGACTGCCATGCCTTGGAGATCCTGTGGACCCGCCTTTGTGTACTGATTCTCCGTACTGAACTTTCTGCTGCCTGATGGGAGCTACAAAATGGCATCTCAATCACTACTTTCAGTAGCAATATATCAGGGTATTTTTTTAATATGTGGGTTCTCTATGTAGTGTCTCACACCCATATTGGCATTCAGTGTTAGGAAACATTATTTTTAAGTGTCAGGTGACTGCTCCCCTGATGCTGCCCCCATCTTGCTGAAGATGGTGCTAACTGAGGCAAGAGGCTCAACTCTCCCCTTTGCTGGTGCATCCCATGTTGAGCTTCTGGGCACTCTGTGGGGCACATGTATCATTTGTTTTCTTTTGCCAGTTTTTAAAGTTGGCTGAAGTTAGGACTCTTTAACAGTTATGTGATTCTTTCTAAATTTGCCGTTGTGATGCATGTCAGTTGTACTTTGATTTGCTCTAAAAAGTCTCTAATTTGCTCCTAAAAAAGTTTAATAAAACCGCTGTAATAATAATAATCACTTTTATTTCTATAGCACCATCAAATTGCCTCTTGCAAATGTAAATTAGGAACACGGCGACAGACAAACCTGCAGGCTCAGTTGCAAGAATTCGACAAAAAAGTCCCAAAAAATTAAAAAAAACGGCTAAAAGAAAATTTTAAAAAGTCAAAATGAAGATACGTGTCCTTTTATGGCTGTAACTTGTGTAGGGGCAGGTGGATGGTCCACAGAATCCAAGTTAGGTGAGTTATCGTAGGACATTAGATACTACTCCAAGCACCAAACAATCTATTGGAAGCAATGTAATCTACCAATGCATCAATCTCGTGTGGCCTCTCCATTCTGACAGTGCTGATGTGGCCTACAAGAATATTCTGCAAACCCTGGAACCTGCTTGCACCAGAATTTGTAACAGGGGTAGATGTAACATTTTCTCTCCCTGCAGCAGCAATTTTATTACCAGCAGCAGCACACATGGAGGCACACTTACTTACCTGGTTCTGTGCGATCCCCGATCCGGAATGTCCGCCAGAATGCACATCTGCTGTGATTCAAGAAAATTGTGCGCCCGAGATCCTTCGGAGTTCACCATCTTCTTTCTGGTGCATGTCAGTGCTTGGCTTGCAAATTTAAATGTTAAATCCTGCGCTTAGTCCGAATCCATCGGATCGTCCGACTGCCACGCCCCCGATTTCTGCAGCACGAAAGTCAGCGCCGATGCACCAAAATCCGATCGCGTGCAACACAATCCCCGGCACGATCCCCGAAAAGTCGGAAAACCTGACGAAAATGTGACTGCAGGGCCCATGGTAAATAAACCCCATGGAGTTCTTCACACTACACTACAAGATGGTATAAGTATAGAAAAGCAGTTACTGTCCCTGCACTACTAGATGGTATAAGTATAGAAATACAGTAACTGTCCCTGCACCACTAGATGGTATAAGTATAGAAATACAGTAACTGTCCCTGCACTATTAGATGGTATAAATATAGAAATGCAGTTACTGTCCCTGTACAATTAGATGGTACAAATATAGAAATGCAGTTACTGTCCCTGTACTATTAGATGGTATAAATATAGAAATGCAGTTACTGTCCCTGCACTACAAGATGGTATAAGTATAGAAATGCAGTTACTGTCCCTGCACTACTAGATGGTATAAGTATAGAAATGCAGTTAGTGTCCCTGCACTACTAGATGGTATAAGTATAGAAATGCAGTTACTGTCCCTGCACTATTAGATGGTATAAATATAGAAATGCAGTAACTGTCCCTGCACCACTAGATAGTATAAGTATAGAAATGCAGTTACTGTCCCTGTACTACTAGATGGTACAAATGTAGAAATGCAGTTACTGTCCCTGTACTATTAGATGGTATAAATATAGAAATGCAGTTACTGTCCCTGCACTACTAGATGGTATAAGTATAGAAATGCAGTTACTGTCCCTGCACTATTAGATGGTATAAGTATAGAAATGCAGTTAGTGTCCCTGCACTACTAGATGGTATAAGTATAGAAATGCAGTTACTGTCCCTGCACTATTAGATGGTATAAATATAGAAATGCAGTAACTGTCCCTGCACCACTAGATAGTATAAGTATAGAAATGCAGTTACTGTCCCTGTACTACTAGATGGTACAAATGTAGAAATGCAGTTACTGTCCCTGTACTATTAGATGGTATAAATATAGAAATGCAGTTACTGTCCCTGCACTACTAGATGGTATAAGTATAGAAATGCAGTTACTGTCCCTGCACTATTAGATGGTATAAGTATAGAAATGCAGTTACTGTCCCTGCACTACTAGATGGTATAAGTATAGAAATGCAGTTACTGTCCCTGCACTATTAGATGGTATAAGTATAGAAATGCAGTTACTGTCCCTGCACTATTAGATGGTATAAATATAGAAATGCAGTTACTGTCCCTGTACTATTAGATGGTATAAGTATAGAAATGCAGTTACTGTCCCTGCACTACTAGATGGTATAAGTATAGAAATGCAGTTACTGTCCCTGCACTACTAGATGGTATAAGTATAGAAATGCAGTTAGTGTCCCTGCACTACTAGATGGTATAAGTATAGAAATGCAGTTACTGTCCCTGCACTATTAGATGGTATAAATATAGAAATGCAGTTACTGTCCCTGCACTATTAGATGGTATAAGTATAGAAATGCAGTTACTGTCCCTGCACCACTAGATAGTATAAGTATAGAAATGCAGTTACTGTCCCTGTACTACTAGATGGTACAAATGTAGAAATGCAGTTACTGTCCCTGTACTATTAGATGGTACAAATATAGAAATGCAGTTACTGTCCCTGCACTATTAGATGGTACAAATATAGAAATGCAGTTACTGTCCCTGCACTACTAGATGGTATAAGTATAGAAATGCAGTTACTGTCCCTGCACTATTAGATGGTATAAATATAGAAATGCAGTTACTGTCCCTGCACTACTAGATGGTATAAGTATAGAAATGCAGTTACTGTCCCTGCACTACTAGATGGTATAAGTATAGAAATGCAGTTAGTGTCCCTGCACTACTAGATGGTATAAGTATAGAAATGCAGTTACTGTCCCTGCACTATTAGATGGTATAAATATAGAAATGCAGTAACTGTCCCTGCACCACTAGATAGTATAAGTATAGAAATGCAGTTACTGTCCCTGTACTACTAGATGGTACAAATGTAGAAATGCAGTTACTGTCCCTGTACTATTAGATGGTATAAATATAGAAATGCAGTTACTGTCCCTGCACTATTAGATGGTATAAGTATAGAAATGCAGTTACTGTCCCTGTACTATTAGATGGTATAAGTATAGAAATGCAGTTACTGTCCCTGCACTACTAGATGGTATAAGTATAGAAATGCAGTTACTGTCCCTGTACTATTAGATGGTATAAGTATAGAAATGCAGTTACTGTCCCTGCACTATAGGACGGTAGTAGTATAGAAATGCAGTTACTGTCCCTGTACTATTAGATGGTATAAGTATAGAAATGCAGTTACTGTCCCTGCACTTTAGGATGGCAGGGGTATAGAAATGCAGTTACTGTCCCAATTTGTTCTTGACCTGCTCTCCATCCTTGTATCCTGCCCCCCTCTAGAACTCTACTGTGTTAATGGATCTCAGGACTTGCAACCGATCAGGACTGACCTTCTGACCCTTCTGCTCACCACCTCTTCTACTTCTAGCATTGCCTCACACCTGGATTCTAGGCTCATCCCAGTGTCTGGGATACTGTTAAGCTATAGGGACTGACACACTGGGGGAAATGTTACAGTTTTCTGAAGGACAAAACATGTATACAGCCCAATATTTACCAGTTTTGGTAGCTTTCTACCACTTTGGACATGATGAGGAATGCCATGCAAGAACCAGCAGAGGCTATAGGTCAGACCAAGTCTGGCGTAGCGATAGTCCTGCGCCGTATCTTAAGTTGTTGCTTTTTTATTGTTTATTGCTACGTATTACATTGCCACTGAAGTATAACAGCCGTTTCCTTCAGACGGCGCATTTTATGGCTCGCTTCAGGCTTCAGCTGCCCCTCTCCAAGAACTCACCACACGCTGCTGGCAGCAAACCAGGTAATGTGAATTAAGCTTATATAAAGTACTGAAATATTTCAGAATGCTGGCAAATGCATTTTTACAATCCACATAACAGAGGCTATTGGAACCTGTCACCAGTTAAAAATCACATTCCTGGTGACAGGTTACCTTAGGTAGTTTAACCAGAAAAATGTGTTACTATCTATCAACTTTTCAGGGCAAAATTAATAGAACAGAACTGGTAAATAATATGCTGGCAGTTTGGTATCATGGTTTGTGAGCATATAGGAGTTTAGTGTCACAAATAGTCACAAATGGACCATAGAAAAGTACAACGTCACTTGGTGGGAAGTAGTGACAAGGTAACATCTGTGCCAGCTCAAAAGGACCGAGCTGAGGGCCAAAATCCCACTATAACATCACAGAGTGCACTCTTCTTACACTGACATCAGATGATTCCATAGATTACGAAAGAACCTTTTCTGTTAAACGCGGATACATGTGGAAAGCCCCCCAAAAGAGTGCAGAGGGTGTCAGAAGTAATTCTGCATTGACGTTGCTGATCCTTTTGCCTTCATTTCATCCATCAGTGTCCGCTTTCAATCAGTAAATAATCCATCATCAGTATTGCTAAAGCAAAAACAAACAGGAGTGGATCCAAAACAGAGATAACCATAGCTGCAACATCATAGAGCGATGGAGGGTGAAAACAGCATTATGGAAATCACAGGGTGTTCCAGGGAGACAGCGGTCAGTTGGCAGCAGCATGAGTGGGCCGCAGAGTGGCACAATGACAAGTTATGGAGTTGGCGGAAATATGGTGCGCCACAGAGTGGCACAATGACATAGCGTGGAGGTGGTGGCAGCAGCAGCAGGATGCCACAGAATGGCACAATGATAGAGTGTGGAGGTGGCGTCAGCAGAAGCAGCAGAAAGAGCCCACAGGTGGCAGCAATATGGTGGCAGCAACATGGAAAGCTACAGAGTGGCACAATGATAGAGTGTGGAGGTGGCGGCAGCAGCAACCGGAGCCAACAGGTGGCAGCAACATGGTGGCAGCAACATGGAAAACCACAGAGTAACACAATGATAGAGTGTGGATGTGGTGGCAGCAGCAGGAGCCCACAGAGCCCCAAAGCAGGGGAGGGCACATTGTGGCACAATGATGAAGTTTGAAATTAATTTGAAGTTGAAATTTTCCATTTATATTTAAATTTGAAGATTAGAGATGCCACATGCATCCTTCATTACCATTTTTCTGAATATATCATGTCTTTGCCAACAAAAAACTGCAAAGGCGGCACCAGCAGCAGCATGAGGTCAGAGAGTGGCACAATGACTAATTCTGGAGCTGGCAGCAACATTGGAGGCCCCATTGGAGTGTGGAGGTGGCAGCAGCAGCAGCAGGAGCCCACGGAGTAACACAATGACAGAGTGGAGCTGGTGGCAACATGGTAAGCCACAGAGTGGCACAATGATAGAGAGCGGAGGTGGCGGCAGCAGCAGTAGCAGGAGCCCACAGGTGCTAGCAACATGGTGGCACAATGACAAATTCTTTAGCTGGCAGCAATATGGTAGGCCACTGAATAGCACAATGACAGAGTAGAGGTGGCAGCAACATTGGAGGCCCCATTGAAGTGTGGAGGTGGCAGCAGCAGAATCAGGAGCCCACAGAGTAGCACAATGACAGAGTGGAGCTGGCGGCAACATGGTAAGCCACAGAGTGGCACAATGACAGAGTGTGGAGTTGGCATCAGCAGAAGCAGCAGAAAGAGCCCACAGGTGGCAGCAATATGGTGGCAGCAACATGGAAAGCCACAGAGTGGCACAATGAGAGAGTGGAGCTGGTGGAAACATGGTAAGCCACAGAGTGGCACAATAATAGAACTTGGAGGTGGCGGCAGCAGCAGGAGGGCAGAGAGTGGCACAATGACAGCAGAATCAGGAGCCTACAGAGTAGCACAATGACAGAGTGGAGCTGGCGGCAACATGGTACTCCACAGGATGGCTGGCACAATGACATAGAGTAGAGATGGCAGGAACATCTTAAGCCACAGAGTGGCACAATTATAGCGGGTTGAAGTGGTGGCAGCAGCAGCAGGAAGTCAGAGAGTGGCACAATGACAAATTCTTTAGCTGGCAGCAATATGGTAGGCCACAGAGTAGCACAATGACAGAGTAGAGGTGGCAGCAACATGATAATGATAAATTGTGCAGCTCGCGATATCAGCAGGAGGTCAGAGAGTGGCACAATGAGTGTGGAGCTGGCGGCAGCAGCAGCACCAGGAGGTCAGAGTGTGGAGGTGGGTGACCCTGTTAAAGATGGTGGGAGGCAGATGGAGCAACTGTACAAGAGGTGGCTGATTTGCCCTAAGGCACCATAACCAAGGAGTAAAAATTAACTTTTATAAGTATCAAATTAATAAGTGATGAACAAAGTTTGTGGTTTAAAAACACAGGGTTGCATACATACCACGTGTATAAATATCTCAGTACTGGTTTTCCGGATTTACCAGACTAGGTATTATAGATATCACATATATATTATTGGGACAGATTATAGTTGTGGGTGATATATTTAGTATATCAGGTGAGACTCCAATATGGGATATATATATATATTTTTAGCTAGGCAGGTAGATCCAGAAAGGCGCAGTTCGCTCCTCCTGGTCAGCTCAAACGTGATTTTTCCCCATATTACCCAAATGGGTTATTAAAGAGATATTTTTACTACACTGTATCCCTGTGAGGGTCCAAATGGTATGACCCAGTGTGAATATTTCAACTGTGGAGTGCTAGGAATGGTGGGAAATTAATCCCCGATTACCCTATCAATAAGAAGGGCTACTCAAACGGCCTATGAGGTGGTACCTTATAATTTTTCCCCATCCTGCATATTGATTGTCAGCTGTCCGAGTCGTCTCATACACCTGAGAAGAGCATTCACACCACACACTACTAACGCTAGTTCCTCACTGCCTCCTATATAATTTCTGTATTCAGCTTCACACTGGTTTGGTGCACCCTGCTAGATTAAAACTTGCTACTAAAGCCCCCCAACATGTTTCGCCGAGTACACGGCTTCATCAGGGGTAATGGGCTTAGCTCGCAGGCGGCGTGCATCATGTGTATTTATATGCTAACCCAGAATGCCATAGGATGCCTGAAACTCGAAAGGAGGCGTGTCTGTCACGTCACTGCTGCGACCACCCCTTGGTACATGTGATCGGCGTCCAGTCATGTGCCCATCCCGGAGTTTCCATCACGTGTTGTATCCAAACACGTCATAGGCCTTGCCCACATCACCAGTCGGGTGACGCGAATGGGTGGCGAAGGGCCGCCCACAGTGAGAACCTGGCACGTGATCACTTGCTCCGATTGTGCACACCCATCACCCTATGGTATTCTGGGTTAGCAAATAAATACACATGATGCACGCTGCCAGCGAGCTAAGCCCGTTACCCCTGATGAAGTCGTGTACTCGGCGAAACATGTTGGGGGGCTTTAGTAGCAAGTTTTAATCTAGCAGGGTGTACCAAACCAGTGTGAAGCTGAATTCAGAAATTATATAGGAGGCAGTGAGGAACTAGCGTTAGTAGTGTGTGGTGTGAATGCTCTTCTCAGGTGTATGAGACGACTGGGACAGCTGACAATCAGTATGCAGGATGGGGAAAAATTATATGGTACCACCTCATAGGCGCCGGTTTGAGTAGCCCTTCTTATTGATAGGGAAATCGGGGATTAATTTCCCACCATTCCTAGCACTCCACAGTTGAAATATTCACACATTTGGACCCTCACAGGGATACAGTGTAATTAAAAAAAATCTCTCTTTAATAACCCATTTGGGTAATATGGGGAAAAATCACGTTTGAGCTGACCAGGAGGAGCGAACTGCGCCTTTCTGGATCTACCTGCCTAGCTAAAAATATTTATATATATCCCATATTGGAGTCTCACCTGATATACTAAATATATCACCCACAACTACAGTCTGCCCCAATAATATATATGTGATATCTATAATACCTAGTCTGGTAAATCCGGAAAACCAGTACTTGGATATTTATACACATGGTATGGATGCAACCCTGTGTTTTTAAACCACAAACTTTGTTCATCACTTATTAATTTGATACTAATAAAAGTTAATTTTTACTCCTTGGTTATGGTGCCGCAGGCCAAATCAGCCCCCTCTTATAAAGTTTGAAAGATAGCCTACCAAGTAGAGACTTCCCATTTCCCTTTTTTGGCTTCAGATGGATCAACTGGCAGCAGATGTGTGGCATCAGTCGGGTAGCAACATCAAAATAGTGGCTGAGGCAGGTAGTTAGAATCCAGACTCATTTCTCAATGTTTGAGGGAGGCATCATGGCTGAACTAATCTGATGCATTAGGCATAGGTGTGTAGAAATCTTGGCCGATCTACGTCTGATTCATCTTGACAAAGGTCAGTCTCTCCACATTATGGGTGGAAAACCAGGTTCTCCTTGGTATAAAGATGGCACTCGCCGCACTGAATACCCGCTCTGATGCCACACTACTGGCCGGGCAGGGCAGCTTCTCTACTGCAAACTCCGCAAGTTGCGGCCACGCATCAAGTTTGGCTGCCCAGTAGTCCATGGGATCCTCTACCTGCGGTGGTAAAGTGCTGTCCAAGTAGGCCCCCACATGCTGATGCAGGGTCTTAAGCTGCTGCTGATGGAGCTACTACTGCTTCTCCTCCCCATCTCCCTACAGCAGCAGTGGTGGTAGTATTTGAGCCATGACTGCCAGGAATCCCACGGTCAGACCTGACAGAGGATAGACAATGGCGCACATAGGCTGCAACCAACTGTCTTTTTAGTATTTCTCTATAATACCCCCGTTGTTGCTCCCTCTTGGCAGCTGGAAAAAAGTCACCCATTTTTGACCAGCGAGGGTCCAAGAGGGTGGAGAGCTAAAACTCTTTCCTATGCCAGATGTTGACTATTCGGCTGTCACTAGTTAGGCAAAGCAGCATGCTGTGGGCCATCTCCACTGTATCTGCCATGGGGTTTCTGGGTTACTTGCCTCATTTTCTACCTCCTCTGGATGCTCCTGCTCCTCCTCTCTTTTCACCTGAGTGGAAAAACCACTGATTTCACCAGACTCTGCTTGTGCTCCAATGTCCTCATCATCCTCCTCCAGTTCAGCCCCCACCGGACTCATGTGGCCATAAGACGTAGTCACCACTTCTCCAGTGCCGTGACCAGTCCGTGATCTTTCCGTGACCAGACAGATTTTGCATCGATAGTTCCAGGACATGAAGCAGTGGAATGACGTTTTTCATCCTGCCGTCCTGGCGACTGAAAAACAACGTGGCCTGAGAAAACGGCACCCATGAGCTGTCCGTGGCTGACATCAAAGTTACACAGGGAGGTACTCTGGTATGCTTGCATCATCAAAAAATCATTAATGGCTTTTATCTGTTCATACAGGAGGTCTAACATATGGAGACTGGAATTCCAACGGGTGGAAAGATTGCATATGAGACTATGGTGGGGGAGGCGGTTCTGCCGCTGCAACTCGAGGGTGTGCTTGGCTTTGTAATAATGGCTGAAATACATGCATAGTTTCCTGGCCGTTTTGCATCTAGACCTGTCACTGCTATCCTCCTCAACGGTATTAGTTTGCACATAAACTTCCCATGCCACTCTCCATAACTCTACTTTCCCGCCTACTTCACGAAGCAGCGGATGTCTGCCCCACCTCTTCACTGCCAAGCAGCTGCTGACTGTCCTCAAAGAATTCATCCTCGCTGTATACTGGCGCTGAGCCCAGACCAGCTAGTAGATCTCTGGCTGAGGCAAATGAACAGGACAAAAGCTGGTTGAGGACAAGTGAGCACCGCTGAACTGCTCCTGGGCCATGCCACCTAAGGATTGTATTTGACGAACCCACGGACTCTTGGCTGGGGTTGTCAGATGTCATCTGGGAGGAAGTGGATGACCTAGTCAACCAATCGACAACCTTGCCGCTAGATGAAAACGGCAGTTCTGGCCTCACAGAGTCACCCCTTCTGTGACGTCCCCTTACTGTGCTGAAGCCCTGTGCCTGCTCTACCTGCCACCTCTCTGTCTGACATATTGGTTAATTTGACACAGATCTACTTTATCTAATAATAGAACATTTAAATTTGGGGTATACAGAAGCACAAGAACTGACACCCTGGAAAAGGAGCAGAAATTACTACAGAGAATGTCGATTTTACACACAATTCTTCCTATTCACTTCAGCAACAAAAAAGAAAAGCTATTTGGAGTATACAGATAACCCAAAACGGACACCCTGGGATTGGTGCAGAAATCCTTAGAGAAAGTATGTGGATTTTACACACAATTCTTTAGCAAGAACTGCTACAGTAGAAGCAGCTGGACTCTACAGGCAGCACATGCAGTGTGAAATGACGAGTTTGAAAATGGCTGCCTGTTTTTATAGGACTGTGTGATGTCACATAAGCCTGCCAGTCGCTGATTGGCTTACAGGTCTGCACATGTGATTGAGGGTGTTACTTTCTCCTTCCAAGAGTTCTCTGCCCCATGTAACAAGTGCTCGCACCCATTTTGGTAACAAAGGAGAAAAAAAAACTTTGTTCCCATGAATCACCATAAACTTCAGATTTGTGACGAACCGAAGTTTTCCTGAAACTCTCACCGAATTCTGATTTGTTAGAATTGATTCGCCCATCACTACTATTCTACTTGTTACCTATATCCAGCAGTTTATTTGCTATTCCCCTCAGATTATCTCAGTTCTGCAGTAGCTGCATCCTCCGCCTGTGCTGACAAGCCACATGCATCCATCTGATTAACAAATCTACAAACTCACAAGAAGAGAGGGGCTGCTGCTTACAGAGGAGGAGGTCAAGGAACAGAAATTTCTCTGTGTATGTAGTAGAGCGGAGGTGTTCAGGACTGTGGGTACAAATGTCTCCTACACAGAATAGGGAAGAACAAAATCTCCCCTTTTCCCTATCAGTTCATCCATCCCAGTCTGCGATTCTCTCCTCATGCTGCTTCCCTTCCCCCACCTCATAGCTCTTTGCTGATTAGCTATTAATCCTTAGTGCTCACACAGCACAGGAAAAACACTTCATACACTACTGATTTCAACCACCTATTACATATTCCCTGCTCCTCCATGGGACGGAAGCTGCCAGGCTGTCACCATATTACATCCTGTATGTGCACTGTACAGTGTTCACCGGCTTAAACCTGTAGGAATCTCACTGTATTTGCTGATAAATTACCTTGAGAGAGAACCAAAGGCAGTATGGAATCTGTGGGCAGAGTGAATTGGACTCAACTTAAGGGCAGATACAGAAGACCATAGACTCTACCTACTTTGCCTCTGGTGATAAAGATTTTTGTCACTTTCAGAATAGAAAATGCCATAACTTTGGAAAGAAAATGGCAAGTAACACAATATGGGCATTGCTATGTTGGTGTTTAAAGGAATAATCACATATGATAATTTGGTCTCCTATTTTTTATAACCATCTACCAACACGTTTTTATAGGAATAAACAGTTAAACCTACGGTTGGGCTCCTACTGGCTGTATGCTCACAGTTGCACTGAAGATTTGATTTGACCCTACGATATCAGGCATCGGATTAGCAGTGGCTGCATTTGGGGCAAAGCATAGGACAAAATGAGGGAAGTTGGTTGTGACTTTAACACGATCAAATAAGGTGAGAATATATTCACTATTGTACTAAGTGAAGAAATTCTCCTTCACTACTAAACTATATCTACGCTTTCTATACTTCACAGAGATATTATTTATTTCATTATCATCCTAGTACTTTATCACTTCTCAGTTTTTAAATTATTTCTAAAAGAAATCCATGATGTTCTGGAGAACCTTGGACATCTGACTCCTGAGTTTGGCCGTTCTGTAGATCAGGAAGGAGGAATGTAGAGCCGGGAGAAATCCAAAAATAATATGCATCCAGTTTTGGTCCTCACAAAAGAAATATAAATTAAAGAAACGCACAAAACTGAGGATTAAGTAAATAATGTTATATATAGAAGTGATAGAAACCAATCTCATCGCTGAGTAATATGTCTCCAGGTTGATGGATAAGTTACTGCTCATCTTCATCCTTGATGTGTGATGATACAACGAGACAAAGAGGAGAACCGAGGAGATGAAACAGAAGAGCAGAGGGAGGAGGTCTCCAATAATATGATTCATTGTTATACTAATGTTTTTGCATTTGATGAATGCATCATATGTAGTTATATTGTGTGTTGTGTGTTCCGTAAACTTCAGGGTCACCTCCTCAAAGACAAATGAGCAATTGACAGCAGAGAGAAGTAGTAAGAATACAATGAGAGGACCAGTCCTGTGTGATATCATCCTCCTCAGATACAGGAACAGTCTGGTGTGGAGGTTGGAGATCTTCAGGTAGTAGATAAAAGATAGTAGAGATGTTACCCAAACATTGGCATTAGTAAAGAATATATAAACTGTGAATAAAATCAGAAAATCAAGCAGCAAGATCTTGTCTAGAAAGACCTCTAAAGTAATAGCAGACTGAGCGCAGATCCTTATAATCCCAAGAGAAGTTACAATGAGGTCAACGGGAGTCAGTGATCTTCCTCTACTCCAGTCACTGACATTGACTCCTATAATAAATGAATGTATCACCAGTCCGGCTATGAGAGCCATCAGTGCCGGGACCAGGAGACCCAGATACAGGACATCAGTGTCCCCCACTGCAGAACCTGCCATCTCTCCAGTGCAAAGATGATTCAAACAACAAAACTTTCAACAAAACCTTAAAGACAAACTTTTTACATATATTCAAATTATGCAATTTTTTCCAATGGAAATAAAGACTTTATTACATAGAGCTGGCATGGGTCTAGTGTAGGATATCAAATAACATGAGAAGCTCATTCTGCAGCCGGCACAACTTATGTCATTACTTATCATGTACTGATCCTGAGTTACATCCTGTAGATCTTTTATTTTATATAAAAGTAAAAAAACATAACAATATAGAACACAAACCAAACATAATATACAAAATACATAGAATATCTTACCTGCTGGTCCACACCTAGCAAAAACAATAACTTAAAATACACCAAAATGCATAAACACTAAATACCACAACCCCCACCCAACCGATTATCACATCCCAAACCAAACCAATAAACAAAGACAAGCCACACCCACAAATAAACATAAATGAACGTAAATATACATAAACCAACCCCACACTCTCTAATAACAAACCACCCCACACCTGTTTCATACACACATACATACATATATATATATATATATATATATATATATATATATATACACACACACACACACTCACCGGCCACTTTATTAGGTACACCATGCTAGTAACGGGTTGGACCCCCTTTTGCCTTCAGAACTGCCTCAATTCTTCATGGCATAGATACAACAAGTTGCTGGAAGCTCCTCAGAGATTTTGGTCCATATTGACATGATGGCATCACACAGTTGCCGCAGATTTGTCGGCTGCACATCCATGATGCGAATCTCCCGTTCCACCACATCCCAAAGATGCTCTATTGGATTGAGATCTGGTGACTGTGGAGGCCATTTGAGTCCAGTGACCTCATTGTCATGTTCAAGAAACCAGTCTGAGATGATTCCAGCTTTATGACATGGCGCATTATCCTGCTGAAAGTAGCCATCAGATGTTACAGGGTACATTGTGCTCATAAAGGGATGGACATGGGCAGCAACAATACTCAGGTAGGCTGTGGCGTTGTACCAAGGGGCCCAAAGAGTGCCAAGAAAATATTCCCCACACCATGACACCACCACCACCAGCCTGAGCCGCTGATACAAGGCAGGATGGATCCATGCTCTCATGTTGTTGTTCTACTGTCCAATTTCGATGAACTTGTGCAAATTGTAGCCTCAGTTTCCTGTTCTTAGCTGAAAGGAGTGGCACCCGGTATGGTCTTCTGCTGCTGTAGCCCATCTGCCTCAAAGTTGGACGTACTGTGCGTTCAGAGATGCTCTTCTGCCTACCTTGGTTGTAACGGGTGGCGATTTGAGTCACTGTTGCCTTTCTATCAGCTCGAACCAGTCTGCCCATTCTCCTCTGACCTCTGGCATCAACAAGGCATTTCCGCCCACGGAACTGCCGCTCACTGGATGTTTTTTCTTTTTCGGTCCATTCTCTGTAAAACCTAGAGATGGTTGTGCGTGAAAATCCCAGTAGATCAGCAGTTTCTGAAATACTCAGACCAGCCCTTCTGGCACCAACAACCATGCCACGTTCAAAGGCACTCAAATCACCGTTCTTCCCCATACTGATGCTCGGTTTGAACTGCAGGAGATTGTCTTGACCATGTCTACATGCCTAAATGCACTGAGTTGCCGCCATGTGATTGGCTGATTAGAAATTAAGTGTTAACAAAAATCTACAGTGTCAGCATCAGCCCAACACCAATAGAGGAGATGACAGACTAAGGGACACTAAAGGAGAACCCCCTCCAAAGGAGAGAGGCCCTCCCCGTGCCCAGCCTCTCATACTCCAGAGAGCGCACCTTCACCAGGTCACCCAGAATGTTCCTAACCACCTCATCCACCGATAGGTTTTTATGCTGCGTCGATACTAAGCACCCTTCGTTCCACGTGTGGTACCTAACCACTAGGCTAACTAGGAATGACGTGCAATGGTCCCGGCTACCCAGGACTCTGAATGCCCCATAGGCCCACTCCGCATAGGAGAGACTGGCCAACCCGGGCCAATGGATGGAAGCGCCCACTTGGTTGTACGATTCTGTGTTAAAGGGGCAGTGAAGCAGGAAGTGGTCCATGCTCTCCAGCAGGCCACCGCACTCCTCCCAGGAACAACCCCTTCCCTCAGAGCTCCTACACTTCAGATTGTCCCTCACACAGAGCTTTCCATGGAAGCAGCGCCAAGTCACATCCCAAAACTTCAAGGGGATTACCTCTGCTTCTTCTAGGAGAGACGAATTGAGCTTCCAGTAGCCTCTTCCCATCCGGGGGGGGGGGGGGGGGGGGAGGTCTTTGTAAGATTCAGAAAATAAAATGAGACAGTGGTTGGAGAACTCCACTTCAACAACATAAACTGGTGAAGAAATGGCTTCCTCCTTTAACCCCTTACCGACATGTGACGTAATAGTACGTCACTTGTCGGGTCCCGGTACATGGAGAGGGCTCGCGGCTCGCATATTGCAGCAAAGGCTTACCGGTAACACCCGCGATCGGTGCCGCAATCTTTCCGTGGATCGTCGCTCCCCGTGACGTCATCGGGGAGCGGCAATCCGTCGCCATGGTAGCTTCGGGTCTCACGAAGACCCGAAGCTACTGCGGGTTAACCCATTCATTACCATTTGCTGTCAGCACATAATGTATGAGTAGTAAAATCCCCATATACTGCCATTCTGTAGTATGGCAGTATATGATAGGATCGTACAGACACCCTAAGATTAAAGTACCCTAGGGAGTCTGAAAAATAGTAAAAATAAAAAAACTATAATAAAAAAACCTAAAAATTCAAATCACCCCCCTTTCCCTAGAATTGATATAAATATAAAATAAACAGTAAAAATCATAAACACATTAGGTATCGCCGCGTCCAAAAATGCCCGATCTATCAAAATATGATAACGCTTTTTCACTGCGTTTAACCTCGTAACGGAAAATCGCGCCCAAAGTCGAAAATGGCACTTTTTTGCCATTTAAAATTTTATTTTAAATTCTATAAAAAGTGATCAAAAGGTCGTACAGTCCTAAAAATGATAATATTGTATAATATTGCAGATCAAAATCTGCAAAAAACAGCACCACCCACAGCTCCATCCACCAAAGTATGAAAAAGTTATTAGCCCCAGAAGATGGCAAAATCCCCCAAAAAAAATTTTGTACAGGAGGTTTTAATTTTTTTAAATGTATGAAAACATTATAAAACCTATACAAATTTGGTATCCCCGTAATCGTACCGACCCAAAGAATAAAGTAGACATGTCATTTGGGGTGCACAGTGAAATCCGTAAAATCCAAGCCCACAAGAATACGGCACAAATGCGTTTTTTTACCAATTTAACTGCATTTGGAATTTTTTTCCCGCTTCCCGGTACATGGCATGAAATATTAAATACGACCATTTTTAAGTGTAATTTGTTACGCAGAAAATAAGCCATAACACAGCTCTGTACATGGAAAAATAAAAAAGTTACAGATTTTTGAATGTGGGGAGTGAAAAATGAAAACGCAAGATCGAAAAAGGGCCGCGGCGGGAAGGGGTTAAATAAAACCTATCTATTCTAGACCTGCAACCACCCCTATAATAGATGAACCCCGCATGACCTGGGGTGTGCCAGATGTAGACATCCACCAGGCGAGCCTCACTAGCTATGCTATTAAGAGCGTTCCATATGATAAGTCAGCTTGTCTCTGGAACCTCCCCTATCTTGACAGCATTGAAGTCCCCTCCAAAGACCAGCTTTCGACTTGTAAAAAGGTAGGGCATGATCCTTATAAAGAGACACTTCCTGTCCCACTTGGACTGGGGACCATAGATCGGCATTCTACCAGTGCGGTAATAATGACCGCCACTCCGCTATACAGCTCCACCGCAAGAGACCAATAGGAAGGCCCGTGTCTCCATTCCCTCTTAGCTTTAAACACGGCCGCCAAATCTGGCAGCCTGGTCTCCTGCAAAAATAAAATGTCGGCTTCAACATGGCTGAGAAACTCAAAGGCCGCAAATCTAGCCGCATCAGACTTAATTATGGCGGCATTAATGGACGCCAGCGTCAGCGGAGTGGGTGCCGCCATCATGAGTGATTGAGTTAGACAGCTTATTTCTTACCATTTCCCTTCCCCCGACTCTCCTCTGAAGATGAACCCTTTTCTCTTTTCCCTTTAGAATTTTAAAGAACTTCTCTTCAAAGAAATTGATGTGTCCATATCATTATTGGCCCCAAACGGACCACCCTCTCTTTTGTCCTTGTCTCCCGAATATGAAACAGTCTCCCACTCAAAGCAACACTGGAGACTTATAGGGAACTCAGCCCTGCCACAGGTGGAAGGAGCAACAATTACAGATCACAGTGTTAACTCTTGCAAGACAGACTCAGTGAGGGGAGTGGCAGACATCAGGTCAGACAGCATAGGACCTAGTTCACACTGCAGAATGATAAACGCAGTGTCTCCTAATCCTACCAGCACGGTTAGAGGAGACAGCAGGCGCAGACGTGACAGTACCCCCCCTTTTACGAGGGGCCACTAGACCCTCATTAGGACCACCAGGTTTGGAGGGGTTTCGCTGATGATGTTGCCTGAGGAGGCGCGAGGCATGAAGATCTCTGCTAGCGACCCACGTACGATCCTCAGGGCCGAACCCCTTCCAATGTACTAGATACTGGACAGAGTTCTGAAATCTGCGATAGTCAAGAATTTTCTCAACTTCAAACTCCAGTTCTCCCTGAATGACAATGGGAGCCGGTGGCTCAGACCTTGGCAGGACAGGGAGGACGTACTTCTTAAGTAGAGATTTATGAAAGGCATTATGGATACGGAGGGTACGGGGTAACTGAAGTCTGAATGCCACTGGATTTATCACTTCGGTAATAGTGAACGGCATTATGGCACTTTCCATGATGGCACTCTAAGATGTAGGTTTTTGGTTGACAACCACACACGTTCCCCCAAGACATACTCAGGACCAGGTGACCGTTTTTTGTTACCCTTACGTTGTTGGGAATCTTTGGCTTTAACCAGGTTCGAAAGAGCTTGAGCCCAGACTAAGCTTAGTCTTTGGAAGGTACTTTCAGCGGAGGATTAACAGATTCAATCTCTCTACATGACGAGTACCTAGGATTAAACCCATAATTACAATAAAACGGCGAAACTTTGGTGGAGGAATTTACCCTATAGTTTAGGGCAAACTCTGCGAGGGGAAGGAATTGTTTCCATTTCTCCTGAGAGTCAGAGACATAACACCTTAGATATTGCAACAGAGTCTGATTTAATCTCTCAGTTTGGCCATTGGTCTCCGGATGAAAAGCAGAAGAGAAGGACAGAGAGACACCCAGACGACCACAGAACGCCCTCCAAAATTCGGATACAAACTGAACACCTCGATCAGACACAATATTCTCTGGAATCCCATGAAGACGAAGTATATGATTGATAAACAGGGAGGCTAAAATCTTGGCACTGGGAAGCTTCTTCAAAGGAATCAAGTGACACATTTTAGAGAACCTATCACATACCACCCAGATAACAGTTTTCCCCTGGGAATCAGGCAAATCAGTTAGAAAATCCATAGATATGTGAGTCCAGGGTCTTCTAGAAAGAGGGAGAGGATGTAGAAGTCCTTCCTAACAATGACGAGGTACTTTAGATCTAGCACAGACCTCGCAAGCAGCCACAAAACCCTGGACATCACGGGACCATGACTGTCACCAGTAGGACCTGGACAGCATATTCTTAGTTCCAGCAATAACTGGGTGACTGGCCAGGACAGAGCAATGTATCTCTTCCAGAACGCAGAGTCGTAAGTTAGGGGGGACAAAAAGTCTCCCTACAGGTACATTATCAGGAGCAGAATCCTGGGCATTAGCAATGGCAGCGGCTAAATCCTGATCAATGACAGAATTGACAACACCGGGCGACAGGATCTTTTCTGGAACCGTCTCAGGGGCATTACTGGAGAAGCTACGAGATAGAGCATCAGCCTTAGTGTTCTTAGACCCCGGACGATATGTTATAATAAAGTCAAAACGAGTGAAAAACAAAGCCCAACGAGCCTGTCTAGGATTAAGCCTTTTAGCACTATCTAGATACAGCAAATTTTTGTGGTCTGTTATAACTGTAATTTGATGTCTAGCCCCCACAAGGAAGTGCCTCCACTCCTCAAACGCCCACTTTATGGCCAGGAGTTCACGATTACCAACATCGTAGTTGCGCTCAGTAGGGGAGAACTTCCTTGAGAAAAATGCTACAGGATGAAGGTTAATAAGGGATTCAGGACCCTGAGACAAAATGGCCCCAACTCCAAACTCAGATGTGTCAACCTCTACAATAAAAGGTCGATTCAAATGAGGCAGAATCAAAACAGGAGCATTCATGAAACTTTAGTTTGAGCATTAGCATACTCGTAAATGCTCGTTGCTTGGACGAATACTTCGCAAGCTCAAGAAAATGGCATCTCCCGCCGTTTTGATTTTTGGCGGACAGAAACAGAGCCAATCACAAGCCAGGAGACTCTGCACTCCACCCAGCATGACGTGGTACCCTTACATGTCGATAGCAGTGGTTGGCTGGCCTGATCAGGTGACCCTGGAATGTACTAGCTCCTGCTCGCGCTGCTCGCATCATTCTCTGTCTGGATGCCGTTAGGGAGAGATCTGCTGCTGCTGCAGGGAAAGCGTTAGGGTTTTCTATTAGAATAGTGTTAGGCAGGAGTGAGTCTACAAGAACCCAACAGCCCTTCTTAGGGCTACAATAACATTATATTTTTTTTTTTTGTTTCCTAGTGGCTGGCCTTGCTGGCACCAGTAGTGCAGCTAGTACCATATTGTGACGAATTTGCAGGGAGTCTTGCAAACGTTCTGTATAGCTCTTAGTGACACACATATCCACCTCAAACACCAAAGTGGGACAATTTATTAGGGGTTTGATTGGATTAGGCACAGTCTGCTTTTTCTTTTCTTTTTTTACAGTTTACACTTTAATTTTGAAAATGTTGAACCCGAGGGCTAGGGGTAGAGGACGAGGGCGTGGGCGTCCCACTACTGCAGGGGTCAGAGGCCGTGGTCCTGGGCGGGGTGAGACACCACCTGCTGATGAGGGAGCAGGGGAACGCCGCAGAGCTACACTCCCTAGGTTCAAGTCTCAAGTTACTGGGACCCGTGGTAGAGCACTGTTGAGGCCAGAACAGTGCGAACAGGTGATGTCGTGGATTGCGGACAATACTTCTAGCCATTTGTCCACCAGTCAGTCTTCCATGCAGTCCACCCATGTCACCGAAATCAGAACTCCTCCACCTCAGCCTCATTCCCCCCAGTCTGCCCCCGCCCAGGAAAATTTGGCATTTGAGCCGGCATACTCTGAGGAACTGTTTTCTGGACCCTTCCCAGAGTCACAAACCACTTGTCCGGTTGCTGCTGAGCTCTTTTCCGATGCCCAGGTTTTCCACCGGTCGCAGTCTGTGGGTGATGATGACATTATTGACGTAGTGGAAGAAGTGTGTAAAGAGGTGTCAGACGATGAGGAGACACGGTTGTGGTTAAGTTGTTGTCAGGGCAGGAAGTCCGAGGGGGGAGCAGACTGAAGGATCGGAGGATGATGAGGTGACAGACCCAAGCTGGGTTGATAGGCTGGGTGAACACAGTGCTTCTGAGACGGAGGCAAGTCCTCGACAAGAACAGGTTGGAAGAGGCACTGGTGGGGCCAGACGGAGAGGCAGGGCCAGAGCTGGTGCATCAGCGCCAAATGTTTCACGTAGTGAAGCTCCCGTGGCAAGGGCTAGATTTTCGGAAGTCTGGAGGTTCTTTAAAAAAACACCGGATGACCGACGGACTGTGGTGTGCAACCTGTGCCACCCCAGGATCAGGAGGGGTTCCACCACTACCAGCTTAACCACCACTAGTATGTGCAGGCATATGAATGCTAAACACCCCACTCAATGGAACCAAGGCCGTTCACCTCCGGCCGGTCACACGACTGCTCCTTCCCCTGTGTCACCTGCTGCCTCTGCTAGTCAGCCCCCTGCCCAGGACCCCGGCCCAAACACCTCCCTTTTGAAAACCACACCTTTCCCTTCCCACAGCATCCACCAATGTCTCCATGCGCAGCGCTCTGCTCTCCATACCCCAGACGCTGGAGCGCAAGAGAAAGTGCAGTGCAACATGCCCAAGCCCTCAACGTCCACATCTCCAAACTGCTTAGCCTGGAGATGCTGCCCTATAAGCTGGTACAGACGGTGGCCTTTCGCAACCTCATGGCGGCGGCTGCCCCTCGGTATTCGGTCCCCAGCCGCCACTACTTTTCCCGATGTGCCGTCCCAGCCCTGCACCAGCAAGTGTCAGAGAACATCATCCGTGCCCTGACCAACGCCGTTTCTGACAAGGTCCACCTGACCACGGACACGTGGACGAGTGCTGCCAGGCAGGGCCACTATATATCGCTGACGGCACATTGGGTTAACTTG
Source organism: Engystomops pustulosus (assembly GCF_040894005.1). Classification (NCBI taxonomy): domain Eukaryota; kingdom Metazoa; phylum Chordata; class Amphibia; order Anura; family Leptodactylidae; genus Engystomops; species Engystomops pustulosus. The sequence continues at coordinate 221,984,793 of NC_092413.1, read as the reverse complement.
GTGGAGGCTGGGACCGAGTCTGACCCTGGGGCTGGTCATATACTGCCGATGCCGAGGATTGCAGGGCCTACCTCGGTCCAGGTCCCTCAGGCCTACTATGCCTCCTCCTCCTCCCACCCCTCCTCCACCTCCTCCTGTCGCTAAGCGACAGCAGGCAGTGCTCAAACTGCTGAGCCTAGGCGATAAATGGCACACCGCCCAAGAGCTATTACAGGGCATCATGGCGCAGACTGATCTGTGGCTGGCACTGCTGAACCTGAAGCCAGGCATGGTTGTGTGTGACAACGGCAGTAACCTCGTGGCGGCTCTGCAACTCAGCAGACTGACACATGTGCCATGCCTGGCCCATGTGTTAAATCTCATAGTTCAGCGGTTCCTCAAGACATACCCCAATCTGTCTGATTTGCTCACGAAGGTGCGACGCATCTGTGTGCATTTCAGGAAGTCCAGCACAGATGCTGCCACTCTCAGGGCAGCGCAGCGCCGCCTCCAACTGCCCGCTCACCGACTGTTGTGCGACGTGCCCACGAGGTGGAATTCAACATTAACCTTGTTATCCAGAGTTTACCAGCAGCGCAGAGCGATTGTATGGCAAACAATTGACGGTCCAGCCAGGGTCCACAGTCTACAAATTTTCTTTATTGAGGCATATATAGCAGTAACAAATACACTCAGAAAGACGGTGATCGCCTACGCGTTTCAGACAGTTTACCTGTCCTTAATCATGGCTAACAAACAATGAATGATGACAAACATCCAACTTATAAAGGAATAAACCCCACCCTGAATACCGCCCTCCAGCAAACATCCAATTCTGTTAAGTCCTTCATGGGAACATGATATATCAGAAACAACATCTCGCAAGTTTGCTATTAAGGGATTTCTCAATTGCAATACTGTAAATGTAATTTACATTATCCACTGCACAGCCTGCAATCTAATGTATGTTGGACAGACCTCCCACAAATTTAAAACATGTTTTACGGAACATCTTCATGACATTACAAATCCACAAAGTCGGAACCTATCTGGTGCTTCTCAGCACTTTATCAGAGTCCACCATGGAGACACCAAAACACTTACCACTTATGCCATTGAGAAAGTGAAAAATAATGTCAGAGGTGGTAATGTCAAAACACGTTTAGCCAATAGGGAGGCATTTTGGATTTGGAAACTTGTTTTCCCCTAGGTCTCAACCTTAAAAAAGAATTGATGACTCACTATTAATAATTCATAAATACTAGGATGATACCCTTGGGCTCATATGGAGGTATATAGTCACCTCTCATGCACTCTGTTCTTCACCTGCTCGTTGTCCAGCTCAATGTTACATGTTTGACTTATCCTGCAGTTCTTCGTCCGTTATATACCCCGATTTTTAGGAGTATATTTTATTCAAAACACTGCATGTCAATGTATTTTAACTTTTATGTGTGTTACCCCTAGATCTCATGTATCCTCTATTCCATCGGGCCGCCTCTACAGTGCCGCACGGGATCCCCCCACATCATAGTGATTTCAACTCTCCGCCATCAAGCCTATAGATCCCGACTGCAGGGGTGAACCTAGCCTTTCTGCTGCCTGAGGCGAGCTATAGAAAGACGCCCCCCCCCCACTCCATATATGTAATATATCAATGAGTGTCAGAACCAGACCCAAATCACATTGGTTTACTTCGGAAATAAAGCAATGCAAAATACATAAGAGCATCCCTCCATGTACTATATAATAAACAAAGCAAGCTACCACAAAGAACAAAATACATACAACAATCCGCGATATAATATAAAATCAATACCTCATGCCACCATATATTATAAAATACATACAGCGTCCTTCATGTAATATATAATAGATCCAGTGTGCCGGCGTATACCATAAAATACATACAGTGTGCCGCAGTATATCATATAATACTTACAGCGTGCCGCCATGTACCATATAATACATACAGCATGCCCCCATATACCATATAATACATACAGCGTGTCTCCATATACCATATAATACATACAGCGTGTCGCCATATACTATACAATACATACAGCGTGCCCCCATATACCATATAATACATACAGCGTGCCGCCATATTCCATATAATACATACAGCGTGCCCCCATATACCATATAATACATACAGCGTGCAGCCATATACCATATAATACATACAGCGTGCCGCCATATACCATATAATACATACAGTGTGCAGCCATATACCATATAATACATACAGCGTGCAGCCATATACCATATAATACATACAGCATGCCGCCATATACCATATAATACATACAGCGTGCCCCCATATACCATATAATACATACAGCGTGCCCCCATATACCATATAATACATACAGCGTGCCGCCATATACCATATAATACATACAGCGTGCCGCCATATACCATATAATACATACAGCGTGCCGCCATATACCATATAATACATACAGCGTGCCGCCATATACCATATAATACATACAGCGTGCTGCCATATACCATATAATACATACAGCGTGCCCCCATATACCATATAATACATACAGCGTGCCGTTATGTATGTATATATATATATATATATATATATATATACACACAGTATACACACTCATACAGCATGTACACATATATACAGCATATACACTCATGTAGCATGCATATATACATAGTCACACCACACATACAGTATACACACACTTTTATACAGTCATACAGTATACATACACACACACTCACTATACAGTATATACATGTACACAGAGATCTAAATATACATATATACAATATAAAGATATAACAGCTACATACTTACCATGACGGCGGGGCGCGGACGGCTGAGGCGGGCGGGCCGCGGACGTCTGAGGCGGGAGGGCCGCGGACGTCTGAGGCGGGAGGGCCGCGGACGTCTGAGGCGGGAGGGCCGCGGACGTCTGAGGCGGGAGGGCCGCGGACGGCTGAGGCGGGCGGGACGTGGACGGCTGAGGCGGGCGGGGCGGGACGCGGACAGGGGAGGCCGGACTCGGATGGGAGATGTGGGTTGGGCAGATGTGAGAGAAGTGCGATGAATGAGAGAGGTGGGCCGCGGACGGGAGAGGCGGGCCGGGGGTCCAAGAGAAGCAGGTCGGAAGGCGGCTGCATACAGAAGGGGCAGCCCAAGTGGCCGGGGATGGAGCCGTCTTGGGAGTAAGTGACCTCCTTATGCCGCCCCCACCGTCCACCAGGAGGCGCCGCCTGAGGCGAGTTTCTCAACTCGCCTCATGGTAGGTGCGCCCCTGCCCGACTGCACCACCGATGTGACCTGTATGGAATCCCACTTACCTGTATTACCGCTGTAGTCACATCACGGCATCTCTTCCCACACGATTGATTATCTGTACGCTGTTCAGCCACGGCTTCAACTTCCTTAATGAGCTCATATCACATGACTGGTCATGTGACCTTCAATCACGCCACCAGGACTGTTTGTATGTTGCTCAGCAACCATTCCAACTTCCGCAGCGAGCTCACAGCACATGATCGGTCACATGACCGCGAACTTTGCTACCAGGACTACGAGCGGCCGCCTACATAGGTGTCGGATGGTATTAATATAGAACTTTATAGCTCTCATAAGTTCCCTATGACACTCATCTGTGACTCTTATCTCCTACATGTAGCTAGTCCTTATGGGGTCCATCGGTTATTTCATTTTAGAGATGTTGTTTCTGATATATCATGTTCCCATGAAGGAGTTAACAGAATTGGATGTTTGCTGGAGGGCGGTATTCAGGGTGGGGTTTATTCCTTTATAAGTCGGATGTTTGTCATCATTCATTGTTTGTTAGCCATGATCAGGGGCGTTGCTAGGGTGGAAAAAGATCCGGGGCACGGGCCCCAATGCATATGTATCAGACTTTACACAACCTATACACGACACATACAGATACAGAAAACACAAGAGAAATCCCTACCTGTTACATCCAGTGTCAGGAGGTAAAGTGTAGTTGTCCTCTATCTTCTCTGTTAGGCCCAGCATCACCACGTCTCCTTTTCAGCCACGAGTCCTCCCTGTAGAGTTCACCATACAGACATCTTATGTTCTTTATTGTCCCCATCATCTTGGTCCCTTAATGGTGTTATCCTGCTGCTACCCCTAACACTCTGCCTCCTGTACTGTAAGGCCCCTTTCGCAGGCCAGGACTGCTTGACTTGGGAGTTGGAAGGGTGAAAGCTTTTCACTCCTCCCCTCTTCATAAGAAGTCCTGCAGCAGGGCCGTTCCGTATGCTAGCCGCTGTTTGTACAGATAGCATATGGACGACCATGTGAAAGGGACCCTAATAAAGATACACAGAAAGTCCTCCTGAAAATACTGTTAATACAAAAATAATAAATGCTTCATAACATAACATATTAAAACCTATATTACCTATAAGTCATATATAAACACATATATATACACATACATACAATCTGGTTTTATAATAAAGCCCCATAATTTACATTACACCTCCTCATTGTGCCACCCACCTAATAATGTTCCCGAATCGTGAACTAACAAGTAAGAATGCTATCTACACTTATCTACACGTAGTGGTCCCCCACTAATAAGCTCTCAATGTGACCCTAAACTAAATAATGCAGAGCCTAATCGTGCCTACATAAAGAATCAACTCACCTAATAGTTGTCGCAGCCCCTAATGCCCCCCACAGCCCCACTGAGAAGTCCCCTACAGACCCAGTAATGTCCCCCACAACCCCCAATGTCCCCCACAGCCACACTGAAAAGTCCCCAACAGCCCCAGCAAAATCCCCACAGCCCCCCAATGATGTCACAGCCCCCAATGTCCCCCACAGCCACACTGAAAAGTCCCCTATAGCCCCAGTAATATCCCCCACAGCCCCCCAATGTTATCACAGCCCCCAATGTACCCCACAGCCACACTAAAAAAAATTCCCCTACAGCCTCAGTAATATCCCCTACAGCCCCCCAATGTTGTCACAGCCCCACCTAGAAGTCCCCTACAGCCCCAGTAATGTCCCTCACAGCCCCCCCAACGTCCTCAACGCCCCACTAAGAAATCCCCCACAGCCCCCAGTAATGGTCTCCAACAGCCCCCCTCAATGTCTTCACAGCCCCCAGTAATGTCCCCTAGAGTCCCCTGTAAAATGTCCCCCACAGCTCCCTCCAATGTCTTTATAGCCCCCTGTAATGTCCTCTACTGCACACCCCCAATGTCTTTACTGCTCCAAGTAATGTGCCCACAACCCCCTGTAATATTCCCCACAGACACCAGTAATGTCTCCACAGTACTATCCAACAAAGCCCCCTGTAATGTTATGTTTCCCATAGCCATCTGTAATGACAACTTAAGTCCCCTAAATGTGCCCCCTCCCCCTTGCATAATTAAAAAAAAAAAAACACTTATTCTCACCTCAGTCTCTCTTCCGGGTTCTCATCTTTCACTGCAGTGCTGAGGCGTGGTGACGTCATCACCCGGCGCCTCCTGCTCCCGGCAGCTTTAGTGAGCTGCTTGGAGCAGGAGACATTGTGTGACTGCATCTCCTGTTCCCTGTAGTGGAGAACGGAGCCGTGCTCATCAGTGCTGCCGGCTCCGTTCATCCGCTCTTCACTCCTCATCGCTATCTACGTCCTGAGGACATAGATAACAATGATAGTGAGTTAAATTGCCTGGGACATTCGGGGCACAGGTCAAAAGATCCGGGGCACGGGCCCCGGATCTCTTGACCTAGCGACGCCCCTGGCCATGATTAAGGACAGGTAAACTGTCTGAAACGCGTAGGCGATCACCGTCTTTCTGAGTGGATTTGTTACTGCTATATATGCGTCAATAAAGAAAATTTGTAGACCGTGGACCCTGGCTGGACCGTCAATTGTTTGCCATATATTCTTCTTACCCCAGCAGAGGGTTGGCCCGTGCCGGGTCCGGTTCTTCAATGAAGGTGAGCTGGCATTTTCACTTCTACACGATGTTAGCGCAGAGCGATTGTAGACTGCCAGATGTCAACTTCCACCAGAACTGGTAGTCAGGTCAGTCAGCTTCCTCAAGTCTACAATAAGGAGTGGATGTGGATGTCTGATATCTGTCAGGTGCTGAGTAAGTTTGAGGAGTCAACACAGATGGTCAGCGGCAATGCCGCCATCATCAGCCTCACCATCCCGCTGCTTGGCCTGTTGAAAAACTCTCTGGTCAGCATGAAGTCGGAAGCTTTGCGCTCGTCACAAGAGACGGGGGAAGAAGATTCCCTTGTTGATAGCCAAAGCACCCTCAGGTCTGTTTCTCAGTGCATATCGGAGGAGGTGGAGGAGGATGATGAGGAGAATGTTGGCGAGACAGAAGAGGTGAGCATTGTTCAGTCCTTCACTGTTCAGCGTGTATGGGTAGAAGGAGAGGAGTTGGAGGAGGAGGAAATGGAGAGTCAGGCCAGTAAGGGGAGTGAATTCTTGCGCGTTGGGACTCTGGCACATATGGCAGATTTCATGCTAGGCTGCCTATCCCGTGACCCTCGCGTTCAAAGAATTTATTCCAGCACCGATTACTGGGTATTCCCTCTCCTGGACCCACGGTACAAGCAAAATCTTTCCACTCTCATCCCAGGAGAGGAAAGGCGTGTGATAATGCATAAATACCAGCAGGCCCTGGTGCACAAGCTGAAACAGTATTTCCCTTCTGACAGCGCTAGCGGCAGAGGGCGTACTTCTGCGGGACAAGTAGCGAGGGAGAGTAGGCGAGCAGGCAGCTTTTCCAGCACTGGCAGGGGTACGCTTTACAAGGCCTTTGCCAGTTTTATGTCACCCCAGCAAGACACTGTCACTAGAGATGAGCGAGCACTAAAATGCTCAGGTACTCGTTATTCGAGACAAACTTTTCCCGATGCTCGAGTGCTCGTCTCGAATAACGAGCCCCATTGAAGTCAATGGGAGACTCGAGCATTTTTCAAGGGGACCAAGGCTCTGCACAGGGAAGCTTGGCCAAACACGTGGGAACCTCAGAAAAGGATGGAAACACCACGGAAATGGACAGGAAACGGCAGGGGCAGGATGCATGGATGCCTCTGAGGCTGCTTAGTCGCACCATTATGCCAAAATTATGGGCAACAGCATGGCCATGACAGAGTGACCGAATGAGGCTAGATAGCATCTAAAACATGCAATAATTGACCCTGACACTATAGGGGACGGCATGCAGAGGCAGCGGCAGCAGTGGCAGGCTAGAGAGTCTCATGGCGACATACCCTAAATGGACTCAGGTTTCACCAAAGGAGGTGAAATGATTTCCTATGTGAACAAAACGTTGACGGTATATTTAGTCGATAACACAGCATGGTGGCGACATAGTGACCAAGTTCCATAACGTATCTGGTGAAACACCCGAAAAATGAGCCTGAAATGTGGAGGCAGCCATGTAGACGACTTCCATGATTAAGAGCGACAGTATGGGGCATTCATATTGCGCTGCTATGATTGCAACTTCAGGTCTCCAGCATGGCGGCGACAGATGGGCCGAGTTCCACTATGTATCTGGTGAAACACCTGAAAATTCTGCCTGACACAGCTCGTTTGATAAGGGGATGATGTGCTGCATATCCTCTCGTGCTCCAGCGTCTGGGGTATAGAGAGTTGAAATGAGACATTGGTGGACGCTGTGGAGGATCGTGGAGGCAAAATGGACAGTAAACAGCAGGGGCAGCATGCATGGATGCCTCTGAGGCTGCCTAATCTTGGGATGGAGCTGGCGGTCCACTGCCAGGCGAGCTTTCGCCTGTCCAAGCCCCTGTCTCTCGGCTCCTCCCCACCCAAAATGGGCCTGGGGGCCAGAAGCGTTTACTTTGAAAAAATTATAATTTTCAAAGCAGGCCGGGTCGTTTGAATATTTCACCTAGGAATAATGGAATAGCATAGTGGTTCTATTTTTAATTGTTTTTACGGAAATGGTTCCATGATTAAGAGCGACAGTATGGGGCATCCATATTGCGCTGCTATGATTGCAACTTCAGGTCTCCAGCATGGCGGCGACAGATGGGCCGCGTTCCACTATGTATCTGGTGAAACACCTGAAAATTCTGCCTGACACAGCTCGTTTGATAAGGGGACCATGTATGGAGGCAGTGAACTTGTAGTAGATTAAAGGTGCTGCAGTTAAAACTATGTTAGTTGAATCTTGAGATGGAGCTGGCGCTCCGCTGCCAGGCGAGCTTTCGCCAATCCAAGCCCCTGTCTCTAGGCTACTCCCCAAACAGCACTTCTAAGAACCTTTTGTATAAGATCAAGTGTAGTAGCGTTCTTATAAGTTTAGGATATGGCGGGTGAGGGGAATGTAAACAGATGCGCAAGAAGCGCTGAAATAATATTGGTAAATGATAAAAGTTTGCCAGTATATTTTGTGGATTACACAGCAGGGTGGCGACAAAGTTGACAAGTTTGATGTGGAAGCCATAAAAACAACCCAAAATTCTGCCCGACACAGCTCGTTTGATAAGGAGACGATGTATGGAGGCAGTGAACTAGTAGTAGATTAAAGGTGCTGCAGTGAAAACTATGTAAGTTGGATCTTGAGATGGAGCTGGCGCTCCGCAGCCAGGCGAGCTTTCGCCTATCCAAGCCCCTGTCTCTAGGCTACTCCCCAAACAGCACTTCTAAGAACCTTTTGTATAAGATCAAGTGTAGTAGCGTTCTTATAAGTTTAGGATATGGCGAGTGAGGGGAATGTAAACAGATGCGCAAGAAGCGCTGAAATAATATTGGTAAATGATAAAAGTTTGCCAGTATATTTTGTGGATTACACAGCAGGGTGGCGACAAAGTTAACAAGTTTGATGTGGAATCCATGAAAACAACCCAAAATTCTGCCTGACACAGTTGGTTTGATAAGGAGACAATGTATGGAGGCAGCTATATGGACGACTTTCGGAGGCAGCTATGGCGATGACGTGTGGAGGTAGCAATGGAGACAACGTGTGGAGCCAGCTAAAAAGACGACATGTGGAGGTTGCTATGGAGACAATTTAATTTGGATAGTGCCTGTATGTGGCAGTCCAAAAAAGTTTTCAAACCAGAGGAGCAGGTAGGTGGTCCTCCAGAAAAATTAAATAGATTGAGTGCCTGTATGTGGCACTCCCAAAAATTGCTTAAAACAGAGTACCGGGTAGGTGGCCCTCCAGAAAAATTAAATACATAGAGTGCTATAGCTAGAGCCAGTTGGCCCTGGCAAAAAATAGCCAGTTTCCTATGCTTTAGTGTACAAAGAGGAGGAGAAGGAGGACAATGAGGAGGAGGAGTGCATACATTATTCAGGTTGAGCTTCTCTCACCTGGTGGAGAATGAAAATGCGGAGAAATCCAGGCTTTATTCATCTTGATAAGCGTCAGACTGTCAGCGCTGTCAGTCGACAGGCGTGTACGCTTATCGGTGATAATGCCACCAGCTGCACTGAAAACCCGCTCGGACAACACGCTAGCAGCAGGGCAGGCAAGAACCTCCAAGGCGTACAGCGCCAGTTCGTGCCACATGTCCAGCTTTGAAACCCAGTAGTTGTAGTGAGCTGTGTGATCATTTAGGACGATGGTATGGTCAGCTACGTACTCCCTCACCATCTTTCTGTAAAGATCAGCCCTACTCTGCCGAGACTGGGGACAGGTGACAGTGTCTTGCTGTGGTGACATAAAACTGGCAAAGGCCTTGTAAAGCGTACCCCTGCCAGTGCTGGACAAGCTGCCTGCTCGCCTACTCTCCCTCGCTACTTGTCCCGCAGAAGTACGCCCTCTGCCGCTAGCGCTGTCAGAAGGGAAATACTGTTTCAGCTTGTGCACCAGGGCCTGCTGGTATTCATGCATTCTCACACTCCTTTCCTCTCCAGGGATGAGAGTGGAAAGATTTTGCTTGTACCGTGGGTCCAGGAGAGTGAATACCCAGTAATTGGTGCTGGAATAAATTCTTTGAACGCGAGGGTCACGGGATAGGCAGCCTAGCATGAAATCTGCCATATGTGCCAGAGTCCCAACGCGCAAGAATTCACTCCCCTCACTGGCCTGACTGCCCATTTCCTCCTCCTCCAACTCCTCCAACTTCTCTTCTTCTGCCTATACACGCTGAACAGTGAAGGACTGAACAATGGTCCCCTCTTCTGTCTCGCCAACATTCTCCTCCTCTTCCTCCTCATCCTCCTCCACCTCCTCCAATATGCGCTGAGAAACAGACCTAAGGGTGCTTTGGCTATCAACAAGGGAATCTTCTTCCCCCGTCTCTTGTGACGAGCGCAAAGCTTCCGACTTCATGCTGACCAGAGAGTTTTTCAACAGGCCAAGCAGCGGGATGGTGAGGCTGATGATGGCCGCATCGCCACTGACCATCTGTGTTGACTCCTCAAAGTTACTCAGCACCTGACAGATATCAGACATCCACGTCCACTCCTAATTGTACACTTGAGGAAGCTGACTGACCTGACGACCAGTTCTGGTGGAAGTTGACATCTGGCAGTCTACAATCGCTCTGCGCTGCTGGTAAACTCTGGATAACATGGTTAATGTTGAATTCCACCTCGTGGGCACGTCGCACAACAGTCGCTGCGCTGCGCTGCCCTAAGAGTGGCAGCATCTGTGCTGGACTTCCTGAAATGCGCACAGATGCGGCGCACCTTCGTGAGCAAATCAGACAGATTGGGGTATGTCTTGAGGAAACGCTGAACTATGAGATTTAACACATGGGCCAGGCATGGCACATGTGTCAGTCTGCTGAGTTGCAGAGCCGCCACGAGGTTACTGCCGTTGTCACACACAACCATGCCTGGCTTCAGGTTCAGCGGTGCCAACCACGGATCAGTCTGCGCCGTGATGCCCTGTAATAGCTCTTGGGTGGTGTGCCTTTTATCGACTAGGCTCAGCAGTTTGAGCACCGCCTGCTGTCGCTTAGCGATGGCACTGCTGCTGTGCCTAGAGCTACCGACTGATAGCGCCATTCCCAGGGATGGTAATTCGGAGGAGGAGCAGGTGGAGGAGGGGTGGGAGGAGGAGGAGGCATAGTAGGCCCTTGAGACCTGGACCGAGGTAGGCCCCAGCGATATATAGTGGCCCTGCCCGGCAGCACTCGTCCACGTGTCCGTGGTCAGGTGGACCTTGTCAGAAATGGCGTTGGTCAGGGCACGGATGATGTTGTCTGACATGTGCTGGTGCAGGGCTGGGACGGCACATCGGGAAAAGTAGTGGCGGCTGGGGACCGAATACCGAGGGGCGGCCGCTGCCATGAGGTTTCGAAAGGCCACCGTCTCTACCAGCCTATAGGGCAGCATCTCCAGGCTAAGCAACTTGGAGATGTGGACGTTGAGGGCTTGGGCGTGTGGGTGGGTTGCGCTATACTTCCTTTTGCGCTCCAGCGTCTGGGGTATGGAGAGCTGAACGCTGGTGGATGCTGTGGAGGATCGTGGAGGCGAAGATGGGGTATTCGCACGAGAGGTGTTTGGGCTGTGGTCCTGGGCAGGGGGCTGACTAGCAGATGACACAGGGGAAGGAGCAGTGGTGTGCCCGGCCGGAGGTGAACGGGCTTGGTGCCATTGAGTGGGGTGTTTAGCATTCATATGCCTGCGCATACTGGTGGTAGTTAAGCTAGTAGTGGTGGAACCCCTGCTGATCCTGGTTTGGCAAAGGTTGCACACCACAGTCCGTCGGTCATCCGGTGTTTCTTTAAAGAACCTCCAGACTTCTGAAAATCTAGCCCTCGCCAAGGGAGCTTGACTACGGGCAACATTTGGCGCTGATGCACCAGCTCTGGCCCTGCCTCTCAGTCTGGCCCCACCACTGCCTCTTCCAACCTGTTCTGCTATAGGACTCGCCTCCGTCTCAGAAGCACTGTGTTCAACCCAGCTTGGGTCTGTCACCTCATCATCCTCCAATCCCTCAGTCTGCTCCCCCCTTGGACTTCCAGCCCTGACAACAACTTCACCACTGTCTGAAAACCGTGTCTCCTCATCGTCCGACACCTCTTTACACACTTCTTCCACTACGTCAATAATGTCATCATCACCTACAGACTGCGACTGGTGGAAAACCTGGGCATCGGAAAATTGCTCAGCAGCAACCGGACAAGTGGTTTGTGACTGTGGGAAGGGTCCAGAAAACAGTTCCTCAGAGTATGCCGGTTCAAATGCCAAATTTTGCTGGGAGGGTGCAGACTGGGGGGAAGGAGGCTGAGGTGGAGGAGCTGGAGGAGTGCTGATTTCGGTGACATGGGTGGACTGCGTGGAAGACTGACTGGTGGACAAATGGCTAGAAGCATTGTCCGCAATCCACGACATCACCTCTTCGCACTGTTCTGGCCTCAACAGTGCTCTACCACGAGTCCCAGTAACTTGAGACATGATGAACCTAGGGAGTGTAGCTCTGCGGCGTTTCCCTGCTCCCTCATCAGCAGGTGGTGTCTCACCCCGCCCAGGACCACGGCCTCTGACCCCTGCAGAAGTTGGACGCCCACGTCCACGCCCTTGTCCTCTACTCCTAGCCCTCGGGTTAAACATTTTCCAAATTAAAGTGTAAACTTTTATTATTTTTTTTTTTTTGTGTTTATTTTTTTTTATTTTTATTTTTTTTTTAACAAAACGATGCTATCCTATTGCTATGGCTAGTTTCTAACCTACACTGAAAGCACACAACTGGATTTTGTGCTGTGCCTGATGACTTTGAGCTATAAAATGAAATAAAGGTAAAAAAAAAAAAAAATCAGCAGACTCTGCCTAATTCTAATCAAACCCCTAATAAATTGTCCCACTTCGGTGTTTGAGGTGGATATGCGTGTCACTAAGAGCTAAACACAACGGTCGCAGGTCTCCCAGCAAATTCCTCACAATATGGTACTAGCTGCACTACTAATGCCAGCAAGCCCAGCCACAGGCAAACAAACAAAAAAAAAGTATAACGTTTTTGTAGCCCTAAGAAGGGCTGTTGGGTTCTTGTAGAATCACTCCTGCCTAACACTATTCTAATAGAACACCCTAACGCTTTCCCTGACCAGCAGCAGCTCTCTTCCTAGCGGCATCCAGACACAGAATAATCCGAGCAGCGCGGGCAGGGGCTAGTCTATTCCAGGGTCACCTGATCTGGCCAGCCAACCACTGCTATCGACGTGTAAGGGTACCACGTCATGCTGGGTGGAGTGCAGAGTCTCCTGGCTTGTAATGCTCGTTCGAGCATTAGCGTACTCGAAACTGCTCGTTGCTCGGATGAATACTTCGCCCGCTCGAGAAAATGGCATCTCCCACCGTTTAGATTTTTGGCGGCCAGAAACAGAGCCAATCACAAGCCAGGAGACTCTGCACTCCACCCAGCATGACGTGGTACCCTTACACGTCGATAGCAGTGGTTGGCTGGCCTGATCAGGTGACCCTGGAATAGACTAGTCCCTGCCCGCGCTGCTCGAATCATTCTCTGTCTGGATGCCGCTAGGGAGAGAGCTGCTGCTGGTCAGGGAAAGCGTAAGGGTGTAATATTAGAATAGTGTTAGGCAGGAGTGATTCTACAAGAACCCAACAGCCCTTCTTAGGGCTACAATAACATTTTATTTTACTTTTTTTTGGTTTGCCTGTGGCTGGGCTTGCTGGCACTAGTAGTGCAGCTAGTACCATATTGTGAGTAATTTGCTGGGCGACTTGCGACCGTTGTGTTTAGCTCGTAGTGACACGCATATCCACCTCAAACACCGAAGTGGGACAATTTATTAGGGGTTTGATTGAATTAGGCACAGTCTGCTTTTTGGGGGTTTTTTTACATTTATTTTTTTTTATAACTCAAAGTAATCAGGCACAGCACAAAATCCAGTTGTGTGCTGTCAGTGTAGGCTAAAAACTATCCATAGCAATAGGATAGCATTGTTTTGATAAAAAAACAAAAACACTAAAAAACACATAAAAAGCACCAAAAAAAATGTACAGTTTACACTTTAATTTTGAAAATGTTGAACCCGAGGGCTAGGGGCAAAGGACGAGGGCGTGGGCGTCCCACTACTGCAGGGGTCAGAGGCCGCTGTCCTGGGCGGGGCGAGACACCACCTGCTGATGACGGAGCAGGGGGACGCCGCAGAGCTACACTCCCTAGGTTCATGTCTCAAGTTACTGGGACTCGTGGAACAGCAAGGGGCCAGAGGTTGAGGCCAGAACAGTGCGAACAGGTGATGTCGTGGATTGCGGACAATGCTTCTAGCCATTTGTCCACCAGTCAGTCTTCCACGCAGTCCACACATGTCACCAAAATCAGCACTCCTCCAGCTCCTCCACCTCAGCCTCCTTCCCCCCAGTCTGCACCCTCCCAGGAAAATTTGGCATTTGAACCGGCATACTCTGAGGAACTGTTTTCTGGACCCTTCCCAGAGTCACAAACCACCTGTCAGGTTGCTGCTGAGCTCTTTTCCGATGCCCAGGTTTTCCACCGGTCGCAGTCTGTGGGTGATGATGACATTGTTGACATAGTGGAAGAAGTGTGTAAAGAGGTGTCGGACGATGAGGAGACATGGTTGTCAGACAGTGGTGAAGTTTTTGTCAGGGCAGGAAGTCCGAGGGGGGAGCAGACTGAGGGATCGGAGGATGATGAGGTGACAGACCCAAGCTGGGTTGATAGGCCGGGTGAACACAGTGCTTCTGAAACGGAGGCGAGTCCTGGACGAGAACAGTTTAGAAGAGGCAGTGGTGGGGCTAGACGGAGAGGCAGAGCCAGAGCTGGTGCATCAGCGCCAAATGTTTCACGTAGTAAAGCTCCCGTGGCGAGGGCTAGATTTTCGGAAGTCTGGAGGTTCTTTAAAGAAACACCGGATGACCGACGGACTGTGGTGTGCAACCTGTGCCACACCAGGATCAGCAGGGGTTCCACCACTACCAGCTTAACCACCACCAGTATGCGCAGGCATATGAATTTTAAACACCCCACTCAATGGAACCAAGGCCGTTCACCCCTGGCCGGGCACACCACTGCTCCTTCCCCTGTGTCAACTGTTGCCTCTGCTAGTCAGCCCCCTGCCCAGGACACCAGCCCAAACACCTCCCGTGTGAAAACCACACCTGCTCCTCCACGATCCCCCACAGCATCCACCAATGTCTCCATGCGCAGCGTTCAGCTCTCCATACCCCAGACGCTGGAGCGCAAGAGGAAGTACAGTGCAACCCACCCACACGCCCAAGCCCTCAACGTCCACATCTCCAAACTGCTTAGCCTGGAGATGCTGCCCTATAGGCTGGTAGAGACGGAGGCCTTTCGCAACCTCATGGCGGCGGCCGCCCCTCGGTATTCGGTCCCAAGCCGCCACTACTTTTCCCGATGTGCCGTCCCAGCCCTGCACCAGCACATGTCAGACAACATCATCCGTGCCCTGACCAACGCCATTTCTGACAAGGTCCACCTGACCACAGACACGTGGACGAGTGCTGCCGGGCAGGGCCACTATGTATCGCTGACGGCATATTGGATTACCTTGGTGGAGCCTGGGACCGAGTCTGACCCTGGGGCTGGTCATATACTGCTGACACCGAGGATTGCGGGGCCTACCTCGGTCCAGGTCTCTCAGGCCTACTATGCGTCCTCATCCTCCTACCCCTCCTCCACCTCCTCCTCCGAATTACCATCCGTGGGCATGGCGCCATCAGTCGGTAGCTCTAGGCACAGCAGCAGTGCCGTCGCTAAGCGACAGCAGGCGGTGCTCAAACTGCTGAGCCTAGGCGATAAAAGGCACACCGCCCAAGAGCTATTACAGGGCATCATGGCGCAGACTGATCTGTGGCTGGTACCGCTGAACCTGAAGCCAGGCATGGTTGTGTGTGACAACGGCCGTAACCTGGTGGCGGCTCTGCAACTCGGCAGACTGACACATGTGCCATGCCTGGCCCATGTGTTAAATCTCATAGGTCAGCGGATCCTCAAGACATACCCCAATCTGTCTGATTTGCTCACGAAGGTGCGCCGCATCTGTGCGCATTTCAGGAAGTCCAGCACAGATGCTGCCACTCTCAGGGCAGCGCAGCGCCGCCTCCAACATCCCGCTCACCGACTGTTGTGCGACGTGCCCACGAGTTGGAATTCAACATTAACCATGTTATTCAGAGTTTACCAGCAGCGCAGAGTGATTGTAGACTGCCAGATGTCAACTTCCACCAGAACTGGTAGTCAGGTCAGTCAGCTTCCTCAAGTCTACAATGAGGAGTGGACGTGGATTTCTGATATCTGTCAGGTGCTGAGTAACTTTGAGGAGTCAACACAGATGGTCAGTGGCGATGCCGCCATCATCAGCCTCACCATCCCGCTGCTTGGCCTGTTGAAAAACTCTCTGGTCAGCATGAAGTCGGAAGCTTTGCGCTCGTCACAAGAGACGGGGGAAGAAGATTTCCTTTTTGATAGCCAAAGCACCCTCAGGTCTGTTTCTCAGCGCATATCGGAGGAGGTGGAGGAGGATGAGGAGGAGAGGAAGAGGAGGAGAATGTTGGCGAGACAGAAGAGGGGAGCATTTATCAGTCCTTCACTGTTCAGCGTGTATGGGCAGAAGAAGAGGAGTTGGTGGAGTTGGAGGAGGAGGAAATGGAGAGTCAGGCCAGTGAGGGGAGTGAATTCTTGCTGGTTGGCGCATATGGCAGATTTCATGCTAGGCTGCCTATCCCGTGGCCCTTGCGTTCAAAGAATTTATTCCAGCACTGATTACTGGGAATTCACTCTCCTGGACCCACGGTACAAGCAGAATCTTTCCACTCTCATCCCTGGAGAGGAAAGGAGTGTGAGAATGCATGAATACCAGCAGGCCCTGGTGCACAAGCTGAAACAGTATTTCCCTTCTGACAGCGCTAGCGGCAGAGGGCGTACTTCTGCGGGACAAGTAGCGAGGGAGAGTAGGCGAGCAGGCAGCTTGTCCAGCACTGGCAGGGGTACGCTTTACAAGGCCTTTGCCAGTTTTATGTCACCCCAGCAAGACACTGTCACCTGTCACCTGTCCCCAGTCTCGGCAAAGTAGGGCTGATCTTTACAGAAAGATGGTGAGGGAGTACGTAGCTGACCATACCACCGTCGTAAAAGATCACACAGCTCCCTACAACTACTGTGTTTCAAAGCTGGACGTGTGGCACGAACTGGCGCTGTACGCCTTGGAGGTTCTTGCCTGCCCTGCCGCTAGCGGGTTTTCAGTGCAGCTGGTGGCATCATCACCGATAAGCGTACACGCCTGTCGACTGACAGTGCTGACAGGCTGATGCTTATCAAGATGAATAAAGCCTGGATTTCTCTGGATTTCCATTCTCCACCAGGTGAAGGAAGCTCAACCTGAATAATTTATGCACTCCTCCTCCTTATTTTCCTCCTTCTCCTCCTCTTTGTACACTAAAGCAGAGGAAACGGGCTATTTTTTGCCAGGGCCAACTGGCTCTAGCTCTAGTTCTCTATGTATTACATTTTTCTGGAGGGCCACCTACCCGGTCCTCTGTTTTAAACATCCCGCTGCTTGGCCTGTTGAAAAACTCTCTGGTCAGCATGAAGTCGGAAGCTTTGCGCTCGTCACAAGAGACGGGGGAAGAAGATTTCCTTTTTGATAGCCAAAGCACCCTCAGGTCTGTTTCTCAGTGCATATCGGAGGAGGTGGAGGAGGATGAGGAGGAAGAGGAGGAGAATGTTGGCGAGACAGAAGAGGGGAGCATTTATCAGTCCTTCACTGTTCAGCGTGTATGGGCAGAAGAAGAGGAGTTGGTGGAGTTGGAGGAGAAGGAAATGGAGAGTCAGGCCAGTGAGGGGAGTGAATTCTTGCTGGTTGGCGCATATGGCAGATTTCATGCTAGGCTGCCTATCCCGTGGCCCTTGCGTTCAAAGAATTTATTCCAGCACCGATTACTGGGTATTCACTCTCCTGGACCCACGGTACAAGCAAAATCTTTATATTCTCATCCCTGGAGAGGAAAAGAGTGTGAGAATGCATGAATACCAGCAGGCCCTGGTGCACAAGCTGAAACAGTATTTCCCTTCTGACAGCGCTAGCGGCAGAGGGCGTACTTCTGCGGGACAAGTAGCGAGGGAGAGTAGGCGAGCAAGCAGCTTGTCCAGCACTGGCAGGGGTACGCTTTACAAGGCCTTTGCCAGTTTTATGTCACCCCAGCAAGACACTGTCACCTGTCCCCAGTCTCGGCAAAGTAGGGCTGATCTTTACAGAAAGATGGTGAGGGAGTACGTACCTGGATTTCTCAGGATTTCCATTCTCCACCAGGTGAAGGAAGCTCAACCTGAATAATTTATGCACTCCTCCTCCTTATTTTCCTCCTTCTCCTCCTCTTTGTACACTAAAGCAGAGGAAACTGGCTATTTTTTGCCAGGGCCAACTGGCTCTAGCTCTAGTTCTCTATGTATTACATTTTTCTGGAGGGCCACCTACCCGGTCCTCTGTTTTAAACAATTTTTGGGAGTGCCACATACAGGCACTCAATCTATTTCATTTTACTGAAGGGCCACCTACCTGCTCCTCTGGTTTAAAAACTTTTTTGGACTGCCACATACAGGCACTCAATCTATTTAATTTTTCTGGAGGACCACCTACCTGCTCCTCTGGTTTGAAAACTTTTTTGGACTGCCACATACAGGCACTATCCAAATTAAATTGTCTCCATAGCAGCCTCCACACGTCGTCTTTTTAGCTGCCTCCTCACGTTGTCTCCATTGCTACCTCCACACGTCATCTCCATAGCTGCCTCCAAAAGGAAAGGAGGAGCCGAGGGACAGGGGCTTGGATTGGCGAAAGTTCGCCTGGCAGCGGAGCGCCAGCTCCGTCCCAAGATCCACCTAACATAGTTTTAACTGCAGCACCTTTAATCTACTACTACCTTACTGCCTCCATACATCGTCCCCTTAAGCAAACGAGCTGTGTCAGGCAGAATTTTGGGTTGTTATCATGGCTCCCACATCAATTATGTGATTTTAAACCAACCAGCGTCACTGGCATGCGCCAAAATCAGTGACGCTGGTTGGTTTAAAATCACATAATGAATGACACATGGTAGGTACTTTTTTGATTGGTAAGGATATACTTTATATACTGCCACCAGGTCAGCCTTTTCATCACCCCCAGATGAAGGCTTGACGGCTGAAACGTACGTCGGGGTCGGCGCGGGGCTTTTTATTCATGGGTAAGGACTTATGCATCTACTTTCAACATTTCACTCTTCACTTAAATATGAATATTTACTATTGGATCAATTTCTTGTTCCTTCCCATATATCACTTTAATGTATGTTGTCTTACTTGAATAATATAAATACACATTTTTTATCCATACCCTCGCCGTTTCTAGCCAGGGTTATGACCCCCTGAGCACATGTCTAAGTGTACAGATATATTTTTATGATATATGTAAAATAAAATTAACTTTTTTAACCTTCATATGATTGTAATGTGGTGGAATTTCTGCTTTTTGGTTCAACAATTGTTCATCTGTTCCACATCTTTGACATAATTCTTTGTATTTGTGGCAACTTCTTGCAAGGGATATAATCGCTGGGTTTTCTACTACTTCACTGCCTCCATACATCGTCCCCTTATCAAACGAGCTGTGTCAGGCAGAATTTTCAGGTGTTTCACCAGATACATAATGGAACTCGGCCCATCTGTCGCGCCATGCTGGAGACCTGAAGTTGCAATCATAGCAGCGCAATATGGATGCCCCTTACTGTCGCTCTTAATCATGGAACCATTTCCAAAAAACAATTAAAAATAGAAAACCATTAAAAATAGAACCACTATGCTATTCCATTATTCCTAGGTGAAATATTAAAACGACCCCGCCTGCTTTGAAAATTATAATTTTTTCAAAGTAAATGCTTCTGGCCCCCAGGCCCATTTTGGGTGGGGAGGAGCCGAGAGACAGGGGCTTGGACAGGCGAAAGCTCGCCTGGCAGCGGACCGCCAGCTCCATCCCAAGATTAGGCAGCCTCAGAGACATCCATGCTTGCTGCCCCTGCTGTTTCCTGTCCATTTTGCCTCCACGATCCTCCACAGCGTCCACCAATGTCTCCATGCGCAACTTTCAACTCTCTATACCCCAGACGCTGGAGCACGAGAGGATATACAGCACATCATCCCCTTATCAAACGAGCTGTGTCAGGCAGAATTTTCAGGTGTTTCACCGGATACATAATGGAACTCAGCGCCTCTGTCGCCGCCATGCTGGAGACCTGAAGTTTCAATCATAGAAGCAATATGGATGCCCCATACTGTCGCTCTTAATCATGGAAGTCGTCTCCATGGCTGCCTCCACATGTCGTCCCCTTGTCAAACGAGCTGTGTCAGGCTCATTTTTTGGGTGTTTCACCAGATACGTTATGGAACTTGCTCACTCTGTCGCCACCATGCTGTGTTATCGACTAAATATACCATCAACCTTTTGTTCACATAGGAAATCATTTCAGCGCTTCTTGCTCACCTCCTTTGGTTCCTCTCTGCCGCCTTAACCAGGCAAAATACTGATACATACAGTGCCACACGTTATCCTCGCCAAAAGGAATTTTTTAAATTGATTTGAAGCCTGAGTCCATTTATGGTATGTCGCCATGCCACTCTCTAGCCTGCCGCTGCTGCCGCTGCCTCTGCATGCCGTCCCCTATAGTGTCAGGGTCAATTATTGGATGTTTTAGATGCTATCTAACCTCATTTGGTCACTCTCCCATTGACTGCAATGTGGCTCGTTATTCGAGATGAGCACTCGAGCATCGGGAAAAGTTTGTCTCGAATAACGAGCACTCGAGCAATTTAGTGCTTGCTCATCTCTACAGGTCACATATCATAGGAAGCTCGTTTTACAGCTGGTACCACAGAAAATTTGAAAAGATACAACATAATTATAATCCTGTAGATTACAAAAGTGAATTGTTTTTACTCTCCCACTCGCCCAGGCTGATTCACACCCACTAGCACCCTCCACCGTAGGATGAAATTCCACAGGATCTGGATGGAATTTAAAAGACTTCTGCAAATGGGTCAACAGAACCAAATTGTCAGGGAGTTTCCTTGACATGGTCCTGACCTTGCACATTCCCAGATCCCGCCACAGTAAATCACTTTCAGAACTGGGGTAACGTAAGCCAGAAGACACCCATGTGGTGTGCAAAGATCCTTCACAGAGATCCCTCCTGTCTCCTTATTCCGGTAAAAATGGCACAAACCATCTCCAATAGGCGTATACCCATGGAGAAACCCTCTCTTTTCAGAGTTTGCAACATTGATCTTTAGATATTTGCTAGGAATACCACATGGTTCATCTTACACAACCTCTTTGTCTTGTTTCGCATTAAAAAAAAACCTCTCTCTTGATTAGTTTCAGCATTTCCCCCATTAAAAGCTGGAAGAACAGACTGTAGACGAGTCCAGAGGGGCTCTGGATGCATACACTGCCTAGATATATCAGCAGTTGGAGCAGGTATATTTAGAAGCGCTATGGGACGCCAGTTCTCAATACAAGATCGGTCCTTACCCTTTGACAGGATGATCAGGGCTGACCTCCTCATTGACTTCGGCAGAGCGCCCAAGGAAAGGCACTCATTGAATACCTCAGTCCAGAGGGGAACCAAGGCGTCCTTAAAGGTCTGACTTCCTCTTTCCTGATCATCTCTGCCAACACATCAGGAGAGGGGTCTTTTCCTTGTTCATTAACAGTTTCACATAGGAAAACTAACATCCCATCCCGATCTAGATCCTTCCTGCCCAGGAGGCGCCAAAAGAAGAAACTGACAACTTCCAGATCCCAGATCCAGACCTCTTCAAGGATACTGTACAGTCCACCAATCTTATGACAACTTTCCTACTCAACGACATCTTGCATCAGGAAGGGAGAGCGAGAAATCAATCACTTAATAACTTCCGGACATTAACAACCACCACCATCTTGTTACCAACTTTTAAATGTATTTGGTAATTGCCCCACCTTACAAAATCCTTGTCCTAACCTAGCCGCTACCCCCACCTTATAGAGAAAGAGAACTATGTGTATCCCGACTCCCAACTTCCACACAAGTGACCATAATATAAAACAGCACTACAGGAGGGTGGGACAATTTTCTGGAGCCAAGAAGATTGCTTCCCTCCTTATGTGCCTATATATCCCATCTCTAACTCTGCCCCCATGCTACAAACCAACCTATTTAAAACATTGTAAAATCATAACTCTAATAGTATTTAAAACAGAAGTTACATGGCAAGATTACATAACAGGAACAACTAGATTCTTACAACAAAATGTTAATGGCCTCCTACTCCAAACTATAAAATACTTATACACAGTTTATTATATAAATGTATATATATTTTTACACTTTTCAAATATTTTAATAGTGTTAACTAAAATCTTAACAACTAAATCAATCAGTATTAAAACGTCAAGAAAATCAGATTTCAAATGAAGCACTGTATACTGTATATACTCGAGTATAAGCCAACCCAATTATAAGTCGAGGCCCCTAATTTTAGCACCAAAAACTGGGAAAACATAATGACTTGAGTATAAGCCCAGGGTGGGAAATGCATTGGTCACAGCCTCCCAGTATATAGCCAGAAAGTCTCCTGTAGTATACCGCCAGCCCCCTTTAGTATAATGCTAGCCAGCTCCCTGTTTATATACATACAGTCAGCCCCCTGTAGTATACAGCCAGCCCCAGGAGTATACAGCCACCCCCTGTAGTATACAGCCAGCCCCCTTTAGTATATAGCCAGCCAGGCCCCTTTAGTGTACAGCCATCCCCCTGTAGAAGTCAGCCAGCAACCTTTAGTAGCCAGCCAGACCCCTTTAGTAGCCAGCCACCTTTAGTAGCCAGCCACCTTTATTAGCCAGTCCCCTTTATTAGCAAGCCCCCTTTATTAGCCAGCCAGCCTCCTATAGTATACAGCCAGCCCCCAGTTTTTCCAGCACTTAAAATAAAATAAACTTACATACTCACCTTAGGGAGGTCCCGATGTCCGGAGCGACTCCCTTATGCTTGGCACGGCTCCTCATCTGTCCTCTACGTGATAATCTGATCCCCGAGGCTCCTCTTCTTTTTTCTGTCTGCTGTAACAGCCGGCAGAACTGCGGTCATGTGCTCTGCTGGCCGGCGCACACTTTGATGCGGCTGCTGCTGATGTCCTAGTATGCATTGGCTTGCAGACCGCATGGCCACAGCTCTGCCGGCTGTTACAGCAAACAGCCTCGGGGACCAGAGCATTGTGGAGAAGACAGCCTTTGTTTCATTGCAGTCAGTTGGTAAAATCAACAAAGCTATTTATTTTGCTCATTAATGTGCCCCACAGTAATGGCCATTTTGCCCCCCAGCAATGTGCACTGAAATATCTGAAATATCACATGGTGATAAGTATTCAGCCCCTGGTGATAAGTATTCAGCCCCTGGTGATAAGTATTCAGCCCCTGGTGATAAGTATTCAGCCCCTGGTGATAAGTATTCAGCCCCCGGTGATGAGTATTCAGCTTCTGGTGATAAGTATTCAGCTCCCGGTGATAAGTATTCAGCTCCCGGTGATAAGTATTCAGCCCCTGGTGATAAGTATTCAGCCCCCGGTGATGAGTATTCAGCCCCCGGTGATAAGTATTCAGCCCCCGGTGATAAATATTCAGCCCCTGGTGATAAGTATTCAGACCCCGGTGATAAGTATTCAGACCCCTATGTAATTTGGCTTTTATACTTCTTGCACTGAGGAGAGGCTTCCAGACTCTGCTATAAAGCCCCGACTGCTGGAGGCTGCAGTGATAGGTGACTCCCATCTCCCTGCTGCATCTCTGGAGCTCAGCCACAGTGATCACGGGGGTTTTCTTTAACTCTCTCACCAAGGCTCTTCTCCCACAATTGCTTAGTGTGGCTGGACAGCAAGGCCATGAAAGGGTTGTGGATGTTTCAAACTGCTTCTATTTAAGGATTATGGAGGCTATTGTGCTCTTAGGTGCTGCAGAAATTCTTATGGAATCTTGGCCAGATCTGTACATTGCCACAGTTCTGTCTCTGAACTCCTTGGGCAGTTAATTAGACCTCATGATACTCACATGCTCTGACATGGACTGTTAGCTGTGAGGCCTTATATAGATAGGTGTGTGCCTTTCCTAATCAAGTCCATTCAGTTTATTTAAACATAGTTGGACTCTAATGAAGGAATAGTGTCAGATGAGTGTCAGAGCAAAGGGTCTAAATACTTATGACCATGTGATATTTTAGTTTTTTTTTATTAATAAATTAGCAAAAATTTCTACATTTCTGTTTTTTTTTCTGTCAAGATGGTAGCCAAGTCAACATTACTGGGGGGCAGAGTGCACATTAATGGGCAAAAAAAGAACTTTTTTGATCTTACCAATTGGATGCAATGAAATAAAGAGTGAAACATTTTAAGGGGGCTGAATACTTTCCATATCCCCTGTGTACACACACATGCATAAGATCAGTTCTACTTGAACCTGTTAACCATTTCCATTTGGTCGTAAAATCAGTCCATAAATTAATCAAAAGTGCCACAATGACTTTTGAAAAGTAAAATATGACAACCTAAGCAGCTGGAATAATTTCCATTTTTGTAAACATAATGGTGCAGATTTATTACTGCATAATAGTCTGTGTTGTGATTCACTAAGATCATGCGCCCGATATCCTGCATGTGTCGCTTCCCCGCTCAGGTCCGCCGGAGTTCGCCATCTTCTTCCCGGTGTATGTAAGTGCATTGGTTGCGACACAATTTGAGTCTTAAATTCCGTGCTCATTCCGAATCAGTCGGATCGTCCGACGACATGACCCCCGATTTCTGCCGCATGAAAGCAGGCGCCGCTGCACTAAAATCCGCTCGCGTGCGACACAATCCCCTTCCATTTTTTTTCGATGCACCTTTAACATTGGACGTGTGACACATTTCTATCAGACTTTGCAAGATAAATTTGGAACAAGGTACAAATGAGCACCGGACCGCCACCAAATTTGTCTTGCATGACGCTTAGTGCAGCCGCAACACAAATTTGGTGCGGACACTTCTTAAATACCTGTGCACTTAAATACCTTTGCACATAAAAGAACATGCAAAGTCCGACAGAAAACTGGCGCAAGGACCTTAGTAAATGTAGCCCATCGTGTCTGTCTGTCTAACCAATGAGTCACATCCAGGTGTCAAGTGTTTTTTCTTCCTGTCTGGTTGAATTTCGAAGGTCTACCAACAGTTTGTTTTTGATGGATGGCAATTAGAGATGAGCGAACACTAAAATGCTCGGGTACTCGTTATTCGAGACGAACTTTTCCCGATGCTCGAGTGCTCGTCTCGAATAACGAACCCCATTGAAGTCAATGGGAGACTCGAGCATTTTTCAAGGGGACCAAGGCTCTGCACAGGGAAGCTTGGCCAAACACCTGGGAACCTCAGAAAAGGATGGAAACACCACGGAAATGGACAGGAAACAGCAGGGGCAGCATGCATGGATGCCTCTGAGGCTGCATAATCGCACCATTATGCCAAAATTATGGGCAACAGCATGGCCATGACAGAGTGACAGAATGAAGCTAGATAGCATCTAAAACATCCAATAATTGACCCTGACACTATAGGGGACGGCATGCAGAGGCAGCGGCAGCAGGCTAGAGAGTGTCATGGCGACATACCCTAAATGGACTCAGGCTTCAAACCAATGGGTGGCAGAGAGGAACCAAAGGAGGTGAGCAAGAAGCGCTCAAATAATATCGGTACATGATAAAAGTTTGCCAGTATATTTTGTGGATTACACAGCAGGGTGGCGACAAAGTTAACATGGAAGCCATGAAAACAATCCAAAATTCTGCCTGACACAGCTCGTTTGATAAGGGGACCATGTATGGAGGCAGTGAACTAGTAGTAGATTAAAGGTGCTGCAGTTAAAACTATGTTAGTTGGATCTTGGCATGGAGCTGGCGCTCCGCTGCCAGGCGAGCTTTCGCCAATCCAAGCCCCTGTCTATAGGCTACTCCCCAAACAGCACTTCTAAGAACCTTTTGTATAAGATCAAGTGTAGTAGCGTTCTTATAAGTTTAGGATATGCCGGGTGAGGGGAATGTAAACAGATGCGCAAGAAGCGCTGAAATAATATCCCTAAATGGTAAAAGTTTGCAAGTATATTTTGGGGATTACACAGCAGGGTGGCGACAAAGTTAACAACTTTGATGTGGAATGCCCTGTAATAGCTCTTGGGCGGTGTGCCTTTTATCGCCTAGGCTCAGCAGTTTCAGCACCGCCTGCTGTCGCTTAGCGACGGCACTGCTGCTGTGCCTAGAGCTACCGACTGATGGCGCCATGCCCACGGATGGTAATTCGGAGGAGGAGGAGGTGGAGGAGGGGTGGGAGGAGGTATAGTAGGCCTTTGAGACCTGGACCGAGGTAGGCCCCGCAATTCTCTGCGTCGGCAGTATATGACCAGCCCCAGGGTCAGACTCGGTCCCAGCCTGCACCAAGTTAAGTGTAGTAGCGTTCTTATAAGTTTGGGATATGGCGGGTGAGGGGAATGTAAACAGATGCGCAAGAAGCGCATGATGCGCATGGAGCTGGCGTTCCGCTGCCAGGCGAGCTTTCGCCAATCCAAGCCCCTGTCTCTAGGCTACTCCCCAAACAGCACTTCTAAGAACCTTTTGTATAAGATCAAGTGTAGTAGCGTTCTTATAAGTTTAGGATATGCCGGGTGAGGGGAATGTAAACAGATGCGCAAGAAGCGCTGAAATAATATCCCTAAATGGTAAAATTTTGCCAGTATATTTTGTGGATAACACAGCAGGGTGGCGACAAAGTTAACAACTTTGATGTGGAATCCATGAAAACAACCCAAATTTCTGCCTGACACACCTCGTTTGATAAAGGGACGATGTATGGAGGCAGCTATATGGACGACTTTTGGAGGTAGCAATGGAGACAACGTGTGGAGGCTGCTATGGAGACAATTTAATTTGGATAGTGCCTGTATGTGGCAGTCCCAAACATTTTTCAAACCAGAGGAGCAGGTAGATGGCCCTCCAGTAAAATGGGATAGATTGAGTGCCTGTATGTGGCAGTCCCAAAAATGTTTCAAACCAGAGGAGCAGGTAGGTGGCCCTCCAGTAAAATGGAATAGATTGAGTGCCTGTATGTGGCAGTCCCAAAAATTGTTCAAACCAGAGGAGCAGGTAGGTGGCCCTGCAGTAAAATGGAATAGATTGAGTGCCTGTATGTGGCAGTCCCAAAAATTGTTCAAACCAGAGGAGCAGGTAGGTGGCCCTGCAGCAAAATGGAATAGATTGAGTGCCTGTATGTGGCAGTCCCAAAAATGTTTCAAACCAGAGGAGCAGGTAGGTGGCCCTCCAGTAAAATGGAATAGATTGAGTGCCTGTATGTGGCAGTCCCAAAAATTGTTCAAACCAGAGGAGCAGGTAGGTGGCCCTGCAGTAAAATGGAATAGATTGAGTGCCTGTATGTGGCAGTCCCAAAAATTGTTCAAACCAGAGGAGCAGGTAGGTGGCCCTCCAGTAAAATGGAATAGATTGAGTGCCTGTATGTGGCAGTCCCAAAAATTTTTTAAAACAGAGGACCGGGTAGGTGGCCCTCCAGAAAAATGGAATAGATTGAGTGCCTGTATGTGGCACTCACAAAAATTGTTTCAAACAGAGGACCGGGTAGGTGGCCCTCCAGAAAAATTAAATGCATGAAGTACTATAGCAAGAGCCAGTGGGCCCTGTCAAAAAATAGCCATTTTCCTCTGCTTTACTGTACAAAGAGGAGGAGAAGGAGGAAAATGAGGAGGAGGAGGAGGAGTGGATCAATTATTCAGGTTGAGCTTCCTTCACCTGGTGGAGATTGGAAATTCTGAGAAATCCAGCCTTTATTCATTTTAATAAGCGTCAGCCTGTCAGCGCTGTCAGTCGACAGGCGTGTACGCTTATCGGTGATGATGCCACCAGCTGCACTGAAAACCCGCTCGGACAAGACGCTAGCGGCAGGGCAGGCAAGAACCTCCAAGGCGTACAGCGCCAGTTCGTGCCACATGTCCAGCTTTGAAACCGAGTAGTTGTAGGGAGATCATTTAGGACGATGGTATGGTCAGCTACGTACTCCCTCACCATCTTTCTGTAAAGATCAGCCCTACTCTGCCGAGACTGGGGACAGGTGACAGTGTCTTGCTGGGGTGACATAAAGCTGGCAAAAGCCTTGTAAAGCGTACCCTTGCCAGTGCTGGACAAGCTGCCTGCTCGCCTACTCTCCCTCGCTACTTGTCCCGCAGCACTACGCACTCTGCCGCTAGCGCTGTCAGAAGGGAAATACTGTTTCAGCTTGTGCACCAGGGCCTGCTGGTATTCATGCATTCTCACACTCCTTTCCTCTCCAGGGATGAGAGTGGGAAGATTTTGCTTGTACCGTGGGTCCAGGAGAGTGAACACCCAGTAATCGGTGCTGGAATAAATTCTTTGAACGCGAGGGTCACGGGATAGGCAGCCTAGCATGAAATCTGCCATATGCGCCAGAGTACCAACGCGTAAGAATTCACTGCCCTCACTGGCCTGACTGTCCATTTCCTCCTCCTCCAACTCCTCCAACTCCTCTTCTTCTGCCCATACACGCTGAACAGTGAAGGACTCAACAATGGTCCCCTCTTGTGTCTCGCCAACATTCTCCTCCTCTTCCTCCTCATCCTCCTCCACCTCCACCTCCTCCGATATGCGCTGAGAAACAGACCTCAGGGTGCTTTGGCTATCAACAAGGGAATATTCTTCCCCCGTCTCTTGTGACGAGCGCAAAGCTTCCGACTTCATGCTGACCAGAGAGTTTTTCAACAGGCCAAGCAGCGGGATGGTGAGGCTGATGATGGCGGCATCGCCACTGACCATCTGTGTTGACTCCTCAAAGTTACTCAGCACCTGACAGATATCAGACATCCACGTCCACTCCTCATTGTAGACTTGAGGAAGCTGACTGACCTGACTACCAGTTCTGGTGGAAGTTGACATCTGGCAGTCTACAATCGCTCTGCGCTGCTGGTAAACTCTGGATAACTTGGTCAGTGTTGAATTCCACCTCGTGGGCACGTCGCACAACAGTCGGTGAGCGGGCAGTTGGAGGCGGCGCTGCGCTGCCCTGAGAGTGGCAGCATCTGGGCTGGACTTCCTGAAATGCGCACAGATGCGGCGCACCTTCGTGAGCAAATCAGACAGATTGGGGTATGTCTTGAGGAAACGCTGCACTATCAGATTTAACACATGGGCCAGGCATGGCACATGTGTCAGTCTGCCGAGTTGCAGAGCCGCCACCAGGTTACGGCCGTTGTCACACACAACCATTCCCGGCTTGAGGTTCAGCGGTGCCAGCCACAGATCAGTCTGCGCCGTGATGCCCTGTAATAGCTCTTGGGCGGTGTGCCTTTTGTCGCCTAGGCTCAGCAGTTTGAGCACCGCCTGCTGTCGCTTAGCGACGGCACTGCTGCTGTGCCTAGAGCTACCGACTGATGGCGCCGTGCCCACGGATGGTAGTTCGGAGGAGGAGGTGGAGGATGGGTGGGAGGAGGAGGAGGCATAGTAGGCCTGAAACACCTGGACCGAGGTAGGCCCCGCAATCCTCGGCGTCGGCAGTATATGAGCAGCCCCAGGGTCAGACTCGGTCCCAGCCTCCACCAAGTTAACCCAATGTGCCGTCAGCGATATATAGTGGCCCTGCCCGGCAGCACTCGTCCACGTGTCCGTGGTCAGGTGGACCTTGTCAGAAACGGCGTTGGTCAGGGCACGGATGATGTTGTCTGACACGTGCTGGTGCAGGGCTGGGACGGCACATCGGGAAAAGTAGTGGCGGCTGGGGACCGAATACCGAGGGGCGGCCGCCGCCATGAGGTTGCGAAAGGCCTCGGTCTCTACTAGCCTATAGGGCAGCATCTCCAGGCTAAGCAATCTGGAGATGTGCACATTAAGGGCTTGGGCGTGCGGGTGGGTTGCACTATATTTGCGTTTCCGCTCCAGCGTCTGGGGTATGGAGAGCTGAACGCTGGTGGATGCTGTGGAGGATCGTGGAGGCGACGATGGGGTTTTTGTGCCAGGGTCCTGGGCAGGGGGCTGACTAGCAGCTGACACAGGGGAAGGAGCAGTGGTGTGCACGGCCGGAGGTGAACGGGCTTGTTGCCACTGAGTGGGGTGCTTAGCATTCATATGCCTGCGCATACTGGTGGTAGTTAAGCTAGTAGTGGTGGAACCCCTGCTGAGCCTGGTTTGGCAAATGTTGCACACCACAGTCCGTCGGTCATCCGGTGTTTCCTTAAAGAACCTCCACACTTCTGAAGATCTAGCCCTCGCCGCAAGAGCCCTCACCACGGGAGCTTCACTAGTTGACAGTGGCGCTGATGCACCAGCTCTGGCCCTGCCTCTCCGTCTGGCCCCACCACTGCCTCTTCCAACCTGTTCAGGTCGAGGACTCTCCTCCGTCTCAGAAGCACTGTGTTCACCCGGCCTCTCAACCCAGCTTGGGTCTGTCACCTCATCATCCTCCGATCCCTCAGTCTGCTCCCCCCTCGGACTTCCTGCCCTGACAACAACTTCCCCACTGTCTGACAACCGTGTCTCCTCATCGTCGGACACCTCTTTACACACTTCCACTACGTCAAGAAGGTCATCATCACCCACAGACTGTGACTGGTGGAAAACCTGGGCATCGGAAAATTGCTCAGCAGCAACCGGACAAGTGGTTTGTGACTGTGGGAAGGGTCCAGAAAACAGTTCCTCAGAGTATGCCGGTTCAAATGCCAAATTTTCCTGGGAGGGGGCAGACTGGGGGGGAGGAGGCTGAGGTGCAGGAGCTGGAGGAGTGGGGATTTCGGTGACATGGGTGGACTGCGTGGAAGACTGACTGGTGGTGGACAAATTGCTCGAAGCATTGTCAGCAATCCACGACATCACCTGTTCGCACTGTTCTGGCCTCAACAGTGCTCTACCACGAGTCCCAGTAACTTCAGACATGAACCTAGGGAGTGTAGCTCTGCGGCGTTCCCCTGCTCCCTCATCAGCAGGTGGTGTCTCACCCCGCCCAGGACCACGGCCTCTGACCCCTGCAGTAGTTGGACGCCCACGTCCCCGCCCTCGTCCTCTACCCCTAGCCCTCGGGTTAAACATTTTTAAAATGAGAGTTATAACTTTTTTTTTTTTTTTACTTCTTTTTGTTTTTTTTGGTGTTTTTTTGTGTTTTTTGTTTTTTTTTGAGTTTTTAAAACCAAACAATCCTATCCTATTGCTATGGCTATTTTCTAGCCAAGTATCAAAGGAAGCACACTACTATGCCAGATGAGATGACACTGAGTTATTGCCTAATAGAAATCCAACCCCTACTGAATTTTGCCACTTCGGCCTTTGCTATGGATATGTGCGCCACTAAGCGCAGAACACAGCGGTCGCAAGTCTCACTACAAATTGCTCAGAATTGGCAAGTACATGCACTGCAGAAACTACAGCCACCAGCAGATCAACCAGAAATCAAATATATAGAACGCTACTGTAGGCTTCAAGAAGCTGTTTGTATTCTCCTATGGCTATTTTCTAGCCAAGTATCAAAGGAAGCACACTACTATGCCAGATGAGATGACACTGAGTTATTGCCTAATAGAAATCCAACCCCTACTGAATTTTGCCACTTCGGCCTTTGCTATGGATATGTGCGCCACTAAGCGCAGAACACAGCGGTCGCAAGTCTCACTACAAATTGCTCAGAATTGGCAAGTACATGCACTGCAGAAACTACAGCCACCAGCAGATCAACCAGAAATCAAATATATAGAACGCTACTGTAGGCTTCAAGAAGCTGTTTGTATTCTCCTATGGCTATTTTCTAGCCAAGTATCAAAGGAAGCACACTACTATGCCAGATGAGATGACACTGAGTTATTGCCTAATAGAAATCCAACCCCTACTGAATTTTGCCACTTCGGCCTTTGCTATGGATATGTGCGCCACTAAGCGCAGAACACAGCGGTCGCAAGTCTCACTACAAATTGCTCAGAATTGGCAAGTACATGCACTGCAGAAACTACAGCCACCAGCAGATCAACCAGAAATCAAATATATAGAACGCTACTGTAGGCTTCAAGAAGCTGTTTGTATTCTCCTATGGCTATTTTCTAGCCAAGTATCAAAGGAAGCACACTACTATGCCAGATGAGATGACACTGAGTTATTGCCTAATAGAAATCCAACCCCTACTGAATTTTCCCACTTCGGTCTTTGCTATGGATATGTGTGCCACTAAGAGCTAAACACAACGGTAGCAAGTCCCCCTGCTAATTCCTCACAAAATGGTAAAAGATGCAAATTAAAATAAAAAAAGTAGAACGTTATTGTAGCCCTAAGAAGGGCTGTTGGGTTCTTTGAGAATCACTCCTGCCTAACAGTAAGCTAATAGAACACCCTAACGCTTTCCCTGACCAGCAGCAGCTCTCTCCCTAGCGGCATCCAGAGGCAGAATGATCCGAGCAGCGCGGCCAGCGGCTAGTCTATCCCAGGGTCACCTGATCTGGCCAGCCAACCACTGCTATCGACGTGTAAGGGTACCACGTCATGCTGGGTGGAGTGCAGAGTCTCCTGGCTTGTGATTGGCTCTGTTTCTGGCCGCCAAAAAGAAAAACGGCGGGAGCTGCCATTTTCTCGAGCGGGCGAAGTATTCGTCCGAGTAACGAGCAGTTTCGAGTACCCTAATGCTCGACCGAGCATCAAGCTCGGACGAGCATGTTCGCTCATCTCTAATGGCAATTGGATTCCATCCGAGTGACATCTTTTATTTCACTTACCCAAGACTTTAACTGTACACGAGTCAGTGAAAACGTTTTAAACCTTGCTCTACTTTTGAATGCAAGATACACACAATCCATTTAAAAATTAACAAAAAAACAATGGGGGCAATAAACAGCAGTCTTTTATCTCCCCCTGCGGGTGCTCGGGTGCCCGTTTCTACTACGATGCTCCGGTAACTTTGGAGGTCCGGTTGTAATCTCCGTCAGGTCGGAAGAGATTTCTATCTGTTGGGGGAGACTACAATAAATCCATCGGGCTCAGGCTTTTACATCCCCACCCGCCCAGTGCGCCCAGCCCCTTCTATGCCCCCTACAAACCAGAAGACATAGGGAGGTTTGTGAGCCTCCTCTCCCAGAAAACTAGTGGAGAAGGCATAAAAAATATCCCCTGATGTGTCAGTGATATTGCATTTACTGCAGTCGTGTAGTTATTATGTGTCACGAACCTGACTCACCGGAGTTCACACATGGGGTGCACCTACTCTATGGAGTCCCAGAATTTAGCCCTTAAGCTCCGCCCACTTCCTCAAAATGGCGTCCTCACGCTAAATTTACTCCATACAATCTCAGCACCCCGTCAATCCACACTGCCACCACCCACGAGTTACTTACGCAAAGAAGGCCGTAGGCACCTCAACCACACAGACAATGCACCCTGATGATTACACATGCAGTCACTACTTATAGGATATTACAATGCTAACAAGAACCTATGGTAACGTGATTCCCTTCAGAGACTCAGATTCTTTAAGGTTACAAGTAGAGACTTATTAAAAGAATTTAATTTACATAAAAAATGCAGTACACTCAAAGAATTAAATTGTCAGATAAAATGAAAAAGATTAAAAACAATACACATACCATACTTACAAACACGTGGGGAAGAAGGAAACAAAAAATTCTTGCTAGTGAAATAGGAAGAAATTCTTTGGCCCGAGGACAGGGCATAGACATCGATCCAGTCTTCTAGTGTTAGAGTCCCCCAGAGTGAATAATCCCATGTGGCTGCTTCACTAATTTAAACCCAGGGGTATTTTGACCCCACCCCTGGCTGTGATGTCACTGTGAGCGGGAGTTTTCTATCCCCTTCCCATCAGTGAGGTACTTTTTGGGTCTATGTTTTTATCAAAACCCCATAACTTTTGATTGGAAGATGGCACAATTGTGCCATGGCTTCCAACCAAACGGGTACGTTATTCCCATCAACCACATACCAAACTCGGGGTTTCTTAGCCTAATATCAGGGGTGTTCTGCTATTGGCTGCCTTCCCCTTTGCCAACATTCTGATTTTCGCTCCAGAAGTGTGTCTAGACCCCATAAATGTCCTGTTTAACTGGGGACCCGTAATTATGAATTATTCCCTAGTTATGGACAGCTATGATATTCCCTTTGTCTAAATTTGGAGGGAAAAACTACAGTCTGCTCCTACTTTCACCCCCCATTCTAAACTGCACTCTGGCCTAAGTGTCAATTTCCACATTTAAGAAAGAGCACTGATCAAAAGGGACTCCCTGGAGTGCGGAGACACACTGCCCAGTGACTCTTCCTGGCTGTTTGTAAAAAGCAAATGGAGCCTAATGACTCATAACAGGACAGAATGAAACAAAGGAAAGAAAAATAAAAAAAAAATAAAACAAACAAACTGTGGAGGAGTAATATTATCACATTATGCTTTACTACTTTTTTATTTAACTCACTGAACTACTAAATTTGCATGTAAGTCGGAATTGGTATATTTTATAATTGTAGCTCCAGACAAATTTTTTTTGTTCCCGTGACGATAAGATGTTAAAAGATTTTTTCTGTAATGGTAACAAGTATTATCAATAAAACTTTAATATAGACACCTTACAGCTGATCACTGCAGCCTGGGACTAATGTAACATCCAGAGATCTTTACCAGAGGTCAGAGAGGTCCGTCTGTATCTAGGGGTCATCTGTAAATCAGGTGTCCTTAAGTATGAGACTAACTGTGTTTCTATATTCTCTCAGGTTTTTTTTGTATTTTGAAATAAGAAATCCATAACATTCTGGAGAACCTTGGACATCTGACTCCTGAGTTTGGCCGTTCGGTAGATCAGGAAGGAGGAATGTAGAACTGGGAGAAATTCCAAGAAAATAATTATCCACTTCAGGTTTAAACGATACACATAATAAAAAAAGACACCGAAAAAAAGTACAATGAAGTATGTTGTGTTATATATGAATGTGACGGCTACAAATCTCATCGCTGAGTAATATGTCTCCAGGTTGATGGATAAGTTACTGCTCATCTTCATCCTTGTTGTGTGATGATACAATGAGGCGAAGAGGAGAACTGAGGAGATGGAATAGAAAACGAGAGGGAAGAAGGTACCTGTCACGGCGAGGACGCCGCCGCCTCGTCACGTGACGTGGGGTGCAACTGTACGGGTTAATTTAGCCTACTCAAACTTGCGCTCACCTTTCACTCAGGACACAAATTGAGCCTAAATCACACCTCATACAGCTCCAGCACCAGAACCAGACCCGCTGCCACCACTTATTGCATTTATACCGGGACCAATAAGTATCCCACTCTACATCAACTCTTGCTCTCAAGCAGTCACCTTGTCACACTCAGCATTGTAGCAGTAACACAGCTAGTCACACTTCACAAGGCTACGAGTTCGCAGAGCATACAGGGACCAAAATTAAAGTGAAAAGCTTTAATTACAAAAAGTTGATCAGTGCATAAAAAGATATTAAAAACAAAAGAATTACAAAATAAAATGACACACAACACGGCAAAACAGTTATAAAATAAAAAGGGAGAAAAATAACAGAAACTTACAACTTAAAGTAAATCCTGATCCCTGGAGGTAGGAGAAATAAGGAACACACTCAGCTTGTCAAGCAGCCCCCAAAATGTGAACACCAATTCTTGGATTTCATATTGTTTTATAACTTCTCAGTTTGGTTCAGGTTTCCGAACCGCCCATTCATTAATTAGTCCAGAGGGTCATTCAGGATTGGGCAAAGTGTTAATGAGGGGGGAGAGTCCAGGAATATTTAAACAGTCTTATACTGGGAGAGTCTCCTGATGTAGAAGGGGGGGGGGGGGTAGGGAGACCAAATGTCCTTTGGGGTCTGAACAGACCAGTCTTCAGTTCAGAGGTTATCAGGCTGTTAAAGCTCCAGGATGTCATAAAAGCTGCCTGGACGCTTCAATAGATGCCAAATATTTTAACAAAGTTTGTAATTACCCCGTTGTTAAACCAGTCTTATACATTCACAATTAATATCTCCTTGACACCTCCCCCTTTCAAGATTGGGCAAATTTGAAATGACCCACGCCATTTTAAATTTTCCCAAGCCAATTACCAATAATACATTGCAGAAGTTCAGTACCATAAAAATCATTGCCATAAGATGTGACTACCTGTGCACATCAACCATCTGGTCCTTTGTCCCGTGTATAAGGCCAAGTAATATCTTCCCTGGTCACTTGTACACTGCTGTGCTGGGACCCCCTGCTGACTTTATGGCTTTGTGCTGCAGAAACACTAAGTTCTGTGTCCCCTCTCCCAAGTGTGAAACGTTTAACCCTCTCCCTGCTGGATGAAATGCCAATGGAGTTAAGTGTAGGACTACTGTACCCAATTACATTATGTTTTGGTTTTCCAGCTGTACAGCTATTAGAGTCCCTCTCTTTACTATTTATACTATAGGGCTTAGGTTGGACCACTGACTGAATGCTCTCCTGAGAGTCCCCATGCCCCTGCTCCCCTTTCTGATCGCTCCCCAAAACTGCACTGGCAACACTCATCACTGGGAACCCGACCTCACTGTGGACCCCAGTCTCCTCTCTCAGCACTGGTTCTAGTGTACACGCTGTCTGTGGCTCATAGACACACTGCATCTCCCCAGTCTCCTCTCTCAGCACTGGTTCTAGTGTACACGCTGTCTTTGGCTCATAGACACACTGCATCTCCCCAGTCTCCTCTCTCAGCACTGGCTCTAGTGTACACGCTGTCTGTGGCTCATAGACACACTGCATCTCCCCAGTCTCCTCTCTCAGCACTGGTTCTAGTGTACACGCTGTCTTTGGCTCATAGACACACTGCATCTCCCCAGTCTCCTCTCTCAGCACTGGTTCTAGTGTACACGCTGTCTTTGGCTCATAGACACACTGCATCTCCCCAGTCTCCTCTCTCAGCACTGGTTCTAGTGCACACGCTGTCTGTGGCTCATAGACACACTGCATCTCCCCAGTCTCCTCTCTCAGCACTGGTTCTAGTGTACACGCTGTCTGTGGCTCATAGACACACTGCATCTCCCCAGTCTCCTCTCTCAGCACTGGTTCTAGTGTACACGCTGTCTTTGGCTCATAGACACACTGCATCTCCCCAGTCTCCTCTCTCAGCACTGGTTCTAGTGTACACGCTGTCTTTGGCTCATAGACACACTGCATCTCCCCAGTCTCCTCTCTCAGCACTGGCTCTAGTGTACACGCTCTCTGTGGCTCATAGACACACTGCATCTCCCCAGTCTCCTCTCTCAGCACTGGTTCTATTGTACACGCTGTCTTTGGCTCATAGACACACTGCATCTCCCCAGTCTGAGTAGAGGCATCTTTGTGGCTCATGCTCTGAGCCTTACTCATCTTGACACCTCTTGTCTGCTCTAGGACCTCTCCTTGAGTAATGGCCTCCACCAGATCCACACTCAGGACCTTAGAGCTTTGAGGTGCAGATTCAGAGACTCCATCTTGGCAGCCTCTCACACCGTTCACCATATCTGCTGACTGCAGGGTTATCTCTGGGGGCCCGTTCACCACCCCCTCCCCCGTAGCTTCCTCATACTGGGACACCTCTGGTTCTGGAGCAGGCATAGCCTTGCTCTTGCTATCCTGTCCTCCTTCCCAGACCAGTCCCCTTGGGCTTCTGCCCATTTTCTCATATGATTGCTGTACATCAGGCACATACACAGTTGTCATTTTTCCCAAATCATTTCCCAACAATACATCCACAGGCAATTCTTGTGACACTCCCACTTGTCTGATACCTCTATCAGAACCCCAGTCCATAAAAACCTTGGCAACGGGCACTCCTGGATGGCATCCAGTTAACCCCTTCACAGGCAAAGTCTTTTCTGGAATGATGTCCTCAGGGTTTATAACCTCAGGGCGAACTAAAGAATAACTTGCCCCTGAGTCTCTTAATCCCTGGGTGACTCTATCACCCACTATCACAGTCTGCATGTGGTGCTGTAACTTCTTCATATCACCAGAAAGCAGCATGACTACTGGTACTGTAGAGTAGACAGTTGCCCCTCTCTCTGGGCACGCAGACCTCAGATGACCCACTTTGTTACAAATAAAACATTTGCGCATATCCCCCTGATTTATAGACTCCCTCAGTGTAATGTTCTCACCCACTTTGGAGACAGAAGGCTGTGATGTTGTCCTGGCTTGTTTCTCCTTCCAGCTGGAGGACCTTTGGGGGGATGTTTCCCTCTTGGCTTCAGGCATCCGGTTGGCAGTATAGGAGTCTGCAATCTGCGCAGCTTCATCCGCAGTTTTAGGCTCCCTGTCACAAACAAACTGTCGTACATCCACAGGACAAATGTGCAGAAACTGATCTTTTATCATGAGATCCTCCAGGTCCTCACGTCTGTTGACAGAAAGTCCTCGGGTCCACTGTAGAAAGGTAGTCCTTAAGTTGCCTACTGTATCAGCGTAGCTCGCAGTTGTTTCTCGCTTTACACTCCGGAATTTCTTGCGATACACCTCTGGAGTTAAGTTGTACTTTTTAATCAAAGCAGCTTTTATAGCATCATAGTCCTCATCAAGCTCAAGAGGAAGGTCAGCAAATACTTCCAGGGCTTTGCCTCTTAGCCCTGGGCTTAAGTACTGTGCCCACTGCTCACGGGGCAGATGGTATTGTCTGCAGGTCTTCTCAAAAGATCGCAGAAAAATGTCCAAGTCCCCATCCTTGTCCAGTACTGGAAAACGTTCTTGACGAGGTCTTTTGGGGTCTACATCCTGGGATTGGGGTTGCACAGAATTGATACCCCTTTCAATACGCGCCATTTCCAGCCTGAATTCTCTATCAGCCTGGCGCTCACGCTCTGCGGCCTCTCTCTCTTTCTCTCGCTCTGCAGCGGCTCTCTCCTCTCGCTCTGCGGCTGCTCTCTCCTTCTCTCGCTCTGCGGCTGCTCTCTCCTTCTCTCGCTCTGCGGCCGCTCTCTCCTTCTCTCGCTCTGCGGCCGCTCTCTCCTTCTCTCGCTCTGCGGCCGCTCTCTCCTGTGCGGCCGCCTGATTAAACTGAAGGATAAGCTGCAGACGCAGGCTAGGATCACATTCACCTAGCTGCTGTAGGGCCATTTGTAGAGACACATCCATGCCTACCTGAGGGCTCCTGCTGTGGGTAGCCTCAGGGGAAACTCTTCCAGGATTAATGTCCATATCTTGGCTCCCTTGAGCCGTGCCAGATCCTTGCTCTGCATCTTGCTCCATCAAAGCACAAACCAGCAGCTCTTTGGACTTGTCAGCCGGGTCGATACCTCTCTGCTCACAGAGGTGGACTAGAGCCTCCTTGCTCTGTCTCTTGTAGATGGTTGCCATCACTGAGTGCAACCTTTGCCAAATAAAAGATAGAAAAGAAAAACGGGGAAGGGAAACTGTTTGCACGTGTGTCTTAGAACAGCACTGATTTGGTCCGTGTAAAACTAGGGTACTCCTCGCAAGGATTCCACTAGTCCTTAAGTGCAGGGGTTAGTTACTTAATCCCAACACTTAATGCTCTGACAAAAATGAATTTATCCCACCGCTGCCAACCAATTTGTCACGGCGAGGACGCCGCCGCCTCGTCACGTGACGTGGGGTGCAACTGTACGGGTTAATTTAGCCTACTCAAACTTGCGCTCACCTTTCACTCAGGACACAAATTGAGCCTAAATCACACCTCATACAGCTCCAGCACCAGAACCAGACCCGCTGCCACCACTTATTGCATTTATACCGGGACCAATAAGTATCCCACTCTACATCAACTCTTGCTCTCAAGCAGTCACCTTGTCACACTCAGCACTGTAGCAGTAACACAGCTAGTCACACTTCACAAGGCTACGAGTTAGCAGAGCATACAGGGACCAAAATTAAAGTGAAAAGCTTTAATTACAAAAAGTTGATCAGTGCATAAAAAGATATTAAAAATAGAGATGAGCGAGCACTAAAATGCTCGGGTACTCGTTATTCGAGACAAACTTTTCCCGATGCTCGAGTGCTCGTTTCGAGTAACGAGCCCCATTGAAGTCAATGGGAGACTCGAGCATTTTTCAAGGGGACCAAGGCTCTGCACAGGGAAGCTTGGCCAAACACCTGGGAACCTCAGAAAAGGATGGAAACACCACGGAAATGGACAGGAAACAGCAGGGGCAGCATGCATGGATGCCTCTGAGGCTGCTTAATCGCACCATTATGCCAAAATTATGGGCAACAGCATGGCCATGACAGAGTGACAGAATGAAGCTAGATAGCATCTAAAACATCCAATAATTGACCCTGACACTATAGGGGACGGCATGCAGAGGCAGCGGCAGCAGCGGCAGGCTAGAGAGTGTCATGGCAACATACCCTAAATGGACTCAGGCTTCAAACCAATGGGTGGCTAAGAGGAACCAAAGGAGGTGAGCAAGAAGCGCTCAAATAATATCGGTACATGATAAAAGTTTGCCAGTATATTTTGTGGATTACACAGCAGGGTGGCGACAAAGTTAACATGGAAGCCATGAAAACAATCCAAAATTCTGCCTGACACAGCTCGTTTGATAAGGGGACCATGTATGGAGGCAGTGAACTAGTAGTAGATTAAAGGTGCTGCAGTTAAAACTATGTTAGTTGGATCTTGGCATGGAGCTGGCGCTCCGCTGCCAGGCGAGCTTTCGCCAATCCAAGCCCCTGCCTCTAGGCTACTCCCCAAACAGCACTTCTAAGAACCTTTTGTATAAGATCAAGTGTAGTAGCGTTCTTATAAGTTTGGGATATGGCGGGTGAGGGGAATGTAAACATCTGCGCAAGAAGCGCTGAAATAATATCCGTAAATGAAAAAAGTTTGCCAGTATATTTTGTGGCTTACACAGCACGGTGGCGACAAAGTTAACAAGTTTGATGTGGAATGCCCTGTAATAGCTCTCCTCTGCGTCGGCAGTATATGACCAGCCCCAGGGTCAGACTCGGTCCCAGCCTGCACCAAGTTAAGTGTAGTAGCGTTCTTATAAGTTTGGAATATGGCGGGTGAGGGGAATGTAAACAGATGCGCAAGAAGCGCTGAAATAATATCCGTAAATGGTAAAAGTTTGCCAGTATATTTTGAGGATTACACAGCAGGGTGGCGACAAAGTTAACAAGTTTGTTGTGGAAGCCATGAAAACAACCCAAAATTCTGCCTGACACAGCACGTTTGATAAGGCGGCCATGTATGGAGGCAGTGAACTAGTAGTAGATTAAAGGTGCTGCAGTTAAAACTATGTTAGTTGGTTCTTGGCATGGAGCTGGCGCTCCGCTGCCAGGCGAGCTTTCGCCAATCCAAGCCCCTGTCTCTAGGCTACTCCCCAAACAGCACTTCTAAGAACCTTTTGTATAAGATCGAGTGTAGTAGCGTTCTTATAAGTTTAGGATATGGCGGGTGAGGGGAATGTAAACAGATGCGCAAGAAGCGCTGAAATAATATCCGTAAATGGTAAAAGTTTGCCAGTGTATTTTGTGGATAACACAGCAGGGTGGCGACAAAGTTAACAACTTTGATGTGGAATCCATGAAAACAACCCAAATTTCGGCCTGACACACCTCGTTTGATAAAGGGACGATGTATGGAGGCAGCTATATGGACGACTTTTGGAGGTAGCAATGGAGACAACGTGTGGAGGCTGCTATGGAGACAATTCAATTTGGATAGTGCCTGTATGTGGCAGTCCAAAAAAGTTTTCAAACCAGAGGAGCAGGTAGGTGGCCCTCCAGAAAAATGGAATAGATTGAGTGCCTGTATGTGGCAGTCCAAAAAAGTTTTCAAACCAGAGGAGCAGGTAGGTGGCCCTCCAGAAAAATTGAATAGATTGAGTGCCTGTATGTGGCAGTCCAAAAAAGTTTTCAAACCAGAGGAGCAGGTAGGTGGCCCTCCAGAAAAATTGAATAGATTGAGTGCCTGTATGTGGCAGTCCAAAAAAGTTTTCAAACCAGAGGAGCAGGTAGGTGGCCCTCCAGAAAAATGGAATAGATTGAGTGCCTGTATGTGGCAGTCCAAAAAAGTTTTCAAACCAGAGGAGCAGGTAGGTGGCCCTCCAGAAAAATGGAATAGATTGAGTGCCTGTATGTGGCAATCCAATAAAGTTTTCAAACCAGAGGAGCAGGTAGGTGGCCCTCCAGAAAAATTGAATAGATTGAGTGCCTGTATGTGGCAGTCCAAAAAAGTTTTCAAACCAGAGGAGCAGGTAGGTGGCCCTCCAGAAAAATTGAATAGATTGAGTGCCTGTATGTGGCACTCCCAAAAATTGTTTAAAACAGAGGACCGGGTCGGTGGCCCTCCATAAAAATTAAATGCATAAAGTATACATAGCTAGAGCCAGTGGGCCCTGTCAAAAAATAGCCAGTTTCCTCTGCTTTACTGTACAAAGAGGAGGAGAAGGAGGAAAATGAGGAGGAGGAGGAGTGGATAAATTATTCAGGTTGAGCTTCCTTCACCTGGTGGAGATTGGAAATTAGGAGAAATCCAGGCTTTATTCATCTTGATAAGCATCAGCCTGTCAGCGCTGTCAGTCGACAGGCGTGTACGCTTATCGGTGATGATGCCACCAGCTGCACTGAAAACCCGCTCGGACAAGACGCTAGCGGCAGGGCAGGCAAGAACCTCCAAGGCATACAGCGCCAGTTCGTGCCACATGTCCAGCTTTGAAACCCAGTAGTTGTAGGGAGCTGTGTGATCATTTAGGACGATGGTATGGTCAGCTACGTACTCCCTCACCATCTTTCTGTAAAGATCAGCCCTACTCTGCCGAGACTGGGAACAGGTGACAGTGTCTTGCTGGGGTGACATAAAGCTGGCAAAAGCCTTGTAAAGCGTACCCTTGCCAGTGCTGGACAAGCTGCCTGCTCGCCTACTCTCCCTCGCTACTTGTCCCGCAGAACTACGCACTCTGCCGCTAGCGCTGTCAGAAGGGAAATACTGTTTCAGCTTGTGCACCAGGGCCTGCTGGTATTCATGCATTCTCACACTCCTTTCCTCTCCAGGGATGAGAGTGGAAAGATTTTGCTTGTACCGTGGGTCCAGGAGAGTGAACACCCAGTAATCGGTGCTGGAATAAATTCTTTGAATGCGAGGGCCACGGGATAGGCAGCGTACCAACGCGTAAGAATTCAATCCCCTCACTGGCCTGACTGCCCATTTCCTCCTCCTCCAACTCCTCCAACTCCTCTTCTTCTGCCCATACACGCTCAACAGTGAAGGACTCAAC
The DNA here is from genome assembly GCF_040894005.1 of Engystomops pustulosus. NCBI lineage: Eukaryota > Metazoa > Chordata > Amphibia > Anura > Leptodactylidae > Engystomops > Engystomops pustulosus. Next base: position 221,941,582 of record NC_092413.1, on the reverse strand, counting down.
AATGGTCCCCTCTTGTGTCTCGCCAACATTCTCCTCCTCTTCCTCCTCATCCTCCTCCACCTCCACCTCCTCCGATATGCGCTGAGAAACAGACCTAAGGGTGCTTTGGCTATCAACAAGGGAATCTTCTTCCCCCGTCTCTTGTGAGGAGCGCAAAGCTTCCGACTTCATGCTGACCAGAGAGTTTTTCAACAGGCCAAGCAGCGGGATGGTGAGGCTGATGATGGCGGCATCGCCACTGACCATCTGTGTTGACTCCTCAAAGTTACTCAGCACCTGACAGATATCAGACATCCACGTCCACTCCTCATTGTAGACTTGAGGAAGCTGACTGACCTGACTACCAGTTCTGGTGGAAGTTGACATCTGGCAGTCTACAATCGCTCGGTGCTGCTGGTAAACTCTGGATAACATGGTCAGTGTTGAATTCCACCTCGTGGGCACGTCGCACAACAGTCGGTAAGCGGGCAGTTGGAGGCGGCGCTGCGCTGCCCTGAGAGTGGCAGCATCTGTGCTGGACTTCCTGAAATGCGCACAGATGCGGCGCACCTTCGTGAGCAAATCAGACAGATTGGGGTATGTCTTGAGGAAACGCTGAACTATCAGATTTAACACATGGGCCAGGCATGGCACATGTGTCAGTCTGCCGAGTTGCAGAGCCGCCACCAGGTTACGGCCGTTGTCACACACAACCATGCCTGGCTTCAGGTTCAGCGGTGCCAGCCACAGATCAGTCTGCGCCGTGATGCCCTGTAATAGTTCTTGGGCGGTGTGCCTTTTATCGCCTAGGCTCAGCAGTTTGAGCACCGCCTGCTGTCGCTTAGCGACGGCACTGCTGCTGTGCCTAGAGCTACCGACTGATGGCGCCATGCCCACGGATGGTCGTTTGGAGGAGGAGGTGGAGGAGGGGTGGGAGGAGGAGGAGGCATAGTAGGCCTGAAACACCTGGACCGAGGTAGGCCCCGCAATCCTCGGCGTCGGCAGTATATGACCAGCCGCAGGGTCAGACTCGGTCCCAGCCTCCACCAAGTAAACCCAATGTGCCGTCAGCGATATATAGTGGCCCTGCCCGGCAGCACTCGTCCACGTGTCCGTGGTCAGGTGGACCTTGTCAGAAACGGCGTTGGTCAGGGCACGGATTATGTTGTCTGACACGTGCTGGTGCAGGGCTGGGACGGCACATCGGGAAAAGTAGTGGCGGCTGGGGACCGAATACCGAGGGGCGGCCGCCGCCATGAGGCTGCGAAAGGCCTCGGTCTCTACTAGCCTATAGGGCAGCATCTCCAGGCTTAGCAATCTGGAGATGTGCACATTAAGGGCTTGGGCGTGCGGGTGGGTTGCACTATATTTGCGTTTCCGCTCCAGCGTCTGGGGTATGGAGAGCTGAACGCTGGTGGATGCTGTGGAGGATCGTGGAGGCGACGATGGGGTTTTTGTGGCAGGGTCCTGGGAAGGGGGCTGACTATCAGCTGACACAGGGGAAGGAGCAGTGGTGTGCACGGCCGGAGGTGAACGCGCTTGTTGCCACTGAGTGGGGTGTTTAGCATTCATATGCCTGCGCATACTGGTGGTAGTTAAGCTATTAGTGGTAAAACCCCTGCTGATCCTGGTTTGGCAAATGTGGCACACCACAGTCCGTCGGTCATCCGGTGTTTCCTTAAAGAACCTCCAGACTTCTGAAAATCTAGCCCTCGCTGCAGGAGCCCTCGCCACAGGAGCTTCACTAGTTGACACATTTGGCGCTGATGCACCAGCTCTGGCCCTGCCTCTCCGTCTGGCCCCACCACTGCCTCTTCCAAACTGTTCTGGTCGAGGACTCTCCTCCGTCTCAGAAGCACTGTGTTCACCCGGCCTCTCAACCCAGCTTGGGTCTGTCACCTCATCATCCTCCGATCCCTCAGTCTGCTCCCCCCTCGGACTTCCTGCCCTGACAACAACTTCCCCACTGTCTGACAACCGTGTCTACTCATCGTCAGACACCTCTTTACACACTTCTTCCAGTACGTCAACAAGGTCATCATCACCCACAGACTGCGACTGGTGGAAAACCTGGGCATCGGAAAATTGCTCATCAGCAACCGGACAAGTGGTTTGTGACTGTGGGAAGGGTCCAGAAAACAGTTCCTCAGAGTATGCCGGTTCAAATGGCAAATTTTGCTGGGAGGGGGCCGACTGGGGGGGAGGAGGCTGAGGTGCAGGAGCTGGAGGAGTGCCGATTTTGGTGACATGGGTGGACTGCGTGGAAGACTGACTGGTGGACAAATTGCTCGAAGCTTTGTCGGCAATCCACGACATCACCTGTTCGCACTGTTCTGGCCTCAACAGTGCTCTACCACGAGTCCCAGTAACTTCAGACATGAACCTAGGGAGTGTAGCTCTGCGGCGTTCCCCTGCTCCCTCATAAGCAGGTGGTGTCTCACCCCGCCCAGGACCACGGCCTCTGACCCCTGCAGTAGTTGGACGCCCACGTCCCCGCCCTCGTCCTCTACCCCTAGCCCTCGGGTTAAACATTTTGAAAATGAGAGTTATAACTTTAATTTTTTTTTTAACTTTTTTTTGTGTTTTATTTTTTTTTGTGTGTTTTTTAGTTTTTAAAACCAAACGATGCTATCCTATTGCTATGGCTATTTTCTAGCCAAGTATGAAAGCACACTGCTATGCCAGATGAGATGACACTGAGTTATTAAAAAAATAAACGTAAAATAAAAAAGGAAATGGCAGACTGTGCCTAATTGAAATCCAACCCCGGGCCCTAATAAATTTTTCCACTTCGGTCTTTGCGATGGATATGTGCGTCACTATGCGCAAAACACAGTGGTCGCAAGTCTCACTCCAAATTGCTCACAATTTGCTAGTAGATGCACTGCAGCAACTACAGCCACCAGCAGATCAACCAGAAATCAAATATATATAACGCTACTGTAGGCGTAAGTAAGCCGTTTGGATTCTCCTATGGCTATTTTCTAGCCAAGTATTAAAGCACACTACTATGCCAGATGAGATGACGCTGAGTTATGAAAAAAATAAACGTAAAATAAAAAAGGAAATGGCAGACTGTGCCTAATTGAAATCCAACCCCGGGCCCTAATAAATTTTCCCACTTCGGTCTTTGCGATGGATATGTGCGTCACTAAAACACAGTGGTCGCAAGTCTGACTCCAAATTGCTCACAATTTGCTAGTAGATGCACTGCAGCAACTACAGCCACCAGCAGATCAACCAGAAATCAAATATATATAACGCTACTGTAGGCGTAAGTAAGCCGTTTGGATTCTCCTGTGGCTATTTTCTAGCCAAGTATGAAAGCACACTGCTATGCCAGATGAGATGACACTGAGTTATTAAAAAAATAAACGTAAAATAAAAAAGGAAATGGCAGACTGTGCCTAATTGAAATCCAACCCCGGGCCCTAATAAATTTTCCCACTTCGGTCTTTGCGATGGATATGTGCGTCACTAAGCGCAAAACACAGTGGTCGCAAGTCTCACTCCAAATTGCTCACAATTTGCTAGTAGATGCACTGCAGCAACTACAGCCACCAGCAGATCAACCAGAAATCAAATATATATAACGCTACTGTAGGCGTAAGTAAGCCGTTTGGATTCTCCTATGGCGATTTTCTAGCCAAGTATTAAAGCACACTACTATGCCAGATGAGATGACGCTGAGTTATGAAAAAAATAAACGTAAAATAAAAAAGGAAATGGCAGACTGTGCCTAATTGAAATCCAACCCCGGGCCCTAATAAATTTTCCCACTTCGGTCTTTGCGATGGATATGTGCGTCACTAAGCGCAAAACACAGTGGTCGCAAGTTTCACTCCAAATTGCTCACAATTTGCTAGTAGATGCACTGCAGCAACTACAGCCACCAGCAGATCAACCAGAAATCAAATATATATAACGCTACTGTAGGCGTAAGTAAGCCGTTTGGATTCTCCTATGGCTATTTTCTAGCCAAGTATTAAAGCACACTACTATGCCAGATGAGATGACGCTGAGTTATGAAAAAAATAAACGTAAAATAAAAAAGGAAATGGCAGACTGTGCCTAATTGAAATACAACCCCGGGCCCTAATAAATTTTCCCACTTCGGTCTTTGCGATGGATATGTGCGTCACTAAGCGCAAAACACAGTGGTCGCAAGTCTCACTCCAAATTGCTCACAATTTGCTAGTAGATGCACTGCAGCAAGTACAGCCACCAGCAGATCAACCAGAAATCAAATATATATAACGCTACTGTAGGCGTAAGTAAGCCGTTTGGATTCTCCTATGGCTATTTTCTAGCCAAGTATTAAAGCACACTACTATGCAAGATGAGATGACACTGAGTTATTAAAAAAATAAACGTAAAATAAAAAGAAACTGGCAGACTGTGCCTAATTGAAATCAAACCCCTAATAAATTTTCCCACTTTGGTGTTTGAGGTGGATATATGTGTCACTAAGAGCTAAACACAACGGTAGCAAGTCCCCCTGCTAATTCCTCACAATATGGTACTAGCTGCACTACTAGTGCCAGCAAGCCCAGCCACAAGCAAATTAAAATAAAAAGTATAACGTTATTGTAGCCCTAAGAAGGGCTGTTGGGTTGTTGTAGAATCACTCCTGCCTAACAGTAAGCTAATAGAACACCCTAACGCTTTCCCTGACCAGCAGCAGCTCTCTCCCTAGCGGCATCCAGACAGAGAATGATCCGAGCAGCGCGGGCAGCGGCTAGTCTATCCCAGGGTCACCTGATCTGGCCAGCCAACCACTGCTATCGACGTGTAAGGGTACCACGTCATGCTGGGTGGAGTGCAGAGTCTCCTGGCTTGTGATTGGCTCTGTTTCTGGCCGCCAAAAAGCAAAACAGCGGGAGCTGCCATTTTCTCGAGCGGGCGAAATACTCGTCCGAGTAACGAGCAGTTACGAGTACGCTAATGCTCGATCGAGCATCAAGCTCGGACGAGTATGTTCGCTCATCTCTAATTAAAAACAAAAGAATTACAAAATAAAATGACACACAACACGGCAAAACAGTTATAAAATAAAAAGGGAGAAAAATAACAGAAACTTACAACTTAAAGTAAATCCTGATCCCTGGAGGTGGGAGAAATAAGGGACACACTCAGCTTGTCAAGAAGCCCCCAAAATGTGAACACCAATTCTTGGATTTCATATTGTTTTATAACTTCTCAGTTTGGTTCAGGTTTCCGAACCGCCCATTCATTAATTAGTCCAGAGGGTCATTCAGGATTGGGCAAAGTGTTAATGAGGGGGGAGAGTCCAGGAATATTTAAACAGTCTTTTGTTTCCAAATCCTGATGCAGAAGGGGGGGGGTAGGGAGACCAAATGTCCTTTGGGGTCTGATCAGACCAGTCTTCAGTTCAGAGGTTATCAGGCTGTTAAAGCTCCAGGATGTCATAAAAGCTGCCTGGACGCTTCAATAGATGCCAAATATTTAAACAAAGTTTGTAATTACCCCGTTGTTAAACCAGTCTTATACATTCACAATTAATATCTCCTTGACAGTACCTATAGAAAAATTGTATACTGCATCAACATTGAGGTTGTTGTTGAATAGATTGTCTGTGGTTTTATTGTATTTTCTGTTGATGACTTCAGTAATAGTCTTCAATATGGGCAGAACACAATTGGCAGCAGAGAGAAGTAGTGAAGCTACAATGAGATGTCCGGTCCTGGGTAATATCATCCTCCTCAGATACAGGAACAGTCTGGTGTGGAGGTTGGAGACCTTCAGGTAGAAGACAATGCAGAGCAGAGATGTCAACCAAAAATTGCCATAATTGAAGAGAGAATTATTTATACCCACAATACGTTGAGTTAATGGAAAAGACAGGTTTCTTCTTGAGAGAAAATCTAGAAGATAATATAGAGTAGCCGTACTCTGAGAGCAAATTCTAGAAATTTCAATAGCAAAAACAACATGGTCAACGGGAGCCAGAGATCTTCCTCTCCACCAGTCACTGACATTGACTCCTATAATAAATGAATGTATCACAAGTCCGGCTATGAGAGCCATCAGCGCCGGGGCCAGGAGACCCAGATACAGGACATTAGTATCTGTAGGATCAGCCATGGCTCCTGTACTGTGAGGATTCTGATAAGACAAAAAGACTTTATCGAAGATTTAAGGCCAAAAAAATTTACATTTATCTAAACGTCACAATATTTACAATGGAAATTATAGTCCAGATCGCAGACTGTGAGCCGGCACCGGTCTGGCAGATCACATCACATAGGGAGCTCATCTTACACCTGGCACCCGGAGGTCAAATCTCACCAGTGCAGTCAAAACAAAAAGTTCACCCCATCAGGATGAAACCGTTTTTGCCTTTCTGTTTTTCACTTCCCGTGTTTCCAATTACCCTTACACCCTAACATAATATTGTTTTTAGGGTTAATATACTGTTACCGGATATAAGTGTTTCACGTCACCGAGTACCTAGCATATCAAGCCCATACCTTACATTTGCTCTTTGTGCCATGACTAAGGGTGTATGCTACACCCGAAATGCGTAGGCCTGCATCCTATGAAAAATACATGGTCATGATTTAGTGGATACTGGTTTTTACTATGTAATTTTGGATTTTGGGAAAATAAAGATATTGAATTTGAAGATTTTTCGGTGCTAGAGTGAACTACATTCTTTTGTGCAGTTATGAGAAAACTGTGCCCATGGCAACAGAGTGGACCAGTCGTCCTGACGGGCAGAGACAGAATGACAGACATAGCAGCCCACGGTCTGGTAAACTCTTTCCACCTGACCATTAGACTGGTCAGATAGGCGGAAGAAAAGTCCAATTTTACTTGAAGCTGGTTACACAGGGATCGCCAGAATTTAGAGACAAACCGAACCCCCCGATCAGAAACGATGTGCTGGGGAAGTCCATGGAGTAGGAAGATGTGATGGAAGAACAGGCTGGCTAGGCGTGGAGCAGATGGCAGATCTGGCAGAGGAACAAAATGGGAAATTTGGTAAAATCAGTCAGTTACCACCCAGAGACTGTATTGCCAGAGGAAGGCAGAAGGTCCGTGATGAAGTCCATAGACACGTGAGTACACGGGCAGCTGGGTATCAGCAACAACTGAAGAAGACCAGCAGGTTTCAGACGAGATGGCTTATTTCAGGCACAGGAAGCGCAGGTGCCCACAAAGTCCTGTACATCCGTGACCAGATCCAGCCACCAATAGAAACGGGAAAAAAGGGGGTGACAGAGTGCCCCAGGGTGCCCAGCCACACATGAGCAAGGACCCCAAGTCTGATTCCTCTTTCATAGAGCAGGTCGGACGTAGGTCTTGCCAGGAGGTAGCTGCCAATGGTCCACTGAATCAGCCACAACCAGGAGCTCAGGAGGGATGACATGCGGAGCGGGTCCTCTTGAATGACATCCGAGGCACCAGAGAGCGTCAGCCTTGATGTTCTTTTCAGCCGGATGGAAGTGGATAAGGAAATTGAAACAGGAAAACAGTGGATCGAGTCGCTGTGCAGATTGGAAAATAAGCTCCCTCCAGGAAATAAGGCAAGTTTAATTGACAACAGTTCTTGGTCACTTATGGAGTAATTCCTCTCTGGTGAGGAGAAAGTCTTTGAGAAAAAGCCGCAAGTGAAAGTTCGGTCTTTGGGCCCTTTCTGGGTGAGCATCGGCACAGTTCCATCAGGGGGGCAACTTCCCGGTGGAAAGGCTTCTCTATATCAGGCTGTGAGAACTGGGGCTGAAGCAAAGGCAAACTTTAATTTAGAGAAGGTTTCCTCAGCCGCCAGAGGCCAGAGTCGGGGATTGGCGCCCTTCTTGGTGAGCGCCACTATGGGAGACACAAGACAGAAGTGCGAGATAAACTGCCGGTAGTAATTTGCCAGGCCCAAGTATCTTTGCATTGCATGGACTCTTTCCATGTTCATGATGGGCATGAACTTGAGACAGGATTTGATCCTATGTTATTATTGAATTGGTTTCCTGTGTACATTATTCTTCTCGTTTCCCACTACATGTCTTGGAATAATAAATAACATCACGGGAAACTAAAAGTTGTTATGCACAAAATAAGCCCTCACATAGCTCTGTACACAGAAAAACGAAAAAGTTATGGATTTTTGAAGATGGAGAGCGCGAAATGACTGAAAATACCTGTCATCAGGTCTGTGTCACTTGTCCTGTCACTACTACCTGTTGGAGCAGCTCACAAGGATCCCATCCCAGCCTTAATCTAGTCAATTCATACATTAATCATTGCAAAATCATCTTTTCTTTATTATGTAAATGAGGCGGGTCACATGGTCAGAAGCAGTGATGTCACCCCTGTTCCCCCTCCCCTCTCCTCCCCCTGCTCACGTCTGTGTGTAATGTATAGTAAAGCATTGCTAGTGTCTGTGCTTTATCTACTGACATCCTGCATCCTCCTAATATACAGGTGAGAGACACAGACATCAGCTATACAAGTACCTGACTTGTTCTGCCATATCATGGCTGCATCCTGGAGCTGTTGTATCTCTCCTATACACACACAGGCTGCAGGGCGCGTAGCCAGCAGCAAGCACATGGAGGAGCCATTACACCATTATACAGGCTGTCAGTCATGCACTGGGAGTGTGGCTGTGCCTCCCACTCATGAATAGCTTGAATATGATAATGACTCATTGGACATTTCACAGGTCATTTGCATACAGCTTTAGGACCTCATTGCTTAGGTTTACAGGCATGTAAAGGGACAATGAAGTGATAGAGGCAATGATCTCTAATGGCAGTTTATGAAAATGTATTTCGTTTAGGGGGGTTATTTTGCCTGGCGGCAGGGGCGTTGCTAGGGTGGTAAAAGATCCGGGGCACGGGCCCCAATGCATATGTATCACAATTTCAGTAATGCCCACTCCTGTATATACAGCTACAGAAAACACAGGAGAAATCCCTACTTGTTACATCCAGTGACTGCAGGTGATGTGTCCTCTATCTTCTCCATTAGGTCCTGGCATCACCACGTCTTTTCTTCAGCCACGTGTCCTCCCTGTGGAGATCACCACACAGACATCTCATGTTCTTTATTGTTCCTACATCTTGGTCCCCTAACAGTGTTATCCTGCTGCTACCCCTAACACTCCCTCTCTTTTACTGTAAAGCCCCATTCACACACACACACATGCTATGCCACAGCCAGGACTGCCTGGTTGGGGAGGTGGAGGGGTGAGCTCTCCTCCCCCCTCCCATCTCTATAAGAAGCCCTGCAGCAGGGCCGTTCTTATGGAGAAATGGCATGGTGACACACGAATGTGCCCACCGTACCATGCACAATGTACTCCTATGGTGGCCATATGCTAGCTGAAGAATCCCCTCACCTAAAAATACCTACACTAAGTAAAGTCCCCCTAGAGTTCAGTAATGTCCCCATTGAGAAGTTCCCCAGAGACCTGTATAATGTCCCCCACAGCCCTCTGTAATGTCCCAGAGCTCCCTGTAACGTCCATCCACAGCCCCCAATAATGTCCTCAGAGCCCCCCAAATGTCCTCACAGCCTCCCAAATTCCCTCACAGCCCTCTGTAATGTCCCAGAGCTCCCTGTAACGTCCATCCACAGCCCCCAATATTGTCCTCAGAGCCCCCCCGAATGTCCCCAGAGCCCCCCCAAATGTCCTCAGAGCCCCCCATAAATGTCCTCAGAGCCCCCAGATGTCCTCACAGCCCCCAGATGTCCTCACAGACCCCCAGATGTCCTCACAGCCCCCTGTAATGACCCCTAGAGCCCCCTGTAATGACCCCCAGAGCCCACTTTAATGTCTCCATAACCCCCCCAAAGTTTTCACAGCCACCAGTAATGTCCCCAAAACCCAATGTAATGCCCCACATATCCCCCCCAATGTCTTTGCAGACCCCTGTAATGTTCCCCACAGCCCCCTTTAAAGTCCCCACAGTCCCCAGTAATGCCCCCATCAGTTCCCCAAAAGTCTTCACAGCCCTAGTAATGTCCTCAAAGCCCCTGTAAAATCCCCCACAGCCCCCAATAATGTCCCCACAGCCCCCAGTAGTATTCCTAAGGTCGCCTGTAATGTCCCCACTGTCTTCACAGCTGCCTGTAATGTCCCCAAAGCCCCACAAAGTCTTCACAACCCCCAGTACAGTCCCCCAAGCCCTCTATAATGTCCCTAACAACCCCTCCCCCCCATGTCTTCACAGCTCCCAGTAATGTCCCCACAGCCTCTTGTAATGTTCCCCATGCCAACTCCCCTCAATGTGCCCCCCCACCACTCATAATTTAAAAAAAAAAAACACTGATACTCACCTCTAGCTCTTCCTCTGACTTCTCCCTGTTCACTGTCAGACACGAGCGGTGACGTCATCACCCGGCGTCTCCTGGTCCCGGCAGCTGTATTGAGCTGCTTGCAGCAGGAGACGCTGTGTGATCGCGTCTCCTGCTCCCTGTAGTGGAGAACGGAGCCGGTGGCTCCTTCCCCACTACAGTGCTCATCGCTATCTACAACCTGAGCACGTAGATAGCGATGACATTAGGGAAATATGCCCGGACAGCGGGACGAGTGTCCCACTGACTTGGGACATTCGGGGCACAGGCCAAAAGATCCGGGGCACGGGCCCCGGATCTTTTGACCTAGCGACGCCCCTGCCTGGCGGGTTCTCTTTAACCCCTTTGCGCACCTTGATGTGATATTACGTCATAGGATGTGGGTCGTTCCAGCACCTTGACGTAGTATCACGTCATGGCAATCACCCGGGCTCAGAAGCTGAGCCCGGGCGATCGCTGCGGGATCCCGGCGGGAAGCAGTAGGTCGGATCCCGCAGCAACAGCCGGGATTACGACTATCGCGATCCCGACTGTTAAACCCTATAGACGTCGCAGTCATAGTAACCGTGGCGTCTATGGTGCATCGGCGCGACGATCGTTACCATGGCAACCCAGAGTTCCGATAACAGTGCAGCTGAGCCTATGCAGAATGATCTAGGCTGACTATGTTATATGCTGCTATTAGAGATGAGCGAGTATACTCGTCCGAGTATACTGCTCGGTCGAGTATTAGCATACTCGGACCGGCTCGTTACTCGGACGAGTATCTCGCCGGCTCGAGTTCGAGCATTAAATTAATAAAAGACACAGAAGAACAGTGTTTACACTGTTCTTCAACACATAACACATGTTTCCAGATGTAATTGTAAGAATACATTAATAAAACACTATTCTTCACTTTACAGGTGTTCGCGCGTGTCTCCCGCTAAGTTCGGAGATGTGCGCCGAACATCAGCAATGTAAAGAATAGTGTTATTTGAATGTGTTCTGCAATGTGCACTTAAATGCTCGTGTTTTCACTGTTTTTATTCTATTCTTCACATTGCTGATGTTAGCGCGTATCTCCAAACTTAGCGGGAGACATGCGCGAACATCTGCAAAGTGAAGAATAGAATAAAAATAGTGCAAACTGTGAAAACAAGAGCATTTAAGTGCAGAACACATTCAAATAACACTATTCTTCACATTGTTGATGTGCGCGCACATCTCCGACATTATCGGAAGACTTGTGCTAACATCTGCAAAGTGAAGAATAGAATAAAAACAGTTAAAACAGTGAAAACAGTGAACACAGGACCATTTAATTGCAGAACACATTGAAAGAACACTATTCTTCACATCCAGATGTTCGGCGCACATCTCCTAACTTAGCGGGAGACACGCGCGAACACCTATAAAGTGAAGAATAGTGTTTTTTTAATGTATTCTTACAATTAAAACATCTGGAAACATGTGGAATGTGTTATTATTTACTGTTCTTTTAATGTGTTGTGTTAGTGAAAAAATGCTCGGGTCTCCCATTGACTTTAATGGGGCTCGTTATTCGGTACGAGCACTCGAGCATCGGGAAAAGTTCGTACCGAATAACGAGCACCCGAGCATTTTAGTGCTCGCTCATCTCTAGCTGCTATACATTAGTATTGCAGTATATAACAATGAACAAGTGATCACATGATCACTTGTTCAAGTCCCACCCTGGGACCAAATAAAACTGTAAAAAAAAAGTTTAAAAAAAAGAAGTGCAACTAAAAAAAATTATTAAAAAAGAATAAAGAAAACTTCCGGTTCCGGTGCTGATGGAAATGGCGGTGTGCTAAACAGCTCCCGTGTTCCCCCGCTAAGCTCAGCTCCCAGATCTGCAATCTAAAGCCATCCAGGCCAGGAAAGGGAAGGAGAAAACCTGGAATTAGGATCTACTAGTTTATGGAGCGGTATCTGCTCCGGAGCGGGCAGAAGCTTATAAAACACACCCGGCCGCGTGTTGCGTCACCAGACTGTCCTCCTGTCATGGCGCCGGAGGGAAAAGAGCCGGAGGCAGCGGTGATGGTATCACCGGAGATACAACAACCACCAGCTAATGTCCCCAGAGAGGAGTGAGAAATTACCCTCCACTCCCAGCCAGAGGATTATACCGAAGTGGACCAGCGAGATGCCATACCGCAGCATTCCACCTGCTCGGTCGGAGAGGTGAACTATCAAAACCTGGCTAAAGAGGTGGCGAGGTTTCTAGTCCCGGACCTAGTGAGCAACCTGACATCAATGCTGCAGAACTCTCTTGCCGAGGTAAAAGATTCGATTAAGCACAATGAGGAAAAGATAGAGACAATGGAAAAATCGCTAGGTGATAACACCGCAAAGGCTAACGCATTACAATCTCAATATGAGGACTTACGCTCCTTATCCACTCCCTTGTTAGAGCGGGTGGAAGATCTTGAAAACCGCTCGAGGAGGAGCAATTTAAGAATTGTGGGCCTATCCGAAGAAATCCACATTGGCCAGTTAAGAGAAATATATGAGGAGGACTTACCTAAGGCCTTGGGCCTGAACAGGAGGCGGCAAATCGAGAGAGTACATAGGGTGGGACCGCCACGCAGAGGGCCGCAGCAGAGCCCGGAGGGGCAGCCAATAAAACCGAGGCAAGTCATTGCTAAGTATTTGAATTATTCTGATAAGGAGGACTTACTAAGAGCGTACCGCAATTCTGTTGGTTCGTGGCCACAAGATCTTGGTCTTTGAGGACTTTTCTCTGGCAGTCACCAGAAAGAGGAAGTTATTTTCACTGCTGTGCTCTACACTATCGCAGCGGAATGTTCGATTTCAGCTGGCATACCCCGCAATATTACGGCTTACCACCATAGATGGAATACAACATGTTTTCCAAGACCCAGCAGAAGCAGAGGAGTTTTTGGAGACTGTGTCACATGATTCCTTACCTAAGAGGGAACGTTGAGGAGTGGCACGGATGTCGTAGGAGAGAAGTCACTGAGACTATGGTGATCTGCATCTACGAAGCCCGAGAGCCAGTGGGGGGAGTCCGCAAGCCCGCAACGACAGAGGCAGACGGAGTTAGCCTAACGGAGACGACGTCTGTAATGGCGGTATGAAAGAGGTTGTCACGGTGGTCTATATTTGTTGGGACAGTCACCTGGCTTATACTCGATGTTATAGCTCTGGTGGGGCATTTCATGTTACATGACATTCAACATGTTTATATATATACTTTTTATATCTTACACTTTATGTCCTACACAATAATGGATGTCGCTAGTAACTAGCGGGGATGGAAGTGGGCACTCCAGAGGAGAAGGTGCTGAAAGGGTGCGTTTTATTGTTATGCTACTGCTCTTCCGGCAATATTACTACCGATAGTCATGTGCGAGGGTGGGAAATATCTAGTATAGCACCTGTACCATTAGAAAAAAGGGAGTTCACAAAGGAGAGTATAGTTGTTAGTTCTGGTGAATTTTTTTTTTTTTTTTAAATAAATTTTTATTAAAATTTTTCAAATTACATTGATAAGGCAAACATTGGAGTTACATTTACAAATGAGCTCAAGCTCACATAGTCAGTGTTGCATTATATATATCACAAGCGTCGCAGTTTACGTGAAAGTCTTTTCCTGAACGTCCATATCTGGAGATGCTTGTGATCTGTAATCCAACGTAAATCCACATATTGTTGAGAAGTGCTTCTTTCATGTTTGCCAGTTCTCTTTTTATGAGGTTGGTATAGTTAACGAGATATAGAGATAGAACTTATGAACCATAAGTAACAAAAAAGAATTTAACACCTGTGATAGTGGTATGTCAGTTCTTTCTTTTGGTATTAACTCATTTTTGTTTCCATCTCTTTAAATACTGATTGATTAAGGTTTGTCCTCCTTTTTATGTTGTGTTTAAAGGACTATCGAGCCAACACTTCCAGGAATCTAGATATAGATTATGTTTATTCGTTTGGAGTGAGATAATTCTTTCGTGTATGTAGTGTTCATAGTATTGACCACTTCATTAAATGAAGGGTTGTCGGTCTCCTTCCAATGTCTAGTAATTACTAGTTTGGTTGACATCAGTAGATGCGCTACTACAGTTCTTAAAGATATAGGTATTGAATCTAAATCAATCAGTAAGAGAGCCATATATGGTCTAATGTCTTTATGTTTGCATGCTAGCGTATCTATCGCCCTGGAAGTGGCGTCCCATAGCGGTCTAATTTTGGGGCATCCCCATAAAATATGAAGGGTGGTACCCTTTGTACCACATCCCCTCCAGCACATAGTCGATGTGGACGGATATATCTGTGCCAACCTTGCTGGAGTGAAATACCATCTCATTACCGTTTTTATTATGGCTTCCTGATATGCGTTGCACCTAAATAGAGAATAAGTATTGGAGAGAGCCTTGTACCAAGATTTTATGTCAAATGCTTTCCCTAGATCCTTTTCCCATTGCATCATATTGTTGGTTTTCTTGCTAAGTTCTTGTGTGCCTAGCAGCTGGTAGATGCTAGAGATGCCCTTCTTGTATCCTACTGTATGTTCTAGCCAGTGGAGGAGAGAAGTGTTCATATCGGGTTCTTTGTGTCGGGATTTAATAAAGAAATCCCTAATTCTTAAATATGAGTAAATTTCCTGTGAAGGTATATTATATTTCTTTTTAAGGGAGGAGAAGGTCATTATTTGTCTATTTAGTAGTATGTCTTTCATGACCTTGATGTTGTTATTATGCCAGTTTTCTAAGTTCAAGTCTCCAAACTGACATTCAAAAAAGTCAATAGGTACATTCTCAAACTTAAGATTAGATTTGTTATGATTTGTTTGGGTTAGTACCTGTCTCCATGCCCAATCTGATATTGCTATAGCTGAAAATGATGAAGGAGGAGGGGACATTTTCCAAGTCGCTGCTAGCATTCTATTTTTTAGGGACTTATTCCTGTTTAGTGACTTTTCCAGTTCTACCCAGGCTTTATCTGTTGAGTCTCTCGACCAGTGCAACAACTGATCTACAAGTGCAGAAATGTAATAGTTATATAAGTCTGGTACTCCCAAACCTCCTCTTTCCCTGTTTCTGGTAGGGATACCTAAGGCAACTCTGGAGTGTTTATTCTGCCAAATAAATCTGCGTAGTTGAGCATTGGCGGATGTGAAAAAAGTCTTAGGGATTTTAATCGGTAGAGTTCTAAATAAGTACAGAAATCTGGGTAGGATGCTCATTTTGTATGTTGCTATCCTTCCATACCATGAGAGAATCACTTTTGTATAAGTTTCTAATTCTTTCTCTATTTTAGATAATAATGGGGTGAAATTGCAGGTGAAAAGTTTTGTTGTGGGTGTAGTCAATTGTACTCCCAGGTACGTGATTGCAGTGTCTTGCCAGTCTAATGGGTATAGTTTTTTAAGATGTATTAGTTGTTTAGATGGAATTGCTATAGAGAGAACTTGCGATTTACTGTTGTTCATTTTATAGTATGAAACTTCACCATATTCTTGGATTTTGGTAAAAATGGCGGATAAGGAAGTCTGGGGGTTAGTGGACATAAGAATGATATCGTCGGCGAATAATGCTATTTTATGGAGTTTTGAGCCAACTTCTATGCCAGTAATGTTGGGGTCAGATCTTATCAGTTCAGCTAAAGGTTCTATGGATAAAATAAAAAATAGGGGGGATAGAGGGCAGCCCTGTCTTGTCCCATTTGTTAGGGAGAACTCACTGGATAACATTCCATTCGTATATACCCTAGCTGTTGGGTTAGAGTACAATGATTTAATAGCCGTCTGAATGTTACCTATAATGCCAAATTTGGTGAGGGCCGAGAAGGCGTACTTCCAGTTTACCCGGTCAAACGCCTTCTCAGCGTCGACCGTTAGGAAAGTTGATGGTAGGTTCCTTTTTTCGCATATCTGCATAAGGGTTATTATACGCCGGGTATTATCTGGGGCTTGCCTTCCTGGGGTGAATCCTACTTGGTCATTTTTGATTAATGTGGGGATTATTTTTTGTAGTCTTTGTGCTAATATTTTTGCATATATTTTAACATCGCAGTTAAGAAGCGAGATAGGTCTAAAATTGAACGGGGAATTGGGGGCTTTACCTGGTTTAGGGATTGTTACAATTAAAGCAGATAACATATCCTTAGGAAAGGATCCTGTTTTAAAAGCTGAGTCAAATGTTTCTTTCATATAGGGTAGAATGTCATTAACAAATTTTTTAAAATATTCTGATGGGAGGCCATCAGGTCCTGGGGCTTTCCCCGAGGGAATGGATTTTATAGTGGTTTTAATTTCCTCTTGTGTAATAGGAAGATTAAGAGTATTAATCTGTTCCTGTGATAGTTTAGGTAGCTTCACTTTGCTTAAAAAGGTGTCTATTATACTTTGGGGTGGCTCTATTATATTTGGGTCTTTTGCTAGATTATATAGGTTTTCATAATAGGTTTTAAAAGCCTCAATGATATCTCTGGGGGATAACATTTTTTCCCCTGTTGTAGGGTGTAAGATATACGGGATCTTATTTTTCTGAGTTTTTTGTTTTAAGCTGCGGGCTAGTAGTGATTCAGCTTTTTGTCCTTGGGCGTAGTATTTGGTATTGAGTATCCTATGTTTATGTGCATGTTTTTGGATTAAGAGGTTCCTTAGTTTCTCCCTTTCTTGATTGAGTCTGTTTGTGAGGTCTTGTGTAGTTTGTTGTTTGTTTTGTTGTTCAAGTTGGTGGATTTTGTTGTGCAAGACATTGATCTCTCTCTCTTTCTTTTCCCCGCCTATAAATACTTTATGTGCTATCCAGACGGAAAATGGACTAATATCTTCTTTGGTATTGAATTTAAAAAACTCTGTTAACGCTCTTTGAATTCTTTCTGTATATCTGCTATTGGCTATAATAGAGTTGTTGGCCCTCCAAACATAGTCGCTATGAGAAGACAATTTGTCTGACCAGATCATAGAAACCGGAGCATGATCTGACCAACCTATGTCACCAATATGCGTGCTTATAACTCTGTCCAATAAGGACCTGTCTACAATGATAATGTCTATTCTAGAATGTGATTTATGTCTTGCTGAAAAGTAGGAGTAATCCCTTTCTTCTCCATGCAAATCTCCACATATCATATACCTTGTATGACCATAAAAGAGATTTTAGAGTGAAGGATCTATGTTTGACCTTTGCTTGCGCCGTAGTATCTAAGGAGGAGTCATTTATTGTGTTAAAATCTCCTGACAAGATCAAGGAGCCCTTTTTTTTTTCTTTAGTTAGCAATTTAAACACTTTTTTAGTGAATGAACCCTGTTTTTCATTAGGGCCATAAATTGTGGCAATGGTATATTGGAGATTGTTGATTGTACAGATTAGAATTATGTACCTATTATCTGGGTCGATAATTTGTTTGTCTATTTGAACTGCTAGAGAAGAGTTAAATGCTATCAGAACCCCTCTTTGTTTTTTTTAGCATAGGTGGAACAAATAATATGTGAAAATTTAGGGTGATGCATTTTAGGCTGACCGTGTTTAGAAAAATGTGTTTCTTGAACACACAAAATATCCGCTTTCTGCTTACTTGCTTCTTTCCAAATCATTGACCTTTTAAAAGGGCTATTTAGACCTTTAGCATTGATTGATATCAATTTAATCCCCATCTGCGTAATTATACTGACTGCTTGTATAAAGTGAAGTATACATTTTTAGTTTCTGCAGTATGGACCTCCTCTGTGGTATGGATGGGTGGACTGGAATGCATATGTTGTTAAATTCACTATTCACAGGTATGAACATGTCAAGTAAACAATTAAAACATTTAAAACAAAATTTAAGGGGGGCGTGGCTTGGATGCCGAGCAGAGAGGTCGCATAGAGAACCTGCTCCGCCGTCAGCCCTAATCTAGCGACGAACCACAGCGCAGACCCGACCACAAACGACACCCGGTGGTAATACATACATCGGAGAGATGACAAAGAGGAGAAAGAATGTGCCCGGTCCCCGCAAACTGACGGATTTTTACAGATCCGCCGCGGCTGAGAGGCAACAAGATGGCGCCGGCTGCTCGCATACACGAGCGACAGAAGCACACTCACCAGCCCGAGCGGAGGGAAGCGAGGCGGGAACCTCATACAGCCGCAGATCTCGTTCAGCTCCGTCCTCCCCGAGCACCAACAGGGAGGCAGAGAATAGAGGTGAGCGAACGGAGAGGGAAGGGGAGCTAGAGGGGCTGAGACGAAGCATCTCCACAACATGGCCGCCGCCAACAGATTCACAGGATCAAAGCCCAGTGAAACAACGGCCGAGACGAGATACAGAGGAGAGAGAGGGTAGAGGAGGATCCGGAGACTGAGTTATGCAGCCCTGTGGGAGATGATCCGTTTGACTTATTACCCGCTTCTGACAAAGGGCTTACAGAGGCTACAATGAAGAATATGCTAACGGTCTGGAGACAGGCCTTTCATGGGGACTTCTCTAATATTCTAAAATCAGTCAAGAAAGACATTAACTCCCTAGGGGACCGAGTACACCACGTAGAGAATAAAATGGGAGAAATAGTGGCCTCACACAATGAATTAGTTGATGCTCATTATGAGGTGGAGGAAGAGGTCAGACAAATCCAAGCTAAGCTTGCGGACTTGGAAGACCGCTCTAGACGTAACAACGTCAAATTTCGTGGAATAGCAGAAAGTGTACCACAATCAGAGCTGACCAAATATATTCAACGTATGATCAAAGTTCTCCTACCAGATTGCTCAGAGCAAGACATTACTATTGACAGAGCACACCGCTTACCAAGGCCAAAGCACCTGGAGGAATCGGTACCACGGGATGTACTGGCAAGAGTGCACTTTTATACAGTGAAGGAGAGACTGATGGAAGCAGCCAGGAAAAGAAGAACTCTCCCCCCACCATTTGAGGATGTCTCCCTATATACAGACTTATCGGCGACTACACTACGGCTCAGAAGGCAACTGATTCCGATTACTACGGTCCTAAGGGAAAAGCAAATCCCATATAAATGGGGATTCCCTGTCAAACTGATCGTCATACGAAATGGCAACACCACACTGATCAGAAATCCGGAGGAGGGATCTCAAATCCTGAAGATGTGGAATCTACTGACGTCAGACAAGCCGCAACCACCGAGCACACAACCATTGAGAGTAACATCAGATTGGCAAACGATCGGGTCCAGTCGCAGACAGAGAAAATAGGAGCTGGGGCGATCTGCAGGACAAAGAAGGACTTACCTCTTTTTTCAACACAGATCTGGTATCCTTTTTATCTGAACTGTTTATACCCCCTAAGTGCAGTGTACCTTTTTATAACTGCAATATTTGAGTACAGGTAAACTGTACATGTGTTTTCCTTTTGTGTTCAACAAGTTTATAAGTTACTGTTTGATGTCACTAAGGCAGAAAGATTTATTATCTAGGGCTCTCATAAGGAGAAATAGAACAGTGAGGAAACAAATCATGGCATACCTTAATAATTAAGATGGGTATTAAAGTTATGTCCATAAATGCGAAAGGTTTAAACAGCCCGTACAAAAGAAACCAAGTATGGCAAGAAGCTCGTAGTCTCTCCTGTGATGTCCTGTATGTCCAGGAGACACATTTGAAATTGGAGGATGCGAATCGCATGCAAAACAAAAATTTTCCCTACATTTACCAGGCGCATTACAAGACTAAGAGCAGAGGGGTTTTAATTGCAATTAAGGGGACGTGTAACTTCCATGAAACAAAATTGATAAAAGACCCAATGGGAAGGTATATCATAATAATTTGTACCATTAATGAAGAGACGTATACACTGGTAACAGTATACGCCCCCAATCAGAGACAAACTCACTTTGTGAGGAAAATTTTGCGAATAGTAAATAAACATGCACAAGGGAACATCATCATAGGGGGGGATTTTAACATTACACCAGATCCAACTATGGATTGCTCAACCAGTAACTCTAGACATCAAAGGGGAATAAAAGAAGATATATGGCGCAATGATGTATATGATATATGGAGGGCGCAGCACAACACAGAAAGGGATTACACCTTTCATTCCTTAGTACATAATACATACTCCAGAATTGACTTCTTTTTAATAAATAGGCATTTATTAGGTAGAATAGCATCTTCCACAGTAGAAACAATAACATGGTCGGATCATGCGGCCATAACAATAGAGGTTAATGACACAGACGAACAATCCCCAACCTTTTTATGGAGATGCAATGAATACATCCTACAACAACCTAAATATAAAGAGATAATTTCAAGAGATGCAAAGGAATACTTCCATTTTAACACATGTTCCCTACCAGACCCAACCTTGATATGGAATGCACATAAGGTATTCATAAGAGGCATCTTTATCAAGTTAGGGATTAGAGATAAAACACAGCGACAAGCAAAGATTACTAAAATAATGGAAAGGATCCATAAATTAGAAGCAACTAATAAAAACACACCTTCTCCCTCAACAGCTAAGTCCCTCCAGGATTTAAGGGAAGAGCTTAGAATGTTATTAATACATACATATGAAAAGAGACTGATAAAAAGTGGGGCTAGGTTCTACTCCCAAGGAAATAAAGCGGGCAAACTACTAGCAAACCAATTTAAAGCTAGGCAATTTAAAACGAAAATCCCCTTTATATACACTCCTGACAAACGGGGGAAACTAATTACCCCAAGAGATATTTCTAACAGACTCAAGGATTACTATGCATCCTTATATAATCTAAAACAAGACCCCTTTACATATGACCCATCAGGGAATGATATCAATAATTTCCTAGACAGCTTAGAGCTTAAAAAACTATCTGAGCCACAAGTAAAGATACTTAACCAGCCAATAACACAAGAAGAAGTAGCTCAAGCCATTAAAAAACTCCCTGCACATAAAGCACCAGGACCGGATGGACTTATAGGAGAATATTTTAAAACACACACAAGTATAATAACTCCACATCTCCTTGCCATGTTTAAGAATATAATGGAAAAAGGAGAGTTGCCCGCAGAGAATCAGGAAGCCCTCATAGTTACACTACCTAAACCAGGGAAACCTCCAGATGTACCACAAAATTTTAGGCCAATCTCTTTATTAAATGTAGATGCTAAATTATACGCAAAAATTTTAGCGACAAGAATTATGGAGACTCTTCCTGACTTGATAAGCACAAACCAAGTGGGGTTTATTAAGGGTCGCCAGGCTTCAGATAATACTAGAAAGGTGGTGGATTTAATGCACTGCCTGGAACGACACAAGATACAGGCAATAATGCTGGCCTTAGACGCTGAGAAGGCGTTTGACCGCATTTGCTGGTCTTATGCCTTTTCGACTCTGGATAGGATGGGCTTTCAAGGAGGAATTATGGAAGCAATCAAAGCACTATATTCAAAACCATCTGCGAGAGTGTATGCAAACAATTGTTTATCAGATCCATTTTGGATAACAAATGGAACCCGTCAGGGTTGCCCTTTATCTCCCCTGATTTTTATTTTGTCACTAGAGCCACTGGCCAATGCCATACAAAACAACAAAGAAATATATGGGATACAAGTTGGGGGGGTGAAACATGTAATTTCTTTATATGCAGACGATATTATTCTAACGATGACTAATCCGGAGGAGTCTTTAGAAAAAGTTATGGAAGTTATAGATAATTTCGGGAAAATTTCCTATTACAAATTGAACACTACAAAAACCCAAGCCTTACCGATATCTCTAAATACTGATACTGTCTCATTCCTCCAGAACAAATATCCTTTTGATTGGAGAACAGAAAGTATTCAGTACTTGGGAATACAAGTAGCAAAAACGCGTACAAAACTGTATACTATCAACTATGAGGCTCTCATAGACACATTAAACAAAGAGATTAAAAAAATGGAATATAAGGAAGTATCCTGGATGGGAAGAATAGCGGCGTTCAAAATGCTATTATTACCCAGGCTATTATATTTATTTAGAACATTGCCTATACTGCTGCCAACTAAATTCTTTACCAAAACACACCAAATGATGTCCCGATATATTTGGGAAGGGAAGAAACCGAGGCTTACGCATACCATACTATCTAAACACAAGGAAGCTGGGGGACTAAGTGTACCTTGCATAAAGGGTTATTATCAGGCCACAATAATACAACAAATAGCACAATGGATTAAAGCTGACAACAAAATGCCATGGATGGAGATAGAGGAAAGAGAAGCACACAATGGTCATATCCATACGCTGCTAGATTCATGTATATACGGTCAGATAGAGGATAAACCCATGCTACCACTTACGCAGAATACATTAAAAGTATGGAAAATGATACATGAACGTAGTAACATGCACACACAAGAAATTAAAGTTTCAGAGATGAAGATAGATAGCGTGGAATATCTCTCTAAGGAACTGACACTGAATAAATGGAGAGGGGCTGGCATTGTCTCGGCAGGACAGATTATGATAGAGGCAAGAGTTCTACCATTTCCGGAGATTCAACTCAAATTTAATCTCCCTAATTCGGAAATCTTTAACTATCTCCGAGTCAAACATTTCCTAGAAACTATAAGCAAAAACCCACCCAATTACGATGCACAAATTAACAAAAAAATTTATGCTCCGGTAAAGGGACTGAAACCCTTTTACAGGCATATCACAGAATGTATGCATTTTCATAAAAATTATGCCTTACGTATGTGGGATAGAGATCTAGAAAGGAATATAACCCAGGAGGAGTGGGGGAAAGCATCGAGCCTGTCCTACAAAGCGTTGAAATGTATAACACATATTGAAAATGCATTCAAACTACAGACAAGATGGTACTACACACCTGATCGGATACATAAAGCGTACCCCACCTCTTCCCCTTTATGTTGGCGGGGATGCGGGGCACAAGGAAATATATTGCATATATTCTGGAAGTGTCCTAAAATACGTCCTTATTGGGAGAGAGTTTATGAGTTAATAGAGAACATGGTGGGACAAATGGATAAGAAAGGACCAGCTCAGGCTCTTTTACATTTAGACTTACGGTCTAAGACACTTAGACAACGAGTGCTAGTGGTTAAAATATTCAATATAGCCAGGATAACACTAGCAAGGTACTGGAAAACAGCAGACAGCCCTACAAGTAATGAGCTGGAATCAGCAATAGAAAAAACTTGTAACTTGGAGACAGCATTAGCTTACGGTTTTCTCAAACATCAATCGGTTAAAGAAATTTGGGAACCATGGCAGCAATACTATACCCGAAAGCACATTAGAAGCTAAGGAAAAGAGAAGAGAGCAAACGGGAATAACCGTTCAAGATCCCTTAAGTGACAGTTAAATGTTAATGTTAGTGTTACTGAAAGTTAAAGTGTGTTATGATAAGAAACAGGGTTTAACGCTGGAAGAAGTTGAATACAAGGGGTTTTAACTAAAGGTAATTACTTGAGATTTAATAAAAGACGGATTATAGCGAATATGAATCTGACAAAATTTGTATATACATCTTCATGGAACATATATACATTATTGTAATGAGTACTATATCTCTTTGTATTCAGAAGACATCCACTGTTTGTAAAAATTTTTATGAAAACCCAATAAAAAAGTAATTTACAAAAAAAAAAAAACCAAAATTTAACTAGTGTCGTCTTGGTGACGTCACTTAAAGAATCAACAAGTGCACCATGTGTACAGAGCACTATAGGTGCATCATCATAAGGGGTAAACATGTACATTGTGGACATGCAGAGTGTAGCATTTTGTCACGTCTCAATGAAATTAGTATAATACTAATACATTACCACCCGGCATTATGTTTAAGAGTCCCCAGTAGTGCGCCATTCTCGGTTCATGTGTCGAGGTGGGCCTTTGACCGGGATTGAGGTCTGGCTATCTGTGGCGATTTGCCAGGATTCCAAAAGCGAGAGTCCTTCTTCTATTGTTTTCACCACGTGCATAGTGTTGCTTCTTCTTATTAGGATTTTTGTGGGGAAACCCCATCTGTATGTAATCTCCTGCTTGCGTAGAATGGTGGTTATTGGTGCCAGGGCTTTCCTAGCCTAGCCTCTTCGTAAGGAGATGGAAAGGTTTGAAGCTTCCTGGACTGTGTGAGAAGTTATTCCTTTACATGAAAAAAGGTAAAACGGGCTAGGGTGTCTCTTGGTATTGATTCTGGAAGGTTCGGAGGCTTAGGGACTCTGTGTGCCCTATCAATACTAAGCTCATAGTCATTCAATTCAGGGAGTAAGGTCTTTGTTAGTTGCTGGACATATGAGCGAAGCAAGTGTCCTGGTACCAGCTCTGATATTCCTCTAATTTTAATATTATTTCGTCTGTCCCTATCCTCAGAATCTATTAGCTTAGCTTGCATGGCTTGTATCTTCTCTACTAGTGCCTGGTGAGAATCCACTAGATCATTATGAGCAGTAGTAAATTCTTCCATTTTGGATTCTGTGTGAGACACTCTGTCTCCTATTTCATTTACTGTTGCTTGTAGTGGTGAGATGAGAGATGACAAATCTCTATGGAGAGTTGATCTGAAAGCTTCAAGCATGGCCTTCAGCATGTCTTCTGAGACATGCATCTTATTTGTAGTCTGGAATTTTGTAAATTCATCTGACCTTTCAGGAGAGCATGAAGAGGCACTTTCTAGTGCTTAGCAGGACTTGTAGAGGGAGAGTTTGCGCTGTTTTTCGCCCTCTGCAGGTGGTTAGATGAGGAGTTTTAATTCTCCTGTAGCTGGAGGGACAGCGGTGGCATGCTGTACTCCTCTTGGAGTAATGGCGGGGACGGCGCCATATTGGGTGAGCGCTGTGCAGGTGAGTCCTCCCAGTTACTGGGAATAGGAAAGGGAGAAGTGGAGGTGTTCTGCTGTAAGGGCTTACCCGTTTCTACAGCGTCTTTCGGCAGCTTCATATTTCTGCTCCGTTGTTGCTGCGCAGAGCCTCGGGTTCCGGAGCTGGGTAATGCTGGTGATGCGCCGCCATCTTGCCATTCTTGGCGCTTCATGCCGTCTCCCGGGAAGAAAGCGTTGATCAACTTGTTGCCGGTTCTTCCACCGTTCCGCTTTCTGCCTGCCGTGGTCAGTGATGTTCCAGGCATGTTTTGGGCTCACTTTGTCTGCTTTGTCAAGGGTGATTAGCTGGTTTCCACGCTGGTGAGACGGAGCTCCTCTCTCATGCGGCCATTTCCTTCAGCGGCCAAACCACGCCCCCAGATTTGGCTCTTAAGTAGTCATCATCCTTCATTGAGATCCATTGAGATCTTATCTACACTGAATATAATCCATAAACGAAAAAATGACAAAGAATTAACACAGGAGTAGATCGGCACGAACTGAATCCAATAAAATCGCTGGGTAGCTTTATTCATCCACTTTACTGGAACAATACAGGCAATGTATAGTCATAACAATTAGACTGCCATCTCCACCTGACGCGTTTCAGACCATCAGTTCTTTAGTCGTAGATGGCATAGACAGCTAATGAACAGACTGCTACACTGCACCCTCCGGAAGTGAAGGTTGTTTATTGCGTTTCTTGTAGAGATGAGCGAACATACTCGTCCGAGCTTGATGCTCGATCGAGCATTAGCGTACTCGTAACTGCTCGTTGCTCGGACGAGTATTTCGCCCGTTCGAGAAAATGGCAGCTCCCGCCGTTTTGCTTTTTGGCGGCCAGAAACAGAGCCAATCACAAGCCAGGAGACTCTGCACTCCACCCAGCATGACGTGGTACCCTTACACGTAGATAGCAGTGGTTGGCTGGCCAGATCAGGTGACCCTGGGATAGACTAGCCGCTGCCCGCGCTGCTCGGATCATTCTCTGTCTGGATGCCGCTAGGGAGAGAGCTGCTGCTGCTCAGGGAAAGCGTTAGTGTGTTCTATTAGCTTACTGTTAGGCAGGAGTGATTCTAAAAGAACCCAACAGCCCTTCTTAGGGCTACAATAACGTTATAATTTTTTTTTTTTTTTATTTGCAGCTAGTACCATATTGTGAGGAATTAGCAGGGGGACTTGCTACCGTTGTGTTTAGCTCTTAGTGACACACATATCCACCTCAAACACCAAAGTGGGAAAATTTATTAGGGGTTTGAGTAGAATTAGGCACAGTCTGCCAGTTTCTTTTTATTTTATTTTTTTCATAACTCAGCGTCATCTCATCTGGCATAGTAGTGTGCTGTAATACTTGGCTAGAAAATAGCCATAGGAGAATACAAACGTCTTAATTACGCCTACAGTAGCGTTATATATATTTGATTTCTGGTTGATCTGCTGGTGGCTGTACTTGCTGCAGTGCATCTACTATCAAATTGGGAGCAATTTGGAGTCAGACTTGCGACCACTGTGTTTTAGTGACGCACATATCCATCGCAAAGACCGAAGTG
This sequence comes from Engystomops pustulosus, assembly GCF_040894005.1. Lineage (NCBI taxonomy): Eukaryota > Metazoa > Chordata > Amphibia > Anura > Leptodactylidae > Engystomops > Engystomops pustulosus. Next base: position 221,914,946 of record NC_092413.1, on the reverse strand, counting down.
GGAAAATTTATTAGGGCCCGGGGTTGTATTTCAACTAGGCACAGTCTGCCATTTCCTTTTTTATTTTACGTTTATTTTTTTCATAACTCAGCGTCATCTCATCTGGCATAGTAGTGTGCTGTAATACTTGGCTAGAAAATAGCCATAGCAATAGGATAGCATCGTTTGGTTTTAAAAACTAAAAAACACAAAAAAAACACAAAAAAAAAAAAAAAGGTAAAAAAAAAATACAAGTTATAACTCTCATTTTCAAAATGTTTAACCCGAGGGCTAGGGGTAGAGGACGAGGGCGGGGACGTGGGCGTCCAACTACTGCAGGGGTCAGAGGCCGTGGTCCTGGGCGGGGTGAGACACCACCTGCTTATGAGGGAGCAGGGGAACGCCGCAGAGCTACACTCCCTAGGTTCATGTCTGAAGTTACTGGGAATCGTGGTAGAGCACTGTTGAGGCCAGAACAGTGCGAACAGGTGATGTCGTGGATTGCCGACAATGCTTCGAGCAATTTGTCCACCAGTCAGTCTTCCACGCAGTCCACCCATGTCACCGAAATCGGCACTCCTCCAGCTCCTGCACCTCAGCCTCCTCCCCCCCAGTCTGCCCCCTCCCAGCAAAATTTGCCATTTGAACCGGCATACTCTGAGGAACTGTTTTCTGGACCCTTCCCACAGTCACAAACCACTTGTCCGGTTGCTGATGAGCAATTTTCCGATGCCCAGGTTTTCCACCAGTCGCAGTCTGTGGGTGATGATGACCTTGTTGACGTAGTGGAAGAAGTGTGTAAAGAGGTGTCCGACGATGAGGAGACACGGTTGTCAGACAGTGGGGAAGTTGTTGTCAGGGCAGGAAGTCCGAGGGGGGAGCAGACTGAGGGATCGGAGGATGATGAGGTGACAGACCCAAGCTGGGTTGAGAGGCCGGGTGAACACAGTGCTTCTGAGACGGAGGAGAGTCCTCGACCAGAACAGGTTGGAAGAGGCAGTGGTGGGGCCAGACGGAGAGGCAGGGCCAGAGCTGGTGCATCAGCGCCAAATGTGTCAACTAGTGAAGCTCCCGTGGCGAGGGCTCCTGCGGCGAGGGCTAGATTTTCAGAAGTCTGGAGGTTCTTTAAGGAAACACCGGATGACCGACGGACTGTGGTGTGCCACATTTGCCAAACCAGGATCAGCAGGGGTTCCACCACTACTAGCTTAACTACCACCAGTATGCGCAGGCATATGAATGCTAAACACCCCACTCAGTGGCAACAAGCGCGTTCACCTCTGGCCGTGCACACCACTGCTCCTTCCCCTGTGTCAGCTGATAGTCAGCCCCCTGCCCAGGACCCTGCCACAAAAACCCCATCGTCACCTCCACGATCCTCCACAGCATCCACCAGCGTTCAGCTCTCCATACCCCAGACGCTGGAGCGGAAACGCAAATATAGTGCAACCCACCCGCACGCCCAAGCCCTTAATGTGCACATCTCCAGATTGCTAAGCCTGGAGATGCTGCCCTATAGGCTAGTAGAGACCGAGGCCTTTCGCAGCCTCATGGCGGCGGCCGCCCCTCGGTATTCGGTCCCCAGCCGCCACTACTTTTCCCGATGTGCCGTCCCAGCCCTGCACCAGCACGTGTCAGACAACATAATCCGTGCCCTGACCAACGCCGTTTCTGACAAGGTCCACCTGACCACGGACACGTGGACGAGTGCTGCCGGGCAGGGCCACATTATATATCTCTGACGGCACATTGGGTTAACTTGGTGGAGGCTGGGACCGAGTGTGACCCTGCGGCTGGTCATATACTGCCGACGCCGAGGATTGCGGGGCCTACCTCGGTCCAGGTGTTTGAGGCCTACTATGCCTCCTCCTCCTCCCACCCCTCCTCCACCTCCTCCTCCGAACGACCATCCGTGGGCATGGCGCCATCAGTCGGTAGCTCTAGGCACAGCAGCAGTGCCGTCGCTAAGCGACAGCAGGCGGTGCTCAAACTGCTGAGCCTAGGCGATAAAAGGCACACCGCCCAAGAACTATTACAGGGCATCATGGCGCAGACTGATCTGTGGCTGGCACCGCTGAACCTGAAGCCAGGCATGGTTGTGTGTGACAACGGCCGTAACCTGGTGGCGGCTCTGCAACTCGGCAGACTGACACATGTGCCATGCCTGGCCCATGTGTTAAATCTGATAGTTCAGCGTTTCCTCAAGACATACCCCAATCTGTCTGATTTGCTCACGAAGGTGCGCCGCATCTGTGCACATTTCAGGAAGTCCAGCACAGATGCTGCCACTCTCAGGGCAGCGCAGCGCCGCCTCCAACTGCCCGCTCACCGACTGTTGTGCGACGTGCCCACGAGGTGGAATTCAACACTGACCATGTTATCCAGAGTTTACCAGCAGCGCCGAGCGATTGTAGACTGCCAGATGTCAACTTCCACCAGAACTGGTAGTCAGGTCAGTCAGCTTCCTCAAGTCTACAATGAGGAGTGGACGTGGATGTCTGATATCTGTCAGGTGCTGAGTAACTTTGAGGAGTCAACACAGATGGTCAGTGGCGATGCCGCCATCATCAGCCTCACCATCCCGCTGCTTGGCCTGTTGAAAAACTCTCTGGTCAGCATGAAGTCGGAAGCTTTGCGCTCCTCACAAGAGACAGGGGAAGAAGATTCCCTTGTTGATAGCCAAAGCACCCTTAGGTCTGTTTCTCAGCGCATATCGGAGGAGGTGGAGGTGGAGGAGGATGAGGAGGAAGAGGAGGAGAATGTTGGCGAGACACAAGAGGGGACCATTGTTGAGTCCTACACTGTTGAGCGTGTATGGGCAGAAGAAGAGGAGTTGGAGGAGGAGGAAATGGACAGTCAGGCCAGTGAGGGGAGTGAATTCTTACGCGTTGGTACTCTGGCGCATATGGCAGATTTCATGCTAGGCTGCCTATCCCGTGACCCTCGCGTTCAAAGAATTTATTCCAGCACCGATTACTGGGTGTTCACTCTCCTGGACCCACGGTACAAGCAAAATCTTTCCACTCTCATCCCTGGAGAGGAAAGGAGTGTGAGAATGCATGAATACCAGCAGGCCCTGGTGCACAAGCTGAAACAGTATTTCCCTTCTGACAGCGCTAGCGGCAGAGTGCGTAGTTCTGCGGGACAAGTAGCGAGGGAGAGTAGGCGAGCAGGCAGCTTGTCCAGCACTGGCAAGGGTACGCTTTACAAGGCTTTTGCCAGCTTTATGTCACCCCAGCAAGACACTGTCACCTGTCCCCAGTCTCGGCAGAGTAGGGCTGATCTTTACAGAAAGATGGTGAGGGAGTACGTAGCTGACCATACCATCGTCCTAAATGATCACACAGCTCCCTACAACTACTGGGTTTCAAAGCTGGACATGTGGCACGAACTGGCGCTCTACGCCTTGGAGGTTCTTGCCTGCCCTGCCGCTAGCGTCTTGTCAGAGCGGGTTTTCAGTGCAGCTGGTGGCATCATCACCGATAAGCGTACACGCCTGTCGACTGACAGCGCTGACAGGCTGACGCTTATCAAGATGAATAAAGCATGGATTTCTCCTAATTTCAAATCTCCAGCAGGTGAAGGAAGCTCAACCTGAATAATTTATCCACTCCTCCTCCTCCTCATTTTCCTCCTTCTCCTCCTCTTTCTACAGTAAAGCAGAGGAAACTGGCTGTTTTTTGACAGGGCCCACTGGCTCTAGGTATAGTACTTTATGCATTTAATTTTTCTGGAGGGCCACCGACACGGTCCTCTGTTTTAAACAATTTTTGGGAGTGCCACATACAGGCACTCAATCTATTCAATTTTTCTGGAGGGCCACCTTTCCGGTCCTCTGTTTTAAACAATTTTTTGGGACTGCCACATACAGGCACTCAATCTATTCCATTTTTCTGGAGGGCCACCTACCTGCTCCTCTGGTTTAAAAACTTTTTTGGACTGCCACATACAGGCACTCAATCTATTCCATTTTTCTGGAGGGCCACCTACCTGCTCCTCTGGTTTAAAAACTTTTTTGGACTGCCACATACAGGCACTCAATCTATTCCATTTTTCTGGAGGGCCACCTACCTGCTCCTCTGGTTTGAAAAATTTTTTGGACTGCCACATACAGGCACTCAATCTATTCCATTTTTCTGGAGGGCCACCTACCTGCTCCTCTGGTTTGAAACATTTTTTGGACTGCCACATACAGGCACTCAATCTATTCCATTTTTCTGGAGGGCCACCTACCTGCTCCTCTGGTTTGAAACATTTTTTGGACTGCCACATACAGGCACTATCCAAATTAAATTGTCTCCATAGCAGCCTCCACACGTTGTCTCCATTGCTACCTCCAAAAGTCGTCCATATAGCTGCCTCCATACATCGTCCCTTTATCAAACGAGGTTTGTCAGGCCGAAATTTGGGTTGTTTTCATGGATTCCACATCAAAGTTGTTAACTTTGTCGCCACCCTGCTGTGTTATCCACAAAATACACTGGCAAACTTTTACCATTTACGGATATTATTTCAGCGCTTCTTGCGCATCTGTTTACATTCCCCTCACCCGCCATATCCTAAACTTATAAGAACGCTACTACACTTGATCTTATACAAAAGGTTCTTAGAAGTGCTGTTTGGGGAGTAGCCTAGAGACAGGGGCTTGGATTGGCGAAAGCTCGCCTAGCAGCGGAGCGCCAGCTCCATGCGCATCATGCGCTTCTTGCGCATCTGTTTACATTCCCCTCACCCGCCATATCCCAAACTTATAAGAACGCTACTACACTTAACTTGGTGCAGGCTGGGACCGAGTCTAACCCTGGGGCTGGTCATATACTGCCGACGCAGAGGATTGCGGGGCCTACCTCGGTCCAGGTCTCAAAGGCCTACTATACCTCCAAATCCTCCCACCCCTCCTCCACCTCCTCCTCCTCCGAATTACCATCCGTGGGCATGGCGCCATCAGTCGGTAGCTCTAGGCACAGCAGCAGTGCCGTTGCTTAGCGACAGCAGGCGGTGCTCAAACTGCTGAGCCTAGGTGATAAAAGGCACACCGCCCAAGAGCTATTGCAGGGCATTCCACATCAAACTTGTTAACTTTGTCGCCACCCTGCTGTGTAAGCCACAAAATATACTGGAAAACTTTTTTCATTTACGGATATTATTTCAGTGCTTCTTGCGCAGATGTTTACATTCCCCTCACCCGCCATATCCCAAACTTATAAGAACGCTACTACACTTGATCTTATCCGAAAGGTTCTTAGAAGTGCTGTTTGGGGAGTAGCCTAGAGACAGGGGCTTGGATTGGCGAAAGCTCGCCTGGCAGCGGAGCGCCAGCTCCATGCCAAGAACCAACTAACATAGTTTTAACTGCAGCACCTTTAATCTACTACTAGTTCACTGCCTCCATACATCGTCCCCTTATCAAACGAGCTGTGTCAGGCAGAATTTTGGATTGTTTTCATGGCTTCCATGTTAACTTTGTCGCCACCCTGCTGTGTAATCCACAAAATATACTGGCAAACTTTTATCATGTACCAATATTATTTGAGCGCTTCTTGCTCACCTCCTTTGGTTCCTCTCTGCTACCCATTTGTTTGAAGCCTGAGTCCATTTAGGGTATGTCGCCATGCCACTCTCTAGCCTTCCGCTGCTGCCGCTGCCTCTGCATGCCGTCCCCTATAGTGTCAGGGTCAATTATTGGATGTTTTAGATGCTATCTAGCTTCATTCTGTCACTCTGTCATGGCCATGCTGTTGCCCATAATTTTGGCATAATGGTGCGATTAAGCAGCCTCAGAGGCATCCATGCATGCTGCCCCTGCTGTTTCCTGTCCATTTCCGTGGTGTTTCCATCCTTTTCTGAGGTTCCCAGGTGTTTGGCCAAGCTTCCCTGTGCAGAGCCTTGGTCCCCTTGAAAAATGCTCGAGTCTCCCATTGACTTCAATGGGGCTCGTTACTCGAAACGAGCACTCGAGCATCGGGAAAAGTTCGTCTCGAATAACGAGTACCCGAGCATTTTAGTGCTCGCTCATCTCTAGTTTCTTGTACAGTTTGCAACATGGATTATGCATGGGGCACTAGTCGTAATTTAAAAGAGAGAATTTGTGAGCAACTCAATGGTGTTATTGCTGATTTAAAGAATCCTTTAAATGTAGCAAAACATTTCATTAGTAAACATGGTGGAGACCTTGCCGGTCTCAATGGAGCCAATGGAAATTGCCCAGCGCCACGCTTGGCGATCTCTGTCAGCTTTATAGAGTTGAATGGAGCAGAACGGTCATGAGGGGTCCAACTGAGGTAACTGGGACCCCATTCGACTCCTCGTTTTTTTGTGACCTTTGGATAGGCCCTAACTTGACTCGTGGGAAAACCCCTATAACAAAAATCCAGCATTTCACAGATATAATTCCAACCTGTCTCTATCAGTCCTGGTGTACACAATTTCAGTTGCCTCTGGTTCTGACCATTAATTTTCTGGGTCGGATATACATATTGGGGCACATTTTCTTACCTGGTCCTGTCGCGATCCCTGATCTGGCCAGTCCAAAAGATGAAGTCAGGCGCGATTCACCAATATTGTGCGCCCGAAATCCTGCATATGTCGCTTCCCCGCTGAGGTCTGCCGGAGTTCACCTTCTTCTGAATGCTTGGCAACACAATTTGTGATTTTAAATCCCGTGTTGGATCCTCCGACAGCCAGGCCCCCCCGATTTGTGCCACGTGAAGCCCGGCGCCGATGCGCCAAAATCCGATCGCGTGCGCTAAAAACTCCTCTTAAATGCGGTGCAACATTGAAATCATCGGGAAACCCGACGAAAATGTTGTCCGCGGACCCTTACTAAATGAGCCCCATTGTTGTCCTGCCTGATGCTGCACTGAGCTCCTCTCTGCCTCCAGCCCCCACCCTTGCATTCTAAGACGAACTCACACACACACTGACCTTCTGACGGCAAACAATGCATCGTGAGGAGAGTAAATTTACAAGCTACAGGCAGATAAGGTCTTTATCTAGGGGAGTGGGGAGGTCGTGGGTGGCATACAGCAGAGCTGTGTATATTATGGCTGATGTAGCAGAGCTGCGAATGTCATGTGTAATATGCATCTAATGGATCTCATAATCTCACATCTCTGATCTGTTTCATCTCTCTTTCTATGTGTCAGATACTAGTAGAATGTTCAGAAGCTAAATGAAACTGTATATAAACCCTGTACCCTGATAATCTAAGCACATTGTGAGTACACAGCATCTCATAGCGAAGAGGAATCATGAAGTGTCTCGCTCACACTCTGGAATCTTACACTGATCATCACTGAGTAATTAGAGCTAAAACAGCAATAAAACTGAGTGACATTGTAAAGCAACGGGGTTAAAAATTGTGATGTGTAAACATTACTAGGGGATAAAAATTTGAGAATTTTCTTTCATGGGCAAACCCCTTAAACTTCATTTGGCCTCTCCATTCCTGACACTGCCTTGAAAATACATTCTTTTAAAATTTTTAGCTGCCCTTGTTGTCATTCTAGCTGCCTCCTACGGCACGAAGAGTGCTGGCTGGCTCCACTTATCACTACCTTCTTGTAGCATAATAAAATTTGCCTGATTTTTTTTTCATTTTTATTATATTCTTTTATTATTTCTTTGTTTATTTTTTATGTAATGTTATGTTGTGTTATAAGTACTTTCCCTGGCCCATTGTGCCCTGTTATTCCCACCATTCAGCCCTGTAGCCCTTACTATCCCCATTTTACACCCATGTTTGGGTGATAAATTCTGTTCCCCATTGATTCCGTGAGGTTAGTATTTGGGTCAAAGTATGGCCTGAAGACCAAATCCTGAAACAAATTCTGTTGCGAAATTTGTTGTCTAACCTGAGTTTCGCCCAACCTGCTCATCTTTAGTTTTATCATGTAGAGTCTGTAGAGCTCCCTCGGATTCTTGCTTTAAAGGTGTCTACAATATAACCAAAACTTCTCATCTGTTGGTAACATGTTATAGAGAAGTTCACTATGATTTCCTCACTACCATTTAAAACACCAATATTATAGTATCCATTATGCTGATTAACAGAAATTCCCTGTTTAATCTTTTTAAAAAGCATAATGGATCGAAAAAATAAAGGTACCTTGGAAATTTTTTCAGTAGATTATTATGCTCGGTGGAGGCAGGAGACTTCCTTTTAAGGAAATCTACCATCAAAATCCATCATGATAAATCAGGGACATTTACTCATCGATCCAGGGACCATTGACCATTTCGCAACAACTTTTAAAATTATGCTAATGAGTCAGAAGGGCTCTTCTGTGTGGAGCTTCACAGGCTGTTACACTGTCTCCCCTCTCCCATTTTCTCTCCCAGCACTTCCCCCTCCCTCTGCCTTATGTAGTCTTACTGTGGTAGAGGGATTTGCAGCACACAGTGGGAGGGGGAAACTGGTCCTACGTATAATAACAACTTGTTAACTGCTTTATCATAATTTTAAAAGTTGATATTAGAAGGAAGGAGGCCATGGATAACAAATATAAGAAGATACCACAGTCATGATGCCTGGATCTATGAGTAAGTGACCCTGTGGATATGCAGAGAAAAAGGGATGGGAACAGAGAGAAACAGCGCTACCTAGTGCGAGATTATCCTTGGTTAGTTCGGGGGTGCTCTTGAGGAAGAGGTGCTCTTGGGTGAGATTGGGTACTCACCTTTGCTGGTTGTGCTAGAGACAGGCACAACGCTGGGTCAGGCATATGTGGTAAGTAACCGCTGCCGCGTCCCCACCCTCGCCCCAAGGTTGGGTAACAAGGGCGTATAGCAAATGGGCTGGAGGGTAGGTCACTAATTGTGCCACCCTATGTACAGGGTGGCACAATTAGTGACCTACCCTCCAGCCCAGTAAGTGACCCTGATTTATCATGATATATTTTGCTGGTTGATTTCATTGACTTGGCAGTTCACCCATCCAATCTCCAGCAATTTTCTCACATTTTTGGAAACATTTTATTATATGACACAATGTAATGTACTGGGTCCACAGCTTTTATCACATTGTAAGTTTTGTATGTCCTCAAGCAAACTCTTTAACATCTACACTACTGGCAACAATAATTCACCAGTGAGTGCAAATGGGAAAATTGTGCCCAATGTCAAACCTTTGTTTGGCCACCATTATTTCCCAGCGCTGCCTTCACCCTCCTGGACATGGGGTTCACTACAACTACAAGGTTGTTACTGGGATCCTCTTCCACACCTCTATGATAACATCATAGAGCTGGTGGAAGTTATAGACCACATGCTCCTCCACCTTCTGTTTGAGGATGCTCCACTGAAGTCCTATAGGGTGTAGGTCTGTAGAAGTGTTTGACCAATCCAGCACTTTTACCATGAGTTTCTTTAGCCAGGCAGTGATCTTCGTGGACATGGGTTTTAGGATGTTATGTTGGATGTTATGTTGGATTACTGCCCTACGGCCCAACTCCCTAAGGGAGGAGCTCATGCTCTGCTTCAGTCTCCAGATACATGCTGGCATTTATGGTTCCCTCAGCGAACTGTAGGTCCCCACTGCCGGGAGCAGTGAAATAAGGCTTCCATGTATGGCAACAAATAGAGGCTAAACAAGTGCATTATACAGCTTAAAAAACATGAATGTGCCTCAAAAATAATGAACACAATAATAATTCAAAGATCAACAAGATGGTTCAACAAGAAAGACAATATTGGAACAGGGAAGATGGGATCATTACAATACTATTCACCGCTAGTGTGGATCCCTGGATGTTGCACCTAAAGTTATGGCTACTAGCTATGCATAAAACCTATTGTCCTCAAAAAGAAAAATCCCTTTAGGGGAAGAAAGCCAAACTGAGAGGTATGTACAAATGTAGGGCATGATAGGGCATCACCGGACACAATATGGAGGATAGTAAATACATATATAAAGGGTTCAACAAGAGCTGTGTGAATTTTTTCAAGGCACTGGCTCTTGGCTCTGACCCAGCCTCTGCCTGTGGAAGTGCCATGTGCAGCTTTACAAGACGAAAAGAAGGTAAGCTGTCTCCATTTCTGTTTCTGTATATCCAGTTTTATTCAAAAACCATAACACTCTCACCATCCTGCCTGACTGTAGACAGGGCTCACTTTTATAGTTAGCCTATAAAGACCACTCTCGGGCTGGATCTAATAGGCCTATGTACAAAGGCCCTGAACAGGCCTCCGGCTGTCATGGCTTCCCCTCTTCTTTGCTCCTTAGTCGGTGCAATCAACTTTGATTGTGGCAGTTAAGGGATTAAACTGCCCAGCACCAAGATCTCTCCATGGAGGGCAGGATAAGCTGTGTGCTGGCACTTTCACAGATTGACAGGACAAATATGCTCGTCCTAAGGCAGCAGGTTAACACAAATGAGGTCGAGCATGGGTCATCATAGTTGTCTATTGATAAACACAGTTGTAATTCTTATAAAAGCTAATGTTGGATTTATACTGTATGTTAGGATTCTATAAGTGCAAGTCATAGCAGTTTCTGGACATTGGACATTTGAAATGTTAATAGTACCCCCTGAAGAAGCATAGGAGAAACAGAGAAACACGCGTCGGAATGTAAATTTGTCGCACCGTTTTAGCACGATGGGTAGGACACTCATCTAATTATGTCCCAAGTGGCTGTTTAATCTGACACTGTCACTTACACATTATTTAGGCTTTTGTCCTCTGGATACACTATCTCTAGGACTCAGACAGTACCCGGTTCCTTTTTACAGGTTGAGTAGTGGAATTGGATCACAGCTTTTTTATGATATTGTACCTGCTGTGATTACTTCTATGTGTGTTGAACAGTGTTGCTCCTTTTTCTCCTTTGTATGAATTCTTCTTGAAGTAGTTCTTTGCTTTTGATACAAGGTGGGTGTTTGACCCCTAGATGTAGCAGTATGTGGAAGACGTGGTATTTAATTGAGATGTTTATAGGTCTGAAATGCATTTTCTATCAAAGTATCCAGAGAATCTTTTACCCCTTTCATCAACTCCAATCTTTTCCATCACTCATACAGGCAGTCCCTGACACGACTTACAGTCAACCCCTAGTTACAGTCGGACCCCTTTGCCCACTGTGACCTCTGGTAAAGCTCTTTGGATGCTTTATTTTGGTCCCAGTCTACAATGATCAGCTGTAAGGTGTTGGTGTCTGCAATGAAGCTTTATTGATAATCCTTGTTCCTATGACAGCGCAAAACTTTGAAAATTGAATTGTCACTGGGACAAAAAGAAATTTGTCTGGACCCTATCTAGCACGATACCGGAGGACTTCCTGTATTCATACATTTCTCTTCATTCTTCAGAAATCAATGTCAAGATTTGTGGACCTTCCTACTGACTGTGCCACCTGATGGGATGTGTATAAGCTTCTCTTGCACCAACATTATTAGTTCCAAATGTTTAGGTTGATCATTCTTGGGCTGTGTGTAGCCCCTGCATTGTTCTGTTATTGATGACTTATCCTAGTTGTAGGCCATATTTATATATTCCAGTTATTTTTTACTCTTATTTATACACAACATCTATATTCTCTCTAGTTTCTGTATCTTTCCTTCGGAAGCAATCTATCATATTCTGGAGAACCTTGGACATCTGGTTTCGGAGTTTGGCTGTTCTATAGATCAGGTAGGAAGAATGTAGAACAGGTAAAAATTCTAAGACAATAAGAAGCTGTGCAAGATGCAAACAGAAAAAATAGAAAAAAAAGACACAAAAAACATGTCCAAAAATGTATAAGAAGTTAAATATCAAATTTAAGGAAACTAATCTCATCGTTGAGTTATATGTGTCCAGGTTGATGGATAAATTACTTCTCTTCCACATCCTCGTTGTGTGATGACAGAAGGAGAAGAAGAGGAGAACTGATGGAATATAAATGCTAACCAGGGCAAGAAGGTTTTTGGTAGAATAACATAATAGAGAAATTCTATTAGTGCAGTCCATGAATGGATTGTACCTGGTTGTATTGTATGGCCCAACACTGATCATCTCAGTGATGTTCTCCTTCAAGAGCTTCAAAGAGCTAATGATGGAGGGAATTATTGAGGCTACAATGAAATACCCAGTCCTGTGCAATATCATCCCTCTCAGGCCAACAAACAGTCTAGTGCGGAAGCTGGAGATCTTCAGGCAGGAGAAAATTGAGAGCAGAGATGTTAGCCAGATATTGTTTTCCTTAAAAAAATTGTAAATGGTGTCCATAATAACCAGAGATGCAGGAGAATATAGGTATTGCAAGAAGATATCAAGAGTAAGAGCACATTGAGCGCACAATCTAAAAACTCCAAGAGAAGTCACAATGTGGTCAACAGGAGCCACTGATCTTCCTCTCCACCAGTCACTGACATTGACTCCTATAATAAATGAATGTATCACCAGTCCGGCTATGAGAGTCGTCAGCGCCGGGACCAGGAGACCCAGATACAGGACATCGTTGTTACTCTTAGCCATCTCTCCTGTATAAGAATCTTGACATTAAAAAGTTTTTTTTTCTGCCAAAGATTTAAGGACAAACTTTTTACATCTATTCAAATGTTACAACATTTACAATGGAAATCCAGACTTCATCGCATACTGTAAGCTGGCACAGGACTGCAAATGTGGAACAGATCACATAACATAGGGAGCTCATTGCTGCTACAAGAGAAATGGAAAATCAAAAATGATAGGTTCAACTACAGTCGGGCTTCACACGAGCATGTGGTGTTTTTGGGCCACAAGCAAAAAATCCGTGGCCATTGTTCACAGTCTGTGCAAAATCAGAGTGTTATTCATTGCCGAGCCATTTGTCCATCGTTATTTGTTTTTTGATGGATCTGCAGGGAGGATAGATGGCTGGCTGATGTCACTACAGTGGCGTAGCTAGGGTTCAAGTGGGCCCCCAACCAAATGTTGTTATCTGCAAAGGCACATACTACTCTACGAGTGCTGCTAGCAGCCGGCAGGTCCTGGGCTGAAGCAGAAGAACACTATGGGGCTTATTTACTAAGGGTCCGCGGATCGCACTTTCATCAGATTTTCGAAGCTTCCGGGAATTGTGCTGCTTTGACAGGTATTCAACTGGGGATCAAATTGTGGCGCCGCTGCACTGGCTTTCATGCGACAGAAATCAGACTATCCGACTGATTTTGGTGCCTAACGCAGACAAGCAAAGTTGCGCCAACCACTCCCCCTGCAAAATCGTAGAAAAAATGTGGCAGAATCAGAGCAAAGCCTCGAGGGAAAAAATAAAAGCCCTCCTCCCCAATTAAAAGAATCATAAGAATAAAAACCAAAAGGGCGACTGCTTTGGGATCAATCCCTCCAGCGAAAATACTACACATATAGATATACACCTAAAATGTATGCACCACAAATATTAATATAAATATATTCCAGCGATGAATATACCAAGCACATAGATACCAATGACTGGGCCACAGATACAAATATTTACCTGCAATGAATAAACCACATGAATATCCTGCACATATAAATAGATACCAAAAATTATTATACTGCAATCATATATATATATATATATATATATATATATATATATATATATATATATATATATTAGCAGTAAAAAACCACATAAATATATACCAGCAGTAAATAAGCACATAAATATATACCAGCATTACATGTACTGCATATGTGGGCTGCACTAGGGCACAGACATCACTTACTGTTAGGCTATAGCTGTTTCCTTCTACATCCACCTCCCTCTTCTTCCTTTAGTTTCCTTACAGTTTGCCAATCCTTCTCCATCGGGTAGAGAACGTCATGGAAACTTCTCCCAGACGTGACTTACCTCTGCAGAATTTGCCACCCTCTGGAGAACATTGTCACGGGTGCTCCTGCGACTCACGTTTCGGGTCGCGGGCTCACCCGTGATCCTCTGTGTGACCCTGTGCCCCGCACTACGAACTTACCTCTTCTCATTCCTGACTCCCGATTGGCAGCCATGCAGATGTGTTCCCATCGTCGGCTTCCGGCTTCAGAAGATTTAAAGGGCCAGCGCACCGCTGATTGGTGCTGGCCCTTTCAGTAAAATGGTTACAAGCAGGCATCTCCCAGCATTCCCTGCCGGATCTTCATGCTCTATGCCATTGAAAAAGCTTGGATCTTTGCCTTGTGCCTGTGATTTGATTTCCGGTTGTGACTCCGAACCTGTTCCCGTTTACGCTCCTCTGCTGCCAGCCCTTACCTTCTGCTTTGCCTCTGACCCTGAACCTCTGCCGCCTGTCTTGACCTCCTGCCTGTCCCCGACCACGAACTTGCCTACCGACTCTGTACCTCGCCTTCGCTGCCACAGCGGAAAAAGTCGCACCTGTGGAGCGACCTGGTGGTACCACGCAGCAGCAAGTCCAACCTGCTTTGCGGTGAGCTCTGGTTAAGATTGGGTGCCACTTAGACTCCGGTCCCAGGTGTCGTCTTGTGTCATCCTCCGCGGTGGTCGAGGGGGTCAACTAACCATGAAGCCTGACAAACATCTCCAGACTCCGTCCCTAAAAAAATCACAGTCAATATAATGTCCCCTAGATAAGAGCTAAGTGCCCCCTGCATATACAGATAAAACACTGTGACCCCCTAAATATATTATAATAAGATAAGATAATCATTTATTAGTTCCCCAGTGGGGAAATTCACAATGATATACACTACTGTATACTTCCCCCTCATTAATACATATTTAACACCAGCAAATTCTAATTTATCTAGATAGCAGAACACCCCCAGTATATATGTAACCTTGCACATGCCTAAAGTATATAGGTATCGCCCGCACATGCCCCCCCAGTATATATGTAGCCCCAGTATATTTCCCCCACTATATATATAGCCCCAGGCTCTCAGCAAAATGTAATAGCCCCCACACATGCACCAGCAGCATATAGTGACCAAGTATTGTAGTCGTGTAGCAAGGGGCAGTATCCAAATGTCCTGCACATGGAGAATCTCTTCAGTGTATAGAAGCTTAGCTGTGTATATAACTAGTGACACTATAGTGCGGTGGTGCTCTAACTGGAATAGAACAGGACTGTCTTCATAACATCTAGAAAGAGGAAAGAGTTAGCACTTAAAACGTCTTTGTCTTTACTTCTTCCTTAAAAAACATTCAAGGGGTATAATTAGCAGGAGAAGAAAAAGTGTGAAGGACGACTCGTTTCGCGCTGCTAGGAGCGCTTCATCTTGCCTCAAACACTAAGCGCGCACACCTGTATCTAAGTGGTGGCGCCAATCGGCATTACTATGCAACAAACATGCAATCTTAAAAACACAAAGTAGGCAGGTATCTCATAGCCACACCTACTATTGCATGAATTTTGGTCGGACCTCAGATGAAACTGTATTCCTCGATTCTGTCGAGGGGGTTATATTCGTAACATCTATTAGCATAACATTATTCTTATGTTGGCTTGATTTTTTACACAGATGTATTTATTCTATCCATGTACCATCTTTACTTGGACTAGGCTAATGCATTTATGCCGACGTTTTTTTTTAAAAACACATTGATGCTTATTTACTAAGGATCGCACTTTTGTCGGATTTTAGAAATTTTCGGGATTTTCGCTGCTGGGACAGGTATTTAGAAGGGAATTGTGTCACACGTGATCGAATTTTAGCGCAATCGCGACGACTTTCAGGCGTCAGAAATCGGGGGACGTGTCTTCGGACGAAATTGTGTCGCAAGACACACAGGAAGAAGAAGGTGAACTCCGGCGGACCGGAGCGGGGAAGCAACACATGCAGGAAATCGGGCGCACAATCTTAGTGAATCGCGGCACAGTGCATGATCGTCGGACAATGCATATCGGGGATCGCGACAGGACCGGGTAAGTAAATGTGCCCCATTATACCCTCTTGTAGGACAACGCCCATATCATTCTTATTGTTTAGACCTAGGGCTCCTGTTTTAATGATCCACCATGATTCTCTTCCCAAAACCCTTTTATGTCTATGACCTCTATAAATCAGTATAGGGATTTGTTCCAGACCTGCAAATGAGAGCATATCCGGATCTCCTTTCTATTAAGTGAGGCGCCCCTTTAACATTTGTTATCAAAATTTGATTAAAAAAAACAAGTAAATAGAGTGCTATGGTTTTACCAATATAAAAAGACCGCAGGGACAGAAGATGACATAGACAACGTAACACCATTTACATGTAAGTTTCCTCTTAAGAAATACATTTTTGCAACAAGTTTTCCTTCCTTCCGGGTATATGCGACAAATAAATTGATCTTTGATGGTCCTCAGTCTTCTGAAATTTACTATTGCTCCATTGTCCGCTATCATTTTCAATTGAGGATCTGTTTTTATCATGTACGGGTAGCCCCCGGGTTATGTACAGTATAGGTTCTGTAGGTTTGTTCTTAAGTTGAATTTGTATGTAAATCAGACCTGTATATTTTATGGTTGTAACTAGAGATGAGCGAACATACTCGTCCAAGCTTGATGCTCGATCGAGCATTAGCGTACTCGTAACTGCTCGTTGCTCGGACGAGTATTTCGCCCACTCGAGAAAATGCAATCCACCCAGCATGACGTGGTACCCTTACACGTCGATAGCAGTGGTTGGCTGGCCAGATCAGGTGACCCTGGGATAGACTAGCCGCTGCCCGCGCTGCTCGGATCATTCTGTGTCTGGATGCCGCTAGGGAGAGAGCTGCTGCTGGTCAGGGAAAGCGTTAGGGTGTTCTATTAGCTTACTGTTAGGCAGGAGTGATTCTACAACAACCCAACAGCCCTTCTTAGGGCTACAATAACGTTATACTTTTTTTTTTGTTTGCTTGTGGCTGGGCTTGCTGGCACTAGTAGTGCAGCTAGTACCATATTGTGAGGAATTTGCAGGGGGACTTGCTACCGTTGTGTTTAGCTCTTAGTGACACACATATCCACCTCAAACGCCAAAGTGGGAAAATTTATTAGGGGTTTGATTTCAATTAGGCACAGTCTGCCAGTTTCTTTTTATTTTACGTTTATTTTTTTAATAACTCAGTGTCATCTCATCTTGCATAGTAGTGTGCTTTAATACTTGGCTAGAAAATAGCCATAGGAAAATCCAAACGGCTTACTTACGCCTACAGTAGCGTTATATATATTTGATTTCTGGTTGATCTGCTGGTGGCTGTAGTTGCTGCAGTGCATCTACTAGCAAATTGTGAGCAATTTGGAGTGAGACTTGCGACCACTGTGTTTTGCGCTTAGTGACGCACATATCCATCGCAAAGACCGAAGTGGGAAAATTTATTAGGGCCCGGGGTTGGATTTCAATTAGGCACAGTCTGCCATTTCCTTTTGCTGGGAGGGGGCAGTCTCCTCCCCCCCAGTCTGCCCCCTCCCAGCAAAATTTGCCATTTGAACCGGCATACTCTGAGGAACTGTTTTCTGGACCCTTCCCACAGTCACAAACCACTTGTCCGGTTGCTGATGAGCAATTTTCCGATGCCCAGGTTTTCCACCAGTCGCAGTCTGTGGGTGATGATGACCTTGTTGACGTACTGGAAGAAGTGTGTAAAGAGGTGTCCGACGATGAGGAGACACGGTTGTCAGACAGTGGGGAAGTTGTTGTCAGGGCAGGAAGTCCGAGGGGGGAGCAGACTGAGGGATCGGAGGATGATGAGGTGACAGACCCAAGCTGGGTTGAGAGGCCGGGTGAACACAGTGCTTCTGAGACGGAGGAGAGTCCTCGACCAGAACAGGTTGGTAGAGGCAATGGTGGGGCCAGACGGAGAGGCAGGGCCAGAGCTGGTGCATCAGCGCCGAATGTGTCAACTAGTGAAGCTCCCGTGGCGAGGGCTCCTGCGGCGAGGGCTAGATTTTCAGAAGTCTGGAGGTTCTTTAAGGAAACACCGGATGACCGACGGACTGTGGTGTGCCACATTTGCCAAACCAGGATCAGCAGGGGTTCCACCACTAATAGCTTAACTACCACCAGTATGCGCAGGCATATGAATGCTAAACACCCCACTCAGTGGCAACAAGCGCGTTCACCTCCGGCCGTGCACACCACTGCTCCTTCCCCTGTGTCAGCTGATAGTCAGCCCCCTGCCCAGGACCCTGCCACAAAAACCCCATCGTCGCCTCCACGATCCTCCACAGCATCCACCAGCGTTCAGCTCTCCATACCCCAGACGCTGGAGCGGAAACGCAAATATAGTGCAACCCACCCGCACGCCCAAGCCCTTAATGTGCACATCTCCAGATTGCTAAGCCTGGAGATGCTGCCCTATAGGCTAGTAGAGACCGAGGCCTTTCGCAGCCTCATGGCGGCGGCCGCCCCTCGGTATTCGGTCCCCAGCCGCCACTACTTTTCCCGATGTGCCGTCCCAGCCCTGCACCAGCACGTGTCAGACAACATAATCCGTGCCCTGACCAACGCCGTTTCTGACAAGGTCCACCTGACCACGGACACGTGGACGAGTGCTGCCGGGCAGGGCCACTATATATCGCTGACGGCACATTGGGTTAACTTGGTGGAGGCTGGGACAGAGTCTGACCCTGCGGCTGGTCATATACTGCCGACGCCGAGGATTGTGGGGCCTACCTCGGTCCAGGTGTTTCAGGCCTACTATGCCTCCTTCTCCTCCCACCCCTCCTCCACCTCCTCCTCCGAACGACCATCCGTGGGCATGGCGCCATCAGTCGGTAGCTCTAGGCACAGCAGCAGTGCCGTCGCTAAGCGACAGCAGGCGGTGCTCAAACTGCTGAGCCTAGGCGATAAAAGGCACACCGCCCAAGAACTATTACAGGGCATCACGGCGCAGACTGATCTGTGGCTGGCACCGCTGAACCTGAAGCCAGGCATGGTTGTGTGTGACAACGGCCGTAACCTGGTGGCGGCTCTGCAACTCGGCAGACTGACACATGTGCCATGCCTGGCCCATGTGTTAAATCTGATAGTTCAGCGTTTCCTCAAGACATACCCCAATCTGTCTGATTTGCTCACGAAGGTGCGCCGCATCTGTGCGCATTTCAGGAAGTCCAGCACAGATGCTGCCACTCTCAGGGCAGCGCAGCGCCGCCTCCAACTGCCCGCTCACCGACTGTTGTGCGACGTGCCCACGAGGTGGAATTCAACACTGACCATGTTATCCAGAGTTTACCAGCAGCGCCGAGCGATTGTAGACTGCCAGATGTCAACTTCCACCAGAACTGGTAGTCAGGTCAGTCAGCTTCCTCAAGTCTACAATGAGGAGTGGACGTGGATGTCTGATATCTGTCAGGTGCTGAGTAACTTTGAGGAGTCAACACAGATGGTCAGTGGCGATGCCGCCATCATCAGCCTCACCATCCCGCTGCTTGGCCTGTTGAAAAACTCTCTGGTCAGCATGAAGTCGGAAGCTTTGCGCTCCTCACAAGAGACGGGGGAAGAAGATTCCCTTGTTGATAGCCAAAGCACCCTTAGGTCTGTTTCTCAGCGCATATCGGAGGAGGTGGAGGTGGAGGAGGATGAGGAGGAAGAGGAGGAGAATGTTGGCGAGACACAAGAGGGGACCATTGTTGAGTCCTTCACTAATGAGCGTGTATGGGCAGAAGAAGAGGAGTTGGAGGAGGAGGAAATGGACAGTCAGGCCAGTGAGGGGAGTGAATTCTTACGCGTTGGTACTCTGGCGCATATGGCAGATTTCATGCTAGGCTGCCTATCCCGTGACCCTCGCGTTCAAAGAATTTATTCCAGCACCGATTACAAAATCTTTCCACTCTCATCCCTGGAGAGGAAAGGAGTGTGAGAATGCATGAATACCAGCAGGCCCTGGTGCACAAGCTGAAACAGTATTTCCCTTCTGCTAGCGGCAGAGTGCGTAGTTCTGCGGGACAAGTAGCGAGGGAGAGTAGGCGAGCAGGCAGCTTGTCCAGCACTGGCAAGGGTACGCTTTACAAGGCTTTTGCCAGCTTTATGTCACCCCAGCAAGACACTGTCACCTGTCCCCAGTCTCGGCAGAGTAGGGCTGATCTTTACAGAAAGATGGTGAGGGAGTACGTAGCTGACCATACCATCGTCCTAAATGATCACACAGCTCCCTACAACTACTGGGTTTCAAAGCTGGACATGTGGCACGAACTGGCGCTGTACGCCTTGGAGGTTCTTGCCTGCCCTGCCGCTAGCGTCTTGTCCGAGCGGGTTTTCAGTGCAGCTGGTGGCATCATCACCGATAAGCGTACACGCCTGTCGACTGACAGCGCTGACAGGCTGACGCTTATCAAGATGAATAAAGCCTGGATTTCTCCTAATTTCCAATCTCCACCAGGTGAAGGAAGCTCAACCTGAATAATTTATCCACTCCTCCTCCTCCTCATTTTCCTCCTTCTCCTCCTCTTTGTACAGTAAAGCAGAGGAAACTGGCTATTTTTTGACAGGGCCCACTGGCTCTAGCTATAGTACTTTATGCATTTACATACAGGCACTCAATCTATTCAATTTTTCTGGAGGGCCACCTACCTGCTCCTCTGGTTTGAAAACTTTTTTGGACTGCCACATACAGGCACTCAATCTATTCCATTTTTCTGGAGGGCCACCTACCTGCTCCTCTGGTTTGAAAACTTTTTTAGACTGCCACATACAGGCACTCAATCTATTCCATTTTTATGGAGGGCCACCTACCTGCTCCTCTGGTTTGAAAACTTTTTTGGACTGCCACATACAGGCACTCAATCTATTCAATTTTTCTGGAGGGCCACCTACCTGCTCCTCTGGTTTGAAAACTTTTTTGGACTGCCACATACAGGCACTCAATCTATTCCATTTTTCTGGAGGGCCACCTACCTGCTCCTCTGGTTTGAAAACTTTTTTAGACTGCCACATACAGGCACTCAATCTATTCCATTTTTATGGAGGGCCACCTACCCGCTCCTCTGGTTTGAAAACTTTTTTGGACTGCCACATACAGGCACTCAATCTATTCCATTTTTATGGAGGGCCACCTACCTGCTCCTCTGGTTTGAAAACTTTTTTGGACTGCCACATACAGGCACTCAATCTATTCCATTTTTCTGGAGGGCCACCTACCTGCTCCTCTGGTTTGAAAACTTTTTTGGACTGCCACATACAGGCACTCAATCTATTCCATTTTTCTGGAGGGCCACCTACCTGCTCCTCTGGTTTGAAAACTTTTTTGGACTGCCACATACAGGCACTCAATCTATTCCATTTTTCTGGAGGGCCACCTACCTGCTCCTCTGGTTTGAAAACTTTTTTGGACTGCCACATACAGGCACTCAATCTATTCCATTTTTCTGGAGGGCCACCTACCTGCTCCTCTGGTTTGAAAACTTTTTTGGACTGCCACATACAGGCACTCAATCTATTCCATTTTTCTGGAGGGCCACCTACCTGCTCCTCTGGTTTGAAAACTTTTTTGGACTGCCACATACAGGCACTCAATCTATTCAATTTTTCTGGAGGGCCACCTACCTGCTCCTCTGGTTTGAAAACTTTTTTGGACTGCCACATACAGGCACTCAATCTATTCCATTTTTATGGAGGGCCACCTACCTGCTCCTCTGGTTTGAAAACTTTTTTAGACTGCCACATACAGGCACTCAATCTATTCCATTTTTCTGGAGGGCCACCTACCTGCTCCTCTGGTTTGAAAACTTTTTTGGACTACCACATACAGGCACTCAATCTATTCCATTTTTATGGAGGGCCACCTACCTGCTCCTCTGGTTTGAAAACTTTTTTGGACTGCCACATACAGGCACTCAATCTATTCAATTTTTCTGGAGGGCCACCTACCTGCTCCTCTGGTTTGAAAACTTTTTTGGACTGCCACATACAGGCACTATCCAAATTGAATTGTCTCCATAGCAGCCTCCACACGTTGTCTCCATTGCTACCTCCAAAAGTCGTCCATATAGCTGCCTCCATACATCGTCCCTTTATCAAACGAGGTGTGTCAGGCCGAAATTTGGGTTGTTTTCATGGATTCCACATCAAAGTTGTTAACTTTGTCGCCACCCTGCTGTGTTATCCACAAAATACACTGGCAAACTTTTACCATTTACGGATATTATTTCAGCGCTTCTTGCGCATCTGTTTACATTCCCCTCACCCGCCATATCCTAAACTTATAAGAACGCTACTACACTTGATCTTATACAAAAGGTTCTTAGAAGTGCTGTTTGGGGAGTAGCCTAGAGACAGGGGCTTGGATTGGCGAAAGCTCGCCTGGCAGCGGAGCGCCAGCTCCATGCCAAGAACCAACTAACATAGTTTTAACTGCAGCACCTTTAATCTACTACTAGTTCACTGCCTCCATACATGCCCGCCTAATCAAACGTGCTGTGTCAGGCAGAATTTTGGGTTGTTTTCATGGCTTCCACAACAAACTTGTTAACTTTGTCGCCACCCTGCTGTGTAATCCTCAAAATATACTGGCAAACTTTTACCATTTACGGATATTATTTCAGCGCTTCTTGCGCATCTGTTTACATTCCCCTCACCCGCCATATTCCAAACTTATAAGAACGCTACTACACTTAACTTGGTGCAGGCTGGGACCGAGTCTGACCCTGGGGCTGGTCATATACTGCCGACGCAGAGGATTGCGGGGCCTATCTCGGTCCAGGTGTTTCAGGCCTACTATGCCTCCTCCTCCTCCCACCCCTCCTCCACCTCCTCCTCCTCCGAATTACCATCCGTGGGCATGGCGCCATCAGTCGGTAGCTCTAGGCACAGCAGCAGTGCCGTCGCTAAGCGACAGCAGGCGGTGCTCAAACTGCTGAGCCTAGGTGATAAAAGGCACACCGCCCAAGAGCTATTACAGGGCATTCCACATCAAACTTGTTAACTTTGTCGCCACCGTGCTGTGTAAGCCACAAAATATACTGGCAAACTTTTTTCATTTACGGATATTATTTCAGCGCTTCTTGCGCAGCTGTTTACATTCCCCTCACCCGCCATATCCCAAACTTATAAGAACGCTACTACACTTGATCTTATACAAAAGGTTCTTAGAAGTGCTGTTTGGGGAGTAGCCTAGAGACAGGGGCTTGGATTGGCGAAAGCTCGCCTGGCAGCGGAGCGCCAGCTCCATGCCAAGATCCAACTAACATAGTTTTAACTGCAGCACCTTTAATCTACTACTAGTTCACTGCCTCCATACATGGTCCCCTTATCAAACGAGCTGTGTCAGGCAGAATTTTGGATTGTTTTCATGGCTTCCATGTTAACTTTGTCGCCACCCTGCTGTGTTATCCACAAAATACACTGGCAAACTTTTACCATTTACGGATATTATTTCAGCGCTTCTTGCGCATCTGTTTACATTCCCCTCACCCGCCATATCCTAAACTTATAAGAACGCTACTACACTTGATCTTATACAAAAGGTTCTTAGAAGTGCTGTTTGGGGAGTAGCCTAGAGACAGGGGCTTGGATTGGCGAAAGCTCGCCTGGCAGCGGAGCGCCAGCTCCATGCCAAGATCCAACTAACATAGTTTTAACTGCAGCACCTTTAATCTACTACTAGTTCACTGCCTCCATACATGGTCCCCTTATCAAACGAGCTGTGTCAGGCAGAATTTTGGATTGTTTTCATGGCTTCCATGTTAACTTTGTCGCCACCCTGCTGTGTAATCCACAAAATATACTGGCAAACTTTTATCATGTACCGATATTATTTGAGCGCTTCTTGCTCACCTCCTTTGGTTCCTCTCTGCCACCCATTGGTTTGAAGCCTGAGTCCATTTATGGTATGTCGCCATGCCACTCTCTAGCCTGCCGCTGCTGCCGCTGCCTCTGCATGCCGTCCCCTATAGTGTCAGGGTCAATTATTGGATGTTTTAGATGCTATCTAGCCTCATTCTGTCACTCTGTCATGGTCATGCTATTGCCCATACTTTTGGCATAATGGTGCGATTAAGCAGCCTCAGAGGCATCCATGCATGCTGCCCCTGCTGTTTCCTGTCCATTTCCGTGGTGTTTCCATCCTTTTCTGAGGTTCCCAGGTGCTTGGCCAAGCTTCCCTGTGCAGAGCCTTGGTCCCCTTGAAAAATGCTCGAGTCTCCCATTGACTTCAATGCGGCTCGTTACTCGAAACGAGCACTCGAGCATCAGGAAAAGTTCGTCTCGAATAACGAGTACCCGAGCATTTTAGTGCTCGCTCATCTCTAGTTGTAACCCCAGACAAATTTTTGGTCTCTGTGACAATTGGATTTTAAAAATGTTGGGTTGTCATAAGAATCAATATTAACACTAAAGCTTCATTACAGACACCTGTGATAACTGTTATATCTGATCATTGTAGCCTAAGGATAAACTACAGTAAATTACCAACATTCAGAGGTCCATTTGTAACTTGGGGTCGTCTGTAAGTCGGATGTTCTTAAGTAGGGGACCGCATGTACCAATTTTTATATATTTTTATATATGGCTATATATTCTATATGACCATAGCATTGTAATTAAAAGAGAAAACAAATCTCTTTTTCTCTCTCTTCCTTCTAAATGAATCGACCAATTGGGTCAAGGGGATATTTTTAGGGCTTCTGCTTTAGCGTTGTTGAGTAGTGCAGGAGGAAAGCCTCTTGTCTCTCAGTGAGCTCTGCCTGTTTGAAATACATATGATCTTCCCTCTTTATGCATCCTAAGTGTATATATATTGGCCGGTACTTCATACGGTCTTATATACTCAGGATGATAGCCGGAATAATGCAGAAAAATCATTGACAGATGTCCATTTTCTATACATAATGATTCTAATCTTGTTTTTTTCAATCATAACCTCCACATCCAAAAATTCTACTTTTATATTATCTATCTTGGACGTAGAACACATGTTTATTTCAATAAGAATAAGACCCAACTGCAACAGAAGAGGCGAAGGCCGAGAACCAGAGCTCCATCCCAGGACTCTTACGATTAGAGGAGAACACCTGCTGCACATATATCCTTTATAGTTCTTGTATTTGATTGAAGGGGGTCTTATGTTTGCTCATATTTGCTTAGATTCGGGGTACCCTTCCCCTCCTTAGTAATTTTGGGAGTAATGTGCATAAGGGCACCGGGGTTAGTGTCTGGATAGTTAGTGATATATCGAAGTTCATAACCTTGTGTAGTACTACACTTGATGGTTTTTTTCTTTTCCCTTTACAAGGTTCTATTGCCACGTTTTCCCCATTAGGTGGGTCTCTTCCGGATCCCGCCCTCTGGCCCTGACCTAGGGCTAACACAGGAGGTGGTGAATCCAGATCAGCCGACTATACTCCCCCACTTTAGGGGCAGACCGGCTACACTAGGGTCAGGAGGCTTCTCCTCTCCCTGGTTATAGTATTAGGAATTTATCCTTGTTTTCTTATTACTTTTTTATGTGTTTTTCTTTTTGTCCGTCTTGATTGTTTGTCTTGTGGTGCGCAAGTTTTGTTCCCCCCTCGTCACCCTCCTTGTCGTCTGTCCTAGTGTCCCTGATACCCTAGGCCTCTATACACCGACACCCTCCCTAACCCCCCCACAAAAAAAAAAAAAAAAAAAAAAAGCTATACATAGCCTCTCCTACCCCCCCCCCCCCAGAGCTTGTCCAGTCGCGTCTTATTCAGGGGCGCCCACACATCTTGCCCAGGAGTATCGGCCAGTTAACTCACCATGGTTCAGCTTTTGACACTAAATGTAAAGGGCTCAACTCAGCTCGCGACGACTTACGCTTAATGAGCTGAAGAGGAGTAGAGCAGATGTGGTGTTCTTGCAGGAGACACATTGTGATGCTACGGGGAATTTTAATTTTGCTAAGCACCTTTACCCGGTATCTTATATGGCATCCACAGAGAATAAAAAAGCAGGAGTGGCGATCCTGTTCTCAACCTCATGCCCCATAGTACCTGAAACGGTGACATCGGACCCCATGGGCCGCTTTATCATTGTTCAGGGTAAAATGTTCGGTTGGCCTGTGCTTTTATGCAATATATATGCCCCCAACTCATCACAGGTCCGCTTCATTACCAAAGTCCTGAACAAAATATCCAGACTCCCACCGGCACCTTTACTGATAGGAGGGGACTTCAATGTCATTTTTTCGGAAAATATGGATCGACTGGCAATCGACCCCAACCCCACCACTAGGTCGCAGAACACTATTTCAGCGGCTTTCCGTAGGGTCATCAGGAGGTTTGCTTTGTACGATTTATGGAGAGTGGGCAACCCGGGTGACCGTTCATTTATCTTTTACTCTGCGCCACATGGCACCCATACCCGTATAGATTACTGGTTTGGTGATATACAATTCTTGCGAATGATGCATACCGCAGAGGTGGGAGACATATCGTGGTCAGACCATGCGCCAGTTTTCCTACAGCTTAGAGAGGGTCCCTCCGCAACTAGGGCATGTCATTGGCGCTTAAATGAATCCCTTCTTAAAAAACCCCTTATCAAGGAGGAGTTAAATGGAGCATTACGGGAATATTTCCAGCTTAATGAAGATTCAATCCCCTCTATTCCTATGATATGGGAAGCCCATAAGGCGGTCTTCAGTCCATCTGTAAAAGGAACTGAGAAAGGAGATTGGTAAGCAGGAGGCAGCTTTGTTAGCTAAACTAAGTAGGAGGAGACCCCAACAGCTAATTGAGGTTAGGGAGCAGTTGCGAGAGGTTCAGACCCAAGCGGTAGAGAAATTACTGGTGTTTACTAGGCAACGATATTATGAGCAAGCGAACAAGCACGATTCTTTCCTGGCGAAACAACTGAGGGAGAAGAGAGACCACATCATACGGGATTCCGGGGGGAACCTATTACATGACCCGAGAGCGATTGCCTCTCGCTTTCAAGAATTTTATGCTAAATTATATTCCCTGCCAAATACCCTACCCCTAGATGAGGGCCTTAGAAAAACGTTGCTACTGGATTTTTTGAACTCTTGCTCCCTTCCTGGACTCCCCTCGGAGGCCATTGTGATGCTCAGCTTAGAATTAACGTCGGATGAGATAGAGGAGGTGATCAAAGGAATCCCCGGGCCCAGATGGGCTTACATATCTTTACTATCAAACCTTCTCCCCTGTGTTGTTGCCACATATGACAAAAGTGTTTAACGCGTTCCTACAAGGTGAACCCATGCCTACAACTTTCACTCACTCTTATATCACCCTTATCCCCAAGCCTGGGAAAGATACAACCGATTGTGCTAATTACAGACCGATTGCACTTTTGAACGCAGATTTGAAAATATTCACAAAACTACTGGCCAATCGCCTGATTCAGTGGATCCCTCAGGTAATCCATAAGGACCAGGTAGGCTTTGTACCTGGACGACAAGGTGGCGACAACACGAGGAGAACAATTGATCTTATTGATGTAGTTAATAAACAAAATGACCAGGCCCTGATTCTCAGTTTAGACGCTGAGAAGACGTTTGATCGCCTCAGCTGGCCCTTTATGTTTCAAGTGTTAGAACACATCGGAATAAAAGGTCCCTTTCTCCAGGCTTTGAGGGGGTTATATTCAAATCCTACAGCGGAAATTAAGCTTCCACATGCGTCCTCCCCACCTCTGCGGATCAGAAACGGTACACGTCAGGGCTGCCCACTTTCTCCTCTCCTGTTTATACTTTGCATTGAACCCTTGGCCTCCATTATCCGTCAGGACCCTAATATCCATGGTATTATGGTTAGAGACAAGGAATTCAAACTGTCGTTATTCGCAGATGATATCTTACTCACCATCACTCAACCTCTAATCTCCCTACCCAACCTACAAGCGAGGTTGCAGCAGTATGGCCGTCTTTCTGGCTATAAAGTGAACACTTCAAAGACGGAGGCTTTGCCTCTTAATCTTGCCCAACCGCTGGTGGACCAACTGAAGGCCACATTCAAATTTAATTGGAAAGCAGACGCTATTAAGTATCTGGGGATACTTCTGACCCCCTCTTACAATACGCTCTATGGGCAGAATTTCCCTGGCAGTTTTCGGGAAATAAGGACCCTGCTTGATAATTGGAACAGTCTCCCCCTTTCCCTCTTTGGCAGGATAGCAGCGGTTAAAATGACTATCTTACCTAAGCTGCTTTATCTTTTTGAAACCCTACCAGTGCCAGTGCCGTTGGGTGCTCTGAGGTCCCTGCAAGCATCAATACTACACTTTATTTGGGCAAAAAAGAGACACAGAATTTCCAGGTCTGTTCTACTCTCTCATAAATCTAGGGGCAGCCTATCGGTGCCGGATATTACCAGATACTACTGGGCAACACATTTGCGGCGTATTCCAGCATGGTCCACCTTACTGGTATTCTCTAAGTGGATGGAGATAGAGAAATTGTGGTTGGCCCCTTTCCATCCTAACTCTTACCTTTGGCCTAAAGAGGCGCCTGCGCTGCCCGACCCCCAATTAGGCCCTATCTCATTCACGATTAAGTTATGGAGGGCCTGTCTGACCAGATTCCCACTGGTGTCTCAGTGCTCTCCTATGCAATCTTTCTTACACACTCCCCTCATGCAACAAGCCGGGGCTGGGCAGGAAATTAAACCCTGGCACGAGAAAGGTTTGTTTAGATTTGCAGACATTGTGGATTACCAAGATAGGAAGATTTTGCCCTTTGCTGCCCTACAGGATAAATTCCATCTCCCACATGCGGCCAATTTTCAGAATTAGGCACTTCTTACAATCCCTGGACAGTGCTGAGACGGTTTCGGCACCCACTACGTTTGAGCACATTTGCAAAACTGCTACCCAGACTTCTGGCCTTATATCGGATATCTACATGATACTACTGCACCCCAGCCCAGACGAACCCATCGCACACCCGTGCATGGCCAAGTGGGAGAGCATAGTAGGGAAACCAATATCTCAAGACACATGGCGGTTGATATGGCATAGGGCGGCTAAGACCTCCCTGTGTCCTACACATAAGGAGAACCAGTACAAACTGATGATGCAGTGGTATCATACCCCATCCTTGTTGCACAGACTATTTCCAGATACGCCAGATACTTGCTGGCGATGTGGCTCAGTTGGAGGTACTCTTCAACACATCTTCTGGACGTGCCCGTTAGTGCAGCCTTTTTGGCAGGAGGTAAAGACTCTCCTTCGGGAGGTCGTAGCGGTGGATATCCCACTCTCCCCATTATTTCACTTGCTGAATGTTTCTCCGCACCCCATGGCCAAGGCAACCACAAAACTGAGCTTGCACATACTCACAGCTGCGAGGTGCCTGATAGCACAATTCTGGAAGAGGCAAGCCCCCCCCCCCCTCCCGAATGGACCTTCTCTCTAGGGTAAGGGAAACCCGCAGTATGGAATATCTGACTGCTTCCCTGAATAATCGTATCCCATTGTTTGACAAAACCTGGGAACGTTGGGATCGCTACTGGATAGAAGAACGAGCAGGAGGAGGAGAGTGACATGGCCACCCCTTTAGTTTCTACCCAAGTGTTAATTCTTGTCATAGTGAGTATGTATGGATGTCTTTAGTTTGTACCCTTTTCCCCAACCCCTCTAGACCGGTTAGGCATAGTGTTGATGCCGTCCTTGGTATATTGTTTCACTGTCATAAACATATTACACTGTTAGATTTTACATTCTGATACGCAAATGGAAGATTTAAACTGTTGATACCCTTTGGGGGGAAAATTCTTTGTCTTTCAGTTGTTTTACTGTTGAAAAACTTCAATGTGAAATATGTACGTGATAATTTGTCTGTTATATAATTTTGAAAAATGATAATAAAAATACAATTGTATAAAAAAAGAAATTCAATAACAAATGTTAAAGGGGAGCCTCACTTAATAGAAAGGAGATCCGGATATGCTCTCATTTGCAGGTCTGGAACAAATCCCTATACTGATTTATAGAGGTGATAGACATAAAAGGATTTTGGGAAGAGAATCATGGTGGATCGCTAAAACAGGAGCCTAAAGATAAGAATGATATGGATGTTTTCCTATAAGAGGGTATAACGGTGCTCATTTACTAAGGGTCCGCGGAGTGCATTTTCATTGGGTTTCCCGGCGATTTCCGTTTTGCGCCGCATTTAACAGGGGATTTTGGCACACGTGATGGGATTTTGGTGCATCGGCGCCAGCTTGCACGTGACAAAAATCAGGGGGCGGGCTGTCGGACAACCCGACGGATTCGGCCAACGCGTGGGATTTAATATTTCGAATTGTGTTGCAAGACACGCACTTACAAGCATCGGGAAGAAGAAGGTGAACTCCGGCGGACCTCGGCGGAAAAGCGACAGATGCAGGAACTCGGGCGCACGATCTTCATGAATCACGCCGGACTTCATCTTCGCCGGACCGTCCGAATCGGGGATCGCAACAGGATCGGGTAAGTAAATTTGCTCCAATGTGTTTTTAAAAAATGTCAGCAAAATGTATTAGCCTAGTACAGGTAAATAATGCACATGGATAGAATAAATACATAAAAAAACAAGCCAACATAAGAGTAATGTTATGGGACTTCCGGTTCCGCCGCAGGGATGTGAGGACGCGGACCAGGAGCTCTTGCTACCCTGCCGCAGATACCTCACAAGTTACCGGCCCTGACGGTCCTGGGCACAGTCAGAAAGCTCGGTAGGAGATCGGGAGCAGGTACGGGCCACACCGCTGGACCGGGAACCCCCCCACGCAGCTGAGAGGTCCGAGGAGAGCAGACACTGCCACCCGATCATCCAGCCCGGACTGCTGCAGAACCCGGGTGACACGTGCTCTGCAGGGAACACAGCAGGTACCGGCCGACAGACTGCTATATATATAGTGCATAGCGGAACCCACCAGGCTCCATAGGAAATAATAGGCTGCCACTTCAAGATCAGGGCAGCCCAGCAAATTTGTTGCAAGGCATACCCACAAACTACTGGGAGGCAGGCTGCTACACAAACATCAGGGCAGTTCTGACCTACCCCAGCAACTCTGAACTGAAGTTATCATCACCCTTCCCAAGTACAGGCTGCCAGCCAACCACCAGGGCAGACCTGCCTTCAATGATTCCAGCTCTGAACTGAAGTTATCACTGGACTGAGGCCTTCATTCTTCTCAGTTGCAAACGCAGGCTGCGGCTCAACCACCAGGGCAATCCAGTCCAACACGACCTCAGCTCTGAATTGAAGTTATCACCCTCCACAGCAGTCAGAGAGCTTCTACAACCGCCAGGGCAGTCCTGCCTGTCACGACCAAGCGACTGCTGAGAGAATACCATATCCTCAAGAAGCGAGCTGCTACACAGTCACCAGGGCAGATTCGTTCCTCAACTGACCCAGCCGGACACCCCCACTCACTATAGAGTGCATGGAGAGATATTTGTTGCGCAGTGCGCACAAAAGTAAGCCAGAAGAAGAACCAGAAGAGGGCCCCACAATGCCAAGTCAGCAATTTCCCTCAATTCCAGCCACTCAAGAGATCATACCGGACACACCATGCCCAAGTGGCTCAGAGAAAGATATAGAACAGCAACGGTGCCCAACTAGTGTTACGAACAACACCACCGTGACAAGTTTACAACTCAACTATCAGGTCTTAGCGGCGGAAGTAGTGGCGAAACTGGCTCCAGATATACAAAAGGCAATAGAAACCTCCATGCAAGCGGCAATCCAATCGCTTCAAAAGGAACTAACGCATCAAGCTAACCAATTGCTAGTAATGGAGCAAAGGGTCTCGAATGCGGAGCATTCACAAGACACAACGAGTCGCAAACTGGAGGAAGTTGCCCTAGAAGTCAAGCGCATGAAGGCAGCACAACGCCAAAGGCAGCAGAGGAAGCGCTGACAAAGCACCGGGTGCTTACTGCATTCCAAATCAGAGAAGGAAGAGGGAAAAGAGACGTTTCTCCATCACCCCGCAAAACATTGAGACGCAGACCACGCAGCCAAGACCCCTGATAAAAGAGAAGTTGCATAACCCAGAGGGAAATTTAAATACACAACCCCTCATAGGTTTAAGTTAGGCGCCTGAAAAGAGGCTTGTTATATTGTTTCAGTTTATTTACAGTTAAGTATTGATATGTATTGTTATTTTGCTACTGTTTATCTTCTGATGCACAATTTAAAAGATGTAATGCAGTCTCTAACTGTACACTGCCCTGGGGGGGGCCCATATACACAAAGACAAGAATGAGAGCTCACCACCTACTAGCCCTAACACACGCAATATTTCAGTTTTTGGAAGCACAAAAACCACAATAAGTTAAATATGAGAGTTATAACTTGGAATGTTAAGGGGTTACGTTCCCCACAGAAGCGCACTAAAATATTGCGACACCTAGGGCGAGCACGACCGGACATTGTCCTGTTGCAGGAAACTCATTTGGAGGATGAGGACTTTTGGCGCCTCAAAAAATTCTGGCCAGGAGAGGTGGTGGGCTCCTCAGCACAAGATCGTAAAGCCGGAGTCTTGATCCTGCTTCATAAAAATTTGTCGGGGAAGATAACTAATCAGACACATGATACAGAGGGGAGATGGATCAGACTACAGATAGACTATCAGGGAGAAAAGTGGTCCATTTATAATATATACGGCCCAAATGATGCAAATGGGCCTTTCTTTGACCAATTGACTATCACCCTTTTGAATGACGATACCGACCTGAAACTCCTTGGAGGTGACATGAATGCAGTTTTATCCACAGACGAAGACCGTAAGCGCACTCACGCTCCTCAACAGACAACAAGACTGATAGTACGCCCAGCGGACCAAAGATTAGCCAACTTTGTACAAAGGCTAGGGTTACAAGATGCCTGGCGCACACTACACCCGATACCAGAGAATTTACGCACTATTCACACTCCCACGATAGTTGGTCACGTATAGACTATCTATTACTCTCAGACAAGGCTAGTGGGCGTTTATTGACAGCTGACATAGGAGATCTAGCTATATCTGACCATTCACCAGTGCAAATTGATCTTCATAACACATTCCCTAAAGGCACAGGCATTTTGTGGAGATTTCCATCATATCTGACGAAAGACGACGCATTCATACAACTGCTTGAGGGATGGTGGACAGAGCATGAAGTTGATAATGGAACGCACATAGAGGACCCAGGAGCGTTTTGGACGTCAGCCAAAACAGTGATAAGAGGCAGGCTCATGGCATACGGGGTTAAACACAAAAAGAACATAGAAGACCAATATGTAAAGGCCAGTGTTACACTGAGATCAGCTTACACAACATATTTAAAGGACTGTAACCGAATGAAAAGGCAGGCATGGGAAGAAGCTAGATCCACCTATGAGCTCTGGTTAGACAGAAAAGAAGAACAATATCGACAACCTTTTGAAGCAGAGCTCTTTAAATTCAGGAACAAGTCGGGGCGCATGCTTGCGAGACTGGCTAAGGGACAACACAAACCAACGCACGTCAACACACTCCGCACCACATCAGGAAGAATAGTCTCATCCCCAAAAGAAGTAAACAACACTTTCAAAAAATTCTATGCCCACCTTTACACAGACGAGACCATAAGGGAAGGGGGGGCACAGCAGTATTTGGCAGATATCAATATCCCACAGCTAAATCAGCTACAATTAGAAACCTTAATGCGGAAATCACACCAGAAGAAATAAACAGAGCTATCTCAAACTCAAAAAATGGGAAAGCCCTAGGTCCTGACAGATACACAGCAGAATTCTACATAGCGCTCAAGGGCAAAATTATACCAGTCCTGACAACATATTTTAACAATTTACTACGGGGAGATCCACTTCCTCTGCACTCCAAAACGGCACATATAAAATTATTACCAAAGGAGGGGAAAGACCCACTAAACCCAGGTTCCTACCGCCCCATATCCCTCATTGATAAAGATGTGAAATTAGTGTCAAAAATAATGGCGGACAGATTATCACAAATTATGCCGTCACTGATAGGTAAAGCCCAAGTGGGATTCATTAAGGGAAGAGCGGCGGTGACTAACATTAGAAAGGTAATAACAGTCCTGGATAGAAGACAGTGCAATCCACAGCCAGGAGAGCATCCAGTATTAGTAACATAAGACGCTGAGAAAGGCTTTGACAACATCAGATGGCCCTGGTTGTGGAGGACACTGGAAAAATTTGGTTTCTCAGGGAAGTTCACCGCATTTATTAGGAATCTATATACTGACCCAAAAGCGTGAATTCACACCCCTGGATTCTTGTCTGATACCTTTAAACTCCAAAAGTGCACACGCCAGGGGTGCCCCTTATCCCCGCTACTCTTTGACTTAGCATTGGAACCCCTGGCCAGATCACTAGAAGATACAGATCTATTTAAGGGTATAAGGGTAGGGGATAAAGAGGTAAAACTGGCTATGTTCGCAGATGACATTCTGCTTTTTCTCTCCAACCCGACTCAAGATCTTCAGCGGATACTAGGGCACATAGGGAAGTTTGGAAAATTTGCAGGCCTACACATAAATATCACAAAGAGCGAAGCCCTTGATCTCTGCCCACACCGCAGAGACCCTAACGGGCCCTTGACCAACACAGACATCAAGTGGGTGGATACACACATCACTTATCTGGGAGTGCGAGTGGGCAGAATACCAAGCACAATTTACTCCCTTAACTACCCGCCGCTCATAACAAAGATTTTAGCAGAGTTAACACGATGGCAACAACTCCCCCTCACAATGCTGGGGAGATGTCACCTAATAAAAATGAATCCATTCCCCAGGCTCCTGTACCCACTGCAAACCATCCCCATCCTCCTGAAACACAAAGATGTAAATAAATTAATGAAAGCATTTCAGACCTTCATTTGGAGGGGGAAGAAACCCCGCATAAAAGCTCAAAAACTAATGTTAGATAAGTTCGAGGGGGGAGTCAATCTACCCAATATCCGCGGCTATAACCTAGCGAGTCTCTTCCGCCATGTACTAGACTGGATCCACAGTACAAACAATTTTTCCAACGCAGAACTAGAAGCAGAGCTAGCAACACCTCACGACTTAATAGCACTCATTCACACAAAGTACAATAGATGGCCCGCAATCGCCAAAACCTCGATAGTACTAAGAGATACCCTGATAACATGGAAGGAAGTTCGAAAACTATACTCCCTTCCCTTCCTCCTCTCTAAGCGCATGCCCCTTTGGAGACATAGAGAATTCACACCGGGCACAGAAAGTGTCCTCTACAGACCTTGGAAAGAAAGAGGAATCCAGAAAGTAGGAGACCTACTTCACGAGACTGAACCGAGATGGTTGACAGAACAGGAGCTAACAGACAAATACTCCCTAACAGGATGTGTCACATTCACATACCACCAATTGCAGCACTTTCTTAGGGAAAGGTTAGCTGACGTGACGAAGGAAGCCTCAGAAACCACCTTCACATCATTCCTGGGGACCCCGCGGAGTGTACGTTCCATTTCATCCCTGTACACAACAATAAAAGGACAATTGCTCAAGGGGACACAACAGCAGGTAGGAAAGTGCTGGGCTAGGAAATTTCCAGAGAGAGAGGTATACAAGGGAAGTTTAAAAGGTTGGGCCAAAGTCAGAAAGTGTGTAGCGAGCGAGCAAGGAGGGAAACCTACTTTAGAACCTTGCACCACGCCTATTACGGTTTTAACTTACCCAGAACACCCTCCGAACCGGACAGACTGAGAGCATGCCAGAAGTGCCTAGAGCCGAACACTGACTTGTGGCATGGCCTGTGGCAATGTGACCACTGACAAAACTACTGGAAATCAATCAAAGAACACATTACGGTAAAATTGAAAGTTAACTTACCCATGGACCCGTTGCTTTTTATCTTACATGTAGAAGAGGGGGGGGGGGACCAAGACGACGATTA
The DNA here is from genome assembly GCF_040894005.1 of Engystomops pustulosus. Classification (NCBI taxonomy): domain Eukaryota; kingdom Metazoa; phylum Chordata; class Amphibia; order Anura; family Leptodactylidae; genus Engystomops; species Engystomops pustulosus. Next base: position 221,879,271 of record NC_092413.1, on the reverse strand, counting down.
CACCATAAGACTTGATATACACGCTCTTTTATTGGTAGCGAAAAGGTGCCTGATGAATCATTGGATTCAACAGACAATACCTACTGTCACCGAAGTTATATCACAAATGAAATTACCTAATAAGATTAGATCGCCTAGAAACTCTGAGACATAAAGAAAAGCAGACGAAAGGATTTTTTAGAAAATGGAAAACCTTTATTACAGCACATATGACAAGGGCGGAAATAGTAGAATTAGTTACTCCATTCCGTCTCACTGAATGGTACAACACACAATATCTAAAAGGCTCATTGGGAGCTCTGCAATTGTGAAAATCAAACTGGCAGAACCATACAGGAAGGACCACCATCCTCCCCATGGTAGACCAAGCAGCGGGTCGTAGAGACTGATATGAACACAAACATAATGACATACCCTCCCCAGGGCATCCTCATTCAATATACATATTATACTCACATAAGTTGATGACGTTACGAGTAAAATTCTGTATGTATCCTTATTTGCCATACCAGAAACTACATAGTAACTAAAATGTCTGTAAAACTGTTAATGAACCAAGCAAAATGTGTTGTTACGCATGTTTATGTTCATTTTTAACAAATAAAATGTTTAAAAAAAAAAAAAAGAGTAATGTTATGCTAATAAACATTACGAATATAACCCCCTCCCCGTGTCATCACAAAAGAAGGTCAGAATGGAGGAATACAGTTTCTTCTCAGGTCTGACCAAAATTCAAGCCACAGCAGGCGTGGTTATAAGACACCTGCCTACTTTGTGTTCTTAACAGATTGCATGTTTATGTTTGTTGCATAGTAACGCCAATTGGCGCCACCACTTAAATACAGGTAGGTGTGGACGCGAAGTGTGAGGCAAGGTGAAGTGCTACTACCAACGCGAAACGAGTCATACTTCACACTTTTTTCTTCTCCTGCTAATAATACTCCTGGAATGTTTTTTAGGAAGAAATAAAGTTATGGATTTTTGAAGTTGGAGAGCGAGAAATGAGCGGAAAAATCCTGCGTCCTTAAGGGGTTAAAGGGCTGTATCCGAGGTTGGTGGTACAGAGAAATGAATAAAACAAAAGCCTCTTTTAAGAATAAGGAAAGGGAATTTAAGAACAGCATCCAGCAGTTGGAACAAGTACACAACAATAAACCTACGGTAAGGAATAGTCAATTATTGCACAATAAGGAAAAAGAATACGCTGAATATTTAGAACACAAAGCACAACAGGGGATTTTTTTTCGGGGTTAACAGCACTTTTGCGCATCTGGCAAACTGGGTAAACTTTTATCAGAGACCATATTGGAACAAGGGAAAAATAATAAGATAACACAGATTCATGATGCACGGGGCAACATAAAAACAGATGAGGAACAGATCAGGCAGGTCTTCGAGAACTATTTCTCAGAGTTGTACAGCTCCCAGTATGTGGTTGGAGAGGAGGATGTTAACAACTACTTGGAGACCCCACTGACAGTCGAAGTACTCAGGCAGTTGGTGGGATCTACCAAAGGAAACACTAGCCCAGGCTCTGATGGTCTTCCATTCAAAATCTACAATAGATACGGCAATATTCTTCTCCCCATGTTGCTGGAGGCGTTGGAGTATGGAAGAGACAGGGAGGCTCTCTCAGGCTCAATGAGGGAAGCAGTGGTCATTCTGATACCCAAAAAGAATAAGGACTTGCTAAAATGTCATTCATATAGACCTATTTCATTACTTAATACAGACATCAAGATCCTAGCAAAAGCCATGGCCATCCGGCTTAAGAAAGTAATTGGTGAATTGATACACACTGACCAAAATGGATTCATGCCTGGGAGGTCGACAACCAATAGCTTTGACAGAGTTTTCATGAATATTCAAATGAGCGAACTGTACGGCGACCACTCCATCCTGTCTTTAGATGCCTCAAAGGCCTTCGACAGGGTGGAGTGGTCGTTTTTATGGAGCGTGATGGGAAAAAACGGCTTCGGTAGGGAATTTCTGTCCTGGATAAATCTACTGTATGGAGAACCCAGGGCAAGGATTGATGTTAATGGAAGATGGACAGAGCAGATAGGCCTAGGGCGCGGCACAAGACAGGAGTGCCCCCTTTTCCCGATGCTGTTGAATTTATTTTTGGAACCATTGGCTTCGATTATAAGAGATGAAAGTAATATAATAAGCTTTGGGTGTCGAGGGGTTACTGATAAAATCATACTTTACGCCGATGAAGTTTTACTCTGCTTAAGGAATCTGGAAAGCTCAATACCATACAGGTAGTTCAGGGGTTTGGAGGGAAATCCGGATTGGAAATCAATTGGGACAAAACCATGCTCTTGCCATTTGGGGTGGAACCACAGGCCACCTGGGGGGCTATTAATATTGTTCCGGCAGTTTAAGGGTTGGAATACTTAGGTTTAAAGATCTCACCTAGAGTAGAAGATTTTGTCAAATTGAATTTAGTCCCGGTCATCAACAAAGTGAGAGGTAAAGTGTCAATATGGACCAAACGGCAAAAATTAAACGCCACAGATATTATGACCTATAGGACAAGAATACTTATCAAGACGAGGACGGAAAGGATATACGTTACACTGTAAATAGTATGTTTGTACTTTATTTCCTTCGTCTTGAAATTGTGCAGGTAACAGAGCAAGACACTTATGAAAATGTATTTAACAATGTATATATGATTAAGGTACAATTTGAACTGTTTTGTACTGCAAATGGGGAAACTCAATACAAAATGTACTAAATAAAAAAAAAAAATCACCATCGTTTACAGCCCATAGTACTAGGGGGCAGACTGTGACTCACTTGGTGGATAAGTATCTGTTTACATGTCTCCTGGTAATGTATGATGGGTCGACACTAGAGATGAGCGAACATACTCGTCCGAGCTTGATGCTCGTTCGAGCATTAGCGTACTCGCAACTGCTCGTTGCTCGGATGAGTATTTCGGCATCTCCTGCCGTTTCCCAGAAACAGAGCCAAACACAAGCCAGGAGACTCTGCAGTACACCCAGCATCACGTGTTACACTTACATGTCGATAGCAGTGGTTGGCTGGCCTGATCAGGTGACCCTGGAATATAAAAGCCACTGGCCACGGTGCTCGGCTCATTCTCTGCCTGGATGCCGTTAGGGAGAGAGCTGCTGCTGGTCAGGGATAACATTAGGCAGAAGTGATTCTACAAGAACCCAACAGCCCTTGTTAGGGCTAGAATAGCGTTATTTTATTTATTTGCTTATGGCTGGCCTTGCTGGCACTAGTAGTGCAGCTGGTACCATATTGTGACAAATTTGCAGGGAGACTTGCGAACGTTATGTTTGGCTCTTAGTGACACACATATCCATTTCAAACATCTAAGTGGGACAATTTATTGGGGGTTTGATTGAATTAGGCACAGTCTGACGATTTTTATTTTTTTCAAAAGTGAAAGTGAAAGTCACAGCACAAAATCCTTTTGTGTGCTGTCAGTGGTGCAAATGCAATTTCATCTGGCTCATTGTAACGAATCTGCAGATGCCAGATAGTCTCGGGTCAAAAGAAGACCTGAGGCTACCATGGCAACCGATCGCCGCGCCCCCGAACGTCAACGTAACAAAGATGGCGGCGCCCGCGCCGGCGGCAACGGACAGGTTATTAGCGGTGGGGGTTTTGTGCAATATGCAAAAACCCCCACCTTTGTATGAAGAGGACTCAGCCCGTGAGCCCTCTTCATACACTCCTTATACCTCCCTGCCCAGGAGCCTGGCACAAACACCTCCCGCTCGAAAACCACACCTTCACCTCCACGATCCTCCACAGCATCCACCAATGTCTCCATGCGCAGCCTTCAGCTGTCTATACCCCAGACGATGGAGCCCAAGAGGAAATACAGTGCAACCCACCCACACGCCCAAGCCCTCAACGTCCACATCTCCAAATTACTCAGCCTGGAGATGCTGCCCTATAGACTGGTAGAGACCGAGGCCTTTCGCAAACTCATGGCGGCGGCCGCCCCTCGGTATTCGGTCCCCAGCTGCCTCTACTTTTCCCGATGTGCCGTCCCAGCCCTACACCAGCACGTGTCAGACAACATCAACCGTGCCCTGACCAATGCCGTTTCTGACAAGGTCCACCTAACCCCGGACACGTGGACGAGTGCTGCCGGGCAGGGCCACGATATATTGCTGACGGCACATTAGGTTAACTTGGTGGCCCATGTGTTCAATCTGATAGTCCAGCGGTTCCTCAAGACATACCCCAATCTGTCTGATTTGCTCACAAAGGTGCATTGCATCTGTGCGAATTTCAGAAATTTGACTACAGATGCTGCCACTCTCAGGGCAGCGCAGCGCCGCCTCCAACTGCCTGCTCACTGACTGTTGTGCGACGTGCCCCAGAGATGGAATTCCACATTAACCATCTTATCGAGAGTTTACCAGCAGTGTGGTCCGATTGTAGACTGCCAGATGTCAACTTCCACCAGAACTGCTAGTCAGTCAGCTTCCTCAAGTCTACAATGAGGAGTGGACGTGGATGTCTGATATCTGTGAGGTGCTGAGTTAAGGAGTCAACACAGATGGTCAGTGACGATGCCGCCATCATCAGCCTCACCATTTCGCTGCTTGGCCTGTTGAAAAACTCTCTGGTCAGCATGAAGTCGGAAGCTTTGCGCTCATCACAAGAGACGGGGGAAGAACATTCCATTGTTGATAGCCAAAGCACCCTCCGGTCTGTTTCTCAGTGCGTATCGGAGGAGGTGGAGGAGGATGAGGAGGATGAGGAGGAGAATGTCGGCGAGACAGAAGAGGGGACCATTTCTCAGTCCGTATTAACTGTTCAGCGTGTATTGGCAGAAGAAGAGGAGTTGGAGGAGGAGGAGGAAATGGAGAGTCAGGCCAGTGAGGGTAGTGAATTCTTGCGCGTTGGTACTCTGGCGCACATGGCAGATTTCATGCTAGGCAGCCTATCCCGTGACCCTCACGTTCGAAGAATTTATTCCAGCACCGATTACTGGGTATTCACTCTCCTGGACCCACGGTACAAGCAAAATCTTTCCAATCTCATCCCTGTAGAGGAAAGAAGTGTGAGAATGCATGAATACCAGCAGGCCCCGGTGCACAAGCTGAAACAGTATTTCCCTTCTGACAGCGCTAGCGGCAGAGGGCGTACTTCTGCGGGACAAGTAGCGAGGGAGAGTAGGCGAGCAGGCAGCTTGTCCAGCACTGGCAGGGGTACGCTTTACAAGGCCTTTGCCAGTTTTATGTCACCCCAGCAAGACACTGTCACCTGTCCTCATTCTTGGCAGAGTAGGGCTGATCTTTACAGAAAGATGGTGAGGGAGTACGTAGCTGACCATACCATCGTCCTAAATGATCACACAGCTCCCTACAACTACTGGGTTTCAAAGCTGGACATCTGGCCCCAACTGGCGCTGTACGCCTTGCAGGTTCTTGCCTGCCCTGCCGCTAGCGTGTTGTCAGAGCGGGTTTTCAGTGCAGCTGGTGGTCACATCACCGATAAGCGTACATGCCTGTCGACTGACAGCGCTGACAGGCTGACGCTTATCAAGATAAATCAAGCATGGATTTCTCATGATTTCAATTCTCCACCAGCTGCCTCCTTCAGCTCAACCTGAATAATTTTCATGTATGCACTCCTCCTCCTCATTCTTCTCCTTCTCCTCCTTCTCCTCCTCTTTGTACACTAAAGCAGAGGCAAATGGCTATTTTTTGCCAGGGCCAACTGGCTCTAGCTATAGTACTGTATGTATTACATTTTTATGGAGGGCCACATTCGCAGTCCTCAGTATTGCAAATGTTTTGGGAGTGCCACATACAGGTACTCTATGTATTTAATTTTTCTGGAGGGCCACCTACCTGGTCCTCTGTTTTGATAACTTTTTGGACTGCCACATACTATCCAAATTTAATTGTCTCCATAGCAGCCTCCACACGTCGTCTTTATAGCAGCCTCCACACGTCGTCTTTATAGCTGCCTCCACACTTTGTCTCCATTGCTGCCTCCACACGTTGTCTCCATTGCTGCCTCTACACGTCGTCTCCATAGCTGCCTCCAAAAGTTGTCTCCATAGCTGCCTCCACACGTCGTCCCCTTAGCAAATGAGCTGTGTCAGGCTACATTTTCGGGTGTTTTACCGGCTGTGATTTTCTGGCGTTTTATATGGGTCACTCATTTTCACAATGCATGCAAAGCTGGATGACTAAGTGCGCGTCTCCCCCCCCACATGCCTCCACACATCATCCCCATAGCTGCCTCCATACGTCATCCCCTTAACAAACGAGCTGTGTCCGGCAAAATTTTGGGTTGTTTTAACGGCTTCCACATCAAACTTGTTAACTTTGTCGCCACCCTGCTTTGTTAGCCACAAAATATACCGCCAAACTTTTATCTATGAAGGATATTATTTCAGCGCTACTTGCTCATCTCTTTACGTTCCCCTCCCCCGCCATAACCAGGCCAAATACTTATAAGAACAGTGCTACACTTGATCGTATACAAAAGATTTTTAGAAATGCTGTTTGTAGCCTGGACAATCGCCAGCCTGAGGCTGTGGACGCTTCCTCCACATAGCTGCCTCCATACATCGTCCCCTTAGCAAACGAGCTGTGTCAGGCAGAATTTTTGGGTGTTTCACCAGATACATAATGGAACTCGGCCCATCTGACGCCGCCATGCAGGAGACCTGAAGTTTCAATCATAACGGCGCAATATGGATGCCCCATACCGTCGCTCTTAATCATGGAACCATTTCCGAAAAAAAATAGAACCGCAATGCTATTCCCTTTATTCATACATGAAGTATTCAAACGACCCCGCCTGCTTTGAAAATGAGAATTTTTTCAAAGTAAACGCTTCGGGCCCCCAGGTCCATTTTGGGTGGGGAGGTGCCTAGAGACAGGGGCTTGGACAGGCGAAAGCTCGCCTGGCAGCGGACCGCCAGCTCCATCCCAAGATCCAACTAACATCGTTTTAACTGCAGCAACTTTAATCTACTACTATAACCTTTTACCTCTAAAATCTATCTTTTCACTCCTCTTTTCTCACCTCCTTACGTTCACCTCGGGTGCCATAACCATCCCCACTGCCTCTACACGTCGTCTACATTGCAACCTCCACACGGCGTTTCGATAGCTGCCATCACACGTCGTCTGGATAGCTGCCTCCATACGTTGTCCCCTTAGCAACGAGCTGTGTCAGGCTTCATTTTCGGGTGTTTTACCGGCTGTGATTTTCTGGTGTTTTATATGGGTCACTCATTTTGACAATGAATGAAAAGCTGTATGACTGAGTGCGCGTCCCACCCCCACATGCCTCCACGCGTCGTCTCCATAGCAGCCTCCACACGTTGTCTCGATAGCTGCCTCCACATGTCGTCTCCATAGCAGCATCCAGACGCCGTCTCGATAGCAGCCTCCACACGCCGTCTCCATAGCTGCCCCCACACGTTGTCTCCATAGCAGCCTCCACATGTCGTCTCCATAGCTGCCTCCACACGTTGTCTCCATAGCTGCCACCACACGAGCTGCCACCACACGTTGTCTCCATAGCAGCCTCCACATGTCGTCTCCATAGCTGCCTCCAAAAGTCGTCTCCATAGCTGCCTTCACATGTCGTCCCCTTAGCAAACGAGCTGTGTCAGGCTAATTTTTCGGGTGTTTCACCAGATACATTATGGAACTTGGTCACTCTGTCGCCGCCATGCTGTCTTATCGACTAAATATACCATCAATCTTTTGTTCACATAGGAAATCATTTCAGCGCTTCTTGCTCACCTCCTTTGGTTCCTCTCTGCCGCCATAACCAGGCATAATACTAATACGTACATTGCTACACGTTATCCTCGCCAAAAGGAATTTTTTTAATTGATTTGAAGCCTGAGTCCATTTGGGGTATGTCGCCATGCCACTCTCTAGCCTGCCGCTGCTACCGCTGCCTCCGCATGCCATCCCCTATAGTGTCAGGGTCAATTATTGGGTGTTAGATGCTATCTCGCCTCATTCGGTCACTCTGTCATCGCCATGCTCTTGCCCATAATTTTGGCATAATGATGCGAGTAGGCAGCCTCAGAGGCATCCATGCATGCTGCCCCTGCTGTTTCCTGTCCATTTCCGTGGTGTTTCCATCATTTTAGTGCTCACTCATCTCTAGTCGACACCATTTAATTTCTGGGTTAGTAAATTGGCCATGTTCCCAGAGCTTGCCCTCTATGGAGCCGATAGTCTACCCTGATGATTCCCCTATTCACAGCCAACTTGGACATCCTTTACGTTCATGCATGGATGAACCATGCATGGATCCCATGCTCAACACTTGTCACTCCAAACTAGTGCTATGGTTTACAACAGACAGGTCACACCTTGATATTGGAAGTCACAAAAAATATGGAAGGATACAGAACCCCAAATATAGAAAAAATCGGGGCAGATTTAAAATTACTTTCCAAAAAGTAATGTGATCTGCTATGTAATGGTGGACCTGCTCAGAGTCTATGTGATGTGGTCTGGATAAAGCAAAATTCAGATAAAGGTAAAGTCTTGTTGTGTTTTCAGGATCTGAAGATCTCCAACCTCCACACCAGACTGTTCCTGTATCTGAGGAGGATGATATTACACAGGACTGGTCGTCTCATTGTAACCTCACTACTTCTCTCTGGTTTAAATTTTTTGGAACACACAACATAACAATGTTATGAGTGGGCCGGCTGTCCCCTCGCCGTTACTGTCCCCGCGCCGGCTCACTTGCTACCGTCGGTGACTTTTCATATGTGAAAAGTCGCTAGCCGGGCTCTACGCAGCCTCCCGCCCCGATACATCGCGCTGCGAATTTGCAGTGGCGGGGCACGAGCGCCAGCATATGATAAATATGCCCCAGTAACTTATCCATCAACCTGGAGACATATTACTCCGCGATGAGATTTGTGTCCTGCACTTTCATGTTGCACACTGATTTTGTGTATTTTTGCATTATTTTTACACTTTGTTGACTGTCATCGTTAGGGTTTCCAGGGGAAAGGCATCTAGCTCTGCTTATTGTACTTCATAAAAAAAAAATCTGTCTTTTTTTGGGAAAGTAAGAATAATCTTAAGGTAGGATCTGGGGAGGAGTATCAGACGTAGTGTTTACATTAAAGTTCTAGTAGTCACCAAAATATAGGGGCACATTTACTAAGGTCCTTGCCAGTTTTCTGTCGGACTTTGCAGGTTCTTTTAGGTGCAAACTGCTTGCAGGTACACAAAGTGTCGTCGCCACATATGCGTCACACGTGACACATTTGTGGCGTGGCTGCATTATGCTTTACACAACACATACTTCTGCACTGAAGGGGGTGTTCCGGTGCTCCGTCGGACCGTGCGCCGGATTTATCATGCAAAGTCCCACAGAAGTGTCCCACAGATTCATGAAGAACGTATGCCAGAAATGCTGAATCTGTGCCCCATAGCTATTAAAATATAGAAACAAATAAGGACAAGTGCAAGTTACCTGAGCTTCCTATGTTACGTGATCTGCCATGTAATTATAGATCGGTGCCACCCCAAATCTCTGTGATGTAGACGGCATTTCTCTTGCAGCATTTGAATACATGAAAAATGTTTCTTATTAAACCTTTGGTAAAGTCTTGTTGTGTTATCAGGATCCTCAGACTACAGGAGAGATGGCCGACTCTACAGGGGGGGACACTGGTGTCCTGTATCTTGTCTCTTTTCTGATCCCTCTCATAGCCGGACTGGTGATACATTCATTTATTATAGGAGTCAATGTCAGTGACTGGTGGAGAGGAAGATCAGTGACTCCTGTTGACCACATTGTGACTTCTCTTGGGATCTCAAGGATGTGCTGTCAATGTATTTTGACTCTGTTTCATGTTCTTATTAACCTGTTTGTGCATGTAAATTTAGTTATTATAGACGTGGTTTATAATTTATGTGTTTTAACCAGTCTTTGGTTGACATCTCTTCTCTCCATTGTCCTCTGCCTGAAGATCTCCAACCTCCACACCAGACTGTTCCTGTATCTGAGGAGGATGATATTACACAGGACTGGTCGTCTCATTGTAGCATCAATACTACTTTCTGCTCTCAGTTCTTTGGTGATTTTGGTAACAGGAATTACTGGTTTGACCAATGGCGAAGCACATAACACAACTATGAGTGGGTTGTCAATTAAACATTTATACAATTATGCAATGGCATTCTTCTTCCCACTACTTTTTTATTCCATCTCCTCAGTTCTCCTCTTCGCCTCATTGTATCATCACACAACAAGGATGAAGATGAGCAGTGACTTATCCATCAACCTTGAGACATATTACTCAACAATGAGATTTGTAGCCTTCACTTTCATGTATAACACAATTTACTTCATTGTTGATTTTGTTTGTGTTTATTATTATTATGTTTATCATGTTAACTTTTCATGGCTTGATCTTCTCTTGAACTTTCTCCCGGCTCTACATTCCTCCTACCTGATCTGGAAAACGGCCAAACTCAGGAACCAGATGTCCAAGGTTCTCCAAAATGTAATGGATTATTTTCAATGGCAAAACACAGGAGAAGGGTAAGGTGGGGGGAGGATAGTGAGAAAGACACATTATTAAAATAAATGGTTCAACAAATTTTCTTTGGCACATCCAAAAAGTCTTTATTCTTCTTTCATTAAAATGAATGGCAGTGCACATAGGCGGTGTAGGTGAAAGAGTTACGCGTTTCGGCTCTATTCTAAGTCTTACTTATGGTATAATAAAATCAAAAAATAATAAGTGTTCTTATATAACAAGCAAACACTTGGCTAAGTAGACACATTTATTATCTGGTTGTGGGTTGAACATGGAAGAACACAAAAAACTTTGCAGGAATATCTATAGGAAAGGTATAAAGAAATTGCATAAAATAGCGGTACAGTTCAATAAATATATGATAAAAAATAAATATAAGCTAAATCATTTTAATATTTCACAAAACTAGAACAGTGTTGGTGAACCTATGGCACGTGTGCCAGATGTGACACTCGGAGTCCTTTCTGTGGGCACACAGGCTTTCTCCCCAGGGCAAAGTTCACCAGGAAGGACTTGAATCTTCCTGCAGTTCCAGACAACTTGAGATGCTGCTCCCAATGCTCTTTTAAGGGGACACATCCTTGACTGATTGGAACTGCAGGAAGAGTGAAAAGGTGTAAACAGGGTCGGATTATCTCTGTAGGTAGCCTTGCTGGCCCCATGAGTCTTCCTGTACAGAGAGATCCTGGAGAGAAGCTACAATGATGTCTGAATTTGCCCTCCAGTTTTCAGCTGTATTAGTGTCCTGAGGGAGGCAAACAAATGAATGTTGTGGAAGAACAGGGAGCAATAAGTTGCAGTATAAATTATCATGTTGGCACTTGATGGTAAATAAGTGGGTGTTGGTTGTAGTTTGGGCACCTGGGTCTCTAAAAGGTTCACCATCACTGTACTAGGATATCTAGAATTTAGGTTCAGAATCCAAAGAGCTTCTATTTTTAACAAAACCTTTCTCCAATCGCCTCCTCAAATCCAACGGTTAACTTGTTCGATACCAAAAAAATCTAGTGAAGAAAATTCTTTGTTATGGGTTTCCACAAAATGTTTTTCAGCCCCAGAGTCCACATTCTTTGTACTTTGTAATGTGTTGGCCAATCGATGTTCTTAATTAGAGATGAGCGAACATACTCGTCCGAGCTTGATGCTCGATCGAGCATTAGCGTACTCGTAACTGCTCGTTACTCGGACGAATACTTCGCCCGCTCGAGAAAATGGCAGCTCCCGCCGTTTTGCTTTTTGGCGGCCAGAAACAGAGCCAATCACAAGCCAGGAGACTCTGCACTCCACCCAGCATGACATGGTACCCTTACACGTCGATAGCAGTGGTTGGCTGGCCAGATCAGGTGACCCTGGGATAGACTAGCCGCTGCCTGCGCTGCTCGGATCATTCTGTGTCTGGATGCCGCTAGGGAGAGAGCTGCTGCTGGTTAAGGAAAGCGATAGGGTGTTCTATTAGAATAGTGTTAGGCAGGAGTGATTCAACAAGAACCCAACAGCCCTTCTACAATAACGTTCTTTAAGGTTCTTTAAGGAAACACCGGATGACCGACGGACTGTGGTGTGCAACCTTTGCCAAACCAGGATCAGCAGGGGTTCCACCACTACTAGCTTAACTACCACCAGTATGCGCAGGCATATGAATGCTAAACACCCCACTCAGTGGCACCAAGCCCGTTCACCTCCGGCCGTGCACACCACTGCTCCTTCCCCTGTTTCAGCTGATAGTCAGCCCCCTGCCCAGGACCCTGGCACAAAAACCCCATCGTCGCCTCCACGATCCTCCACAGCATCCACCAGCGTTCAGCTCTCCATACCCCAGACGCTGGAACGGAAACGCAAATATAGTGCAACCCACCCGCACGCCCAAGCCCTTAATGTCCACATCTCCAGATTGCTCAGCCTGGAGATGCTGCCCTATAGGCTAGTAGAGTCCGAGGCCTTTCGCAACCTCATGGCGGCGGCCGCCCCTCGGTATTCGTCCCCAGCTGCCATTACTTTTCCCGATGTGCCGTCCCAGCCCTGCACCAGCACGTGTCAGACAACATCATCCGTGCCCTGACCAACGCCGTTTTTGACAAGGTCCACCTGACCACGGACACGTGGACGAGTGCTGCCGGGCAGGGCCACTATATATCGCTGACAGCACATTGGGTTAACTTGGTGGAGGCTGGGACCGAGTCTGACCCTGCGGCTGGTCATATACTGCCGACGCCAAGGATTGCGGGGCCTACCTCGGTCCAGGTGTTTCAGGCCTACTATGCCTCCTCCTCCTCCCACCCCTCCTCCACCTCCTCCTCCGAACTACCATCTGTGGGCATGGTGCCATCAGTCGGTAGCTCTAGGCACAGCAGCAGTGCCGTCGCTAAGCGACAGCAGGCGGTGCTCAAACTGCTGAGCCTAGGCGATAAAAGGCACACCGCCCAAGAACTATTACAGGGCATCATGGCGCAGACTGATCTGTGGCTGGCACCGCTGAACCTGAAGCCAGGCATGGTTGTGTGTGACAACGGCCGTAACCTGGTGGCGGCTCTGCAACTCGGCAGACTGACACATGTGCCATGCCTGGCCCATGTGTTAAATCTGATAGTTCAGCGTTTCCTCAAGACATACCCCAATCTGTCTGATTTGCTCACGAAGGTGCGCCGCATCTGTGCGCATTTCAGGAAGTCCAGCACAGATGCTGCCACTCTCAGGGCAGCGCAGCGCCGCCTCCAACTGCCCGCTCACCCACTGTTGTGCGACGTGCCCACGAGGTGGAATTCAACACTGACCATGTTATCCAGAGTTTACCAGCAGCGCCGAGCGATTGTAGACTGCCAGATGTCAACTTCCACCAGAACTGGTAGTCAGGTCAGTCAGCTTCCTCAAGTCTACAATGAGGAGTGGACGTGGATGTCTGATATCTGTCAGGTGCTGAGTAACTTTGAGGAGTCAACACAGATGGTCAGTGGCGATGCCGCCATCATCAGCCTCACCATCCCGCTGCTTGGCCTGTTGAAAAACTCTCTGATCAGCATGAAGTCGGAAGCTTTGCGCTCGTCACAAGAGACGGGGGAAGAAGATTCCCTTGTTGATAGCCAAAGCACCCTTAGGTCTGTTTCTCAGCGCATATCGGAGGAGGTGGAGGTGGAGGAGGATGAGGAGGAAGAGGAGGAGAATGTTGGCGAGACACAAGAGGGGACCATTGTTGAGTCCTTCACTGTTCAGCGTGTATGGGCAGAAGAAGAGGAGTTGGAGGAGTTGGAGGAGGAGGAAATGGACAGTCAGGCCAGTGAGGGGAGTGAATTCTTACGCGTTGGTACTCTGGCGCATATGGCAGATTTCATGCTAGGCTGCCTATCCCGTGACCCTCGCGTTCAAAGAATTTATTCCAGCACCGATTACTGGGTGTTCACTCTCCTGGACCCACGGTACAAGCAAAATCTTTCCACTCTCATCCCTGGAGGGGAAAGGAGTGTGAGAATGCATGAATACCAGCAGGCCCTGGTGCACAAGCTGAAACAGTATTTCCCTTCTGACAGCGCTAGCGTCAGAGTGCGTAGTTCTGCGGGACAAGTAGCGAGGGAGAGTAGGCGAGCAGGCAGCTTGTCCAGCACTGGCAAGGGTACACTTTACAAGGCTTTTGCCAGCTTTATGTCACCCCAGCAAGACACTGTCACCTGTCCCCAGTCTCGGCAGAGTAGGGCTGATCTTTACAGAAAGATGGTGAGGGAGTACGTAGCTGACCATACCATCGTCCTAAATGATCACACAGCTCCCTACAACTACTGGGTTTCAAAGCTGAACATGTGGCACGAACTGGCGCTGTACGCCTTGAAGGTTCTTGCCTGCCCTGCCGCTAGCGTCTTGTCTGAGCGGGTTTTCAGTGCAGCTGGTGGCATCATCACCGATAAGCGTACACGCCTGTCGACTGACAGCGCTGACAGGCTGACGCTTATTAAGATGAATAAAGCCTGGATTTCTTATAATTTCCAATCTCCACCAGGTGAAGGAAGCTCAACCTGAATAATTTATCCACTCCTCCTCCTCCTCATTTTCCTCCTTCTCCTCCTCTTTGTAGAGTAAAGCAGAGGAAACTGGCTATTTTTTGACAGGGCCCACTGGCTCTAGCTATAGTTCTTTATGCATTTAATTTTTCTGGAGGGCCACCGACCCGGTCCTCTGTTTTAAACAATTTTTGGGAGTGCCACATACAGGCACTCAATCTATTCAATTTTTCTGGAGGGCCACCTACCTGCTCCTCTGGTTTGAAAACTTTTTTGGACTGCCACATACAGGCACTCAATCTATTTCATTTTTCTGGAGGGCCACCTACCTGCTCCTCTGGTTTGAAAACTTTTTTGGACTGCCACATACAGGCACTCAATCTATTTCATTTTTCTGGAGGGCCACCTACCTGCTCCTCTGGTTTGAAAACTTTTTTGGACTGCCACATACAGGCACTATCCAAATTAAATTGTCTCCATAGCAGCCTCCACACGTTGTCTCCATTGCTACCTCCAAAAGTCGTCCATATAGCTGCCTCCATACATCGTCCCCTTATCAAACGAGGTGTGTCAGGCAGAAATTTGGGTTGTTTTCATGGATTCCACATCAAAGTTGTTAACTTTGTCGCCACCCTGCTGTGTTATCCACAAAATATACTGGCAAACTTTTATCATTTACCAATATTATTTCAGCGCTTCTTGCGCATCTGTTTACATTCCCCTCACCCGCCATATCCTAAACTTATAAGAACGCTACTACACTTGATCTTATACAAAAGGTTCTTAGAAGTGCTGTTTGGGGAGTAGCCTAGAGACAGGGGCTTGGATTGGCGAAAGCTCGTCTGGCAGCGGAGCGCCAGCTCCATGCCCATCATGCGCTTCTTGCGCATCTGTTTACATTCCCCTCACCCGCCATATCCCAAACTTATAAGAACGCTACTACACTTAACTTGGTGCAGGCTGGGACCGAGTCTGACCCGGGGGCTAGTCATATACTGCCGACGCAGAGAATTGCGGGGCCTACCTCGGTCCAGGTCTCAAAGGCCTAGTATACCTCCTCCTCCTCCGAATTACCATCCGTGGCCATGGCGCCATCAGTCGGTAGCTCTAGGCACAGCAGCAGTGCCGTCGCTAAGCGACAGCAGGCGGTGCTCAAACTGCTGAGCCTAGGCGATAAAAGGCACACCGCCCAAGAGCTATTACAGGGCATTCCACATCAAACTTGCTAACTTTGTCGCCACCCTGCTGTGTAATCCACAAAATATACTGGCAAACTTTTATCATTTACCAATATTATTTCAGCGCTTCTTGCGCATCTGTTTACATTCCCCTCACCCGCCATATCCCAAACTTATAAGAACGCTACTACACTTGATCTTATACAAAAGGTTCTTAGAAGTGCTGTTTGGGGAGTAGCCTAGAGACAGGGGCTTGGATTGGCGAAAGCTAGCCTGGCAGCGGAGCACCAGCTCCATGCCAAGATCCAACTAACATAGTTTTAACTGCAGCACCTTTAATCTACTACTAGTTCACTGCCTCCATACATGGTCCCCTTATCAAACGAGCTGTGTCAGGCAGAATTTTGGGTTGTTTTCATGGCTTCCATGTTAACTTTGTCGCCACCCTGCTGTGTAATCCACAAAATATACTGGCAAAGTCTTATCATGTACCGATATTATTTGAGTGCTTCTTGCTCACCTCCTTTGGTTCCTCTCTGCCACCCATTGGTTTGAAGCCTGAGTCCATTTAGGGTATGTCGCCATGCCACTCTCTAGCCTGCCGCTGCTGCCGCTGCCTCTGCATGCCGTCCCCTATAGTGTCAGGGTCAATTATTGGATGTTTTAGATGCTATCTAGCTTCATTCTGTCACTCTGTCATGGCCATGCTGTTGCCCATAATTTTGGCATAATGGTGCGATTAAGCAGCCTCAGAGGCATCCATGCATGCTGCCCCTGCTGTTTCCTGTCCATTTCCGTGGTGTTTCCATCCTTTTCTGAGGTTCCCAGGTGTTTGGCCAAGCTTCCCTGTGCAGAGCCTTGGTCCCCTTGAAAAATGCTCGAGTCTCCCATTGACTTCAATGGGGCTCGTTATTCGAGACGAGCACTCGAGCATCGGGAAAAGTTTGTCTCGAATAACGAGTACCCGAGCATTTTAGTGCTCGCTCATCTCTATTCTTAATTCCTGCACGGTACAAACTACATAAATGTGCGTGTAACAACTACAGCGTATAATATACACCACATGGTGTGTGTCACAAGTAATAAACGCCTTGATTTTATGAATTCTGTTTTCATTTACCATAAATTGTAGTGTTCTATTGTCAGCAAATCGACACAATTTACACCGGGACCCTCCACAGTTATTTCAATGTTAGGTTTTGCCCAGGGTTCTACCCTGTTTGGCAATACTTCAGTGTCCTTCTTTCATAGTTACATACAGAATTGTATCATAGTATATCATAGTATCATAGTATATAAGGCTGGAAGGAGACGCAAGTCCATCAAGTCCAACCTTCAAGAATTAAATAAATGTTTTATCCCCATAACCCGTGATATTTTTTCTCTCCAGAAAGTCATTCCTTAAGAACAGCTATGCATTTCTAAATCATTTTTTTTATGGCATTAAACTGAAGGCTATAGGGATTACTAAAAGTGCGCATATGGTAAGAATAACTATCTGCTTTTTATTGTGTCTACCCATCAATAAGGGTCAGAAGATAAGAGTTCTCCTCATTGAGAGTTTGTCAATTAAGGTCACCTTATAGGCGTGTGGAGACTTGAAACCATAGATGCTCCACTTGGGGATTCTGGGAAGAATGCAAATATTTTTTCCAAGGTGTTAAATGGAGAACAATGCCTCCTTTTGCTACCTTTTACACCAATGATGAACACACGGGAAAGCAGAAATACACAGGAACGCAGGAATATCTCTGGAGAGCTTTTTCTAAGGCTATGAGGCACAAAGATCTGGCAGGGGTCACAGCAAGAGGCAGGGTTATATAGTTTACCTGAAAATCACTAGCGGCAATTAGTGGCACCCTGGCCCTTTAAATCTGCTGAAGCCGGCGTGCACATGCCCTAGGAGTCAGGAATGCACGTGCACGGCCGAAGTGGACGGAACAGGAGCCGGGACCCGTATGTTGCGCGTACGACGCGCTGGCGGGGGGAGAGGGGCACGGGTGAGCCCGGGACCCGCAATATGGGTTGCAGGACGACGTGACAGGGATTAAGCCAAACTAGTATATCTATTCCAGAAGGAACACTGCCTTTCAGGGTAATGTTTTTCATTTAACACCTTGGAGCATCTATGGCTTTAAGTCTCCACACGCCTATGAGGCAGAACTCTTACCTTCTGACCCTAGTCAATAGCCTCTCACTCAGCCAAACCAGTTCCCTGCACTGTTCCCTGCTACAAAAAGTATTGGCAAGGAAGGTGAAAATTCTAAAACCCATTGGGGGATGGTGCAGTGATTAATTACTTCTGCCTGTCAGGGACAACACATTGATTACATCATTCTCTGGAGCAGTGCATGTTTAATGTAGCACATTTACTTTCCCGGCCTCTGGATTTCACAGAAAGAGCATTGTCCGAAGATAATGCACTCTGTTGCGATTCACTAAGATTGTGCACCCGATATCCTGCATGTGTTGTTTTCCCTCTCAGGTGCCTGGAGTTCACTTTCTTCTTCCAGGTGCATGTAAGTGCATTGGATGCGACACAATTTGAAAGTTAAATCCTGCGCTCAATCCAAATCAGTTGGATCATCTGATCTGACGTGCCGCCCCCTAACTTGTGTTGCATGGAAGCAGTGCAGCTGCACCAAAAATCGATCGCATGCACCAAAATCCCAGCTCAGACACTAGTTAAATACTAGCACAAGCTATGCAATCCCCAAAAAAGGTGCACCGCCCGACGAAAGTGTGCTCAGCGACCCTTAGTAAATGAGCCTGATAGTGAAAGGAGAAGCATCGGAGCAGCCACAGGAGCAACAAAGCCTCCTTATTATAATTTTATAATTGTTTTTTTCCGGAAAAAACACTCAGCTCAGGGATTAAACAAGATATGTTTCTGCATCAGTCAGTGTAGCTACAGCATTCTCAAGGTATGTTTGGTTCATAATGCATAAAAGCAAATGGTAGATTTCCTTTAACAAATGCAGGAAAAGACAGGATCCTTGTTGCCTTTATTTGCAAGGCCATGCAATTTGTATTATCAAATAATGGGGCACATTTACCAAGGGCCCTACGACCACATTTCCGTCGGGTATTCCGACTTTTCGGGGATCGCGCTGGGGATTCTGTCGCACACGATCGGCGCCAGCTTTCATGCGACACAAATAGGGGGGCGTGGCCGACTGATTCGGACTAAGCGTGGGATTTTAAATTCAATAGAGGCATACTTGGAAGAGGCATGTAGACAACTGAACAACTGGGCCTACTACTTCTCCCTCCCTTCGGACCCGAAGAAACTTACTTCTCTACTGGATGCAGCACTAAGTCAAGGTATTATTACCAAGAGGGAACACACCTTTCTGTCCATTACCCACCCAGTAATCCCAACATTTACATGGTGCCAAAGGTCCACAAGTCCCTGACACGCCCTCCGGGTAGACCAATAGTGTCGGGAATTGGGGGCCTTTGTGAGCATGCATGCAGCTTCGTTGATTTTTTTCTTCAGCCAATGGTATTAAACTTACCATCTTACATCAGAGATTCAGCTGATCTTATGTCCAAAATGAATTATACTTCTCTTTAGGCGGACATCTGGCTAGTAACACTGGATGTTGAATCCTTGTACTCTAATATTGGCCATGAGGATGGTCTACGAGCTGTTGCACATTTTTTCGATGTTAAATCTACTGGGGACAGGAGGTTTGACTCTTTTTTGTTGGACCTCATGGAATTCATCTTGAAGCATAATTATTTCACCTTTGATGGGAAATTCTTCAAACAAATTTCGGGGACGGCGATGGGTGCATGTTGTGCCCCCTCCTACGCCAACCTATTTTTGGGTTGGTGGGAGGGGCTACACGTGTACCCATCTCCACTATACCAACAGCATGTTAGGGGTTGACACCGATTTATTGCCGATGTGATGCTTCTGTGGGAGGGACCTCTTGACTTGCAAGCAGTTTATCACTGACTTGAATAATAATACCTTGAATATTATTTTGACATCCACTTTCTCGCAGGTGGCGGTTGATTTTTTGGATCTAAAAATCTCCCTTGCCAATAATAACCTCTGCATGGATCTGCACAGGAAGGAGACGGCAACGAATAGTTTGCTACACTATGAGAGTTTCCACCCTCAGCACTTAAAGTCAGGTATTCCGGTGGGACAATTTATCCATGTGAAACGGAACTGTACGTTACCAACTGACTTCAGGAGGAACGCACTGGACTTAACACAGAGATTTAGGAACAGGGGATACCCCGGAAAACTGATCTCCAAAGCTTTTTGCAGGGCACATGATACACCAAGAACAGATTTATTAAACCCTAAACCACTAAGAGGAGCTTCACAGTTGGGTGTTTGTACCAGATATAACAACCAATGGAATAACCTCCGAAAGATACTAGCTAAAAACTGGAACATCTTATGCTCGGAACCACGTTTGAAACCATTTGTGGACCCTAAACCTAAATTGATAGCCAGACAGGCCCAAAATCTGAAGGATCAACTGACCAAGAGCCACTTTGTGTGCCCGACGGCACCCCTGGGGAGGGGATTGAAAATTAAGGGTTTATACCCCTGTGGGGAATGCTCAGTCTGCCCCCTCATGTGTCCTTCCAACAAATTCATTAATCCTCTGGACCAACAAAAAGTCTACTTACGTAACTATATCAACTGCAGATAAAAGAATATCATTTACGCCCTGACCTGCCCATGCCGGAAGGTGTACATTGGACAGACGACACAAGAACTTAGGAAAAGAGTGCAACAACACATTTCAAGCATTAACAATGCCCATACACATTTTTCTCAAGGTAAGACTCTATCGTCAGTGGCGATGCACTTCAGAGCGTTTCATGGGGGCAAGGCGAGGGGGCTACAAGTGGTGGGACTTTTACCCTCCGATTGGAGAGAGGAAAGAGGACAAACTAGAAGAATATATACAAATTGTGAGTCTTTATTTATAACACACATGCACAATAACATAGGCGATGCCACCACCAGGTGGCACCATCATAAAAATGACAAAAACACAGTAAAATGGTGTTAAAAACATGGGTGGTGTAGTACAGAACAGAAGGAGCGGCTGACCCCAGACAGATAGGATGATAGGTAAGTGGAAACCTGTTTGGTTTAAACAATAGACTGGGTAGGCGTGAGCCTGAGCGCTGCTATAGAAACATGTGTTCTTAACAGGACTAGTACCAGCAATAGCTTTAAGAAAGAGTAAGTTTTTTATGAATAGTGATGGCGCTATCATGTGAGCTGCATAGCCGGAATGGCTATGTTGTATGAAGGCAAGATCTTACCCAGTCATCTGTGGAATCACTGTCCTGGAGGAGCCGTATCCCCGACGTACGTTTCGGCTCAGAGCGAGCCTTCGTCTGGGGCGCTCGCTCTGCTCGAAGGCTCGCTCTGAGCCGAAACGTACGTCGGGGATACGGCTCCTCCAGGACAGTGATTCCACAGATGACTGGGTAAGATCTTGCCTTCATACATCATAGCCATTCCGGCTATGCAGCTCACATGATAGCGCCATCACTATTCATAAAAAACCTAGGTGCGTAATTACACATAGGGGTTTTACTCTTGGGGCCATACAATTGGCCTCCATATATATGGGGTAAAGATTCTTCACTTTCCCCAAACACAACCCCTTTACCTGTATCCAATTATTGTTTAAAGTGGTGGGACTTGACAAAATCCGCCCCAATATTAGGGGGGGCAATGTAGTCCCTGAGCTACTGCGCAGGGAAGCTCATTACATTTTTAGATTGAAAAGTCTTTCCCCACAGGGACTCAATGAGGAGCTACTTTTTAATGACTTTTATAAACAGAGATAATTACAGGCACCTCTGATCAACAATAGGAAACAAAGGATGGGAACAGGTAAGTACATCACCACCTGGCATCAACACTATACTTCACTTGACCCCTTTTTTATTCCCTTTTTTTTTTTTAATTCCTTTTTTCTTTTTGTCTTTATTTTGCACAACTCTTTGCCTTTAACCCCTTTTTTCACATTTAGATTAACTTTTTTGAACACCCCTTGTTTTGGTAGCCTCCATCTTATATATTTTTGGGTCCTTATGACCCCTTACACATATATTGACACAGGACCCACTTGGCCATTCCTTTATATACTGGCACTTTCTTGGCTGGAGCAAGACTAGATATTTGAGCACTCTCCTTCATCTATCATCAATATTTCATATCTTGTTCTTTTGATTTTCACATCTTTATTAAAGTACTTTTAAGGCTTATTTTGTACATTCACCATGCACCTCGTTAATTTTAGCTTTGGATTTCTAGGTTTGTGACTAGAGATGAGCGAACACACTCGTTCGAGCATTAGCGTACTTGAAACTGCTCGTTGCTCGGACGAGTATTTCGCCCGCTCGAGAAAATTGCATCTACCGCCGTTTTGATTTTTGGCGGCCAGAAACAGAGCCAATCACAAGCCACGAGACTCTGCACTCCACCCAGCATGACGTGGTTCCCTTACACGTCGATAGCAGTGGTTGGCTGGCCAGATCAGGTGACCCTGGAATAGACTAGCCCCTGCCCGCGCTGCTCGGATCATTCTCTGTCTGGATGCAGCTAGGGAGAGAGCTGCTGCTGGTCAGGGAAAGCGTTAGGGTGTTCTATTAGATTACTGTTAGGCAGGAGTGATTCTACAAGAACCCAACAGCCCTTGTTAGGGCTAGAATTTTTTTTTTTTCTTTGCTTGTGGCTGGGCTTGCTGGCATTAGTAGTGCAGCTAGTACCATATTTGAGGAATTTGCAGGGAGACTTGCGAACGTTCTATTTAGCTCTTAGTGACACACATATCCATCTCAAACACCTAAGTGGGACAATTTATTAGGGGTTTGATTGAATTAGGCACAGTCTGCCAATTTTTTTTTTTTTCTTTTCAAAACTAAAGTCATCAGAGGCACAGCACAAAATATTTACAGTTTCACCTTTAATTTTGCAAAAGTTGAACCCGAGGGCTAGGGGTAGAGGACGAGGGCGTGGGTATGGGCGTCCAACTGCTGCAGGGGTCAGAGGCTGTGGTCCTGGGCGGGGTGAGACACCACCTGCTGATGAGGGAGCAGGGGAACGCTGCAGAGCTACACTCCCTAGGTTCATGTCTCAAGTTACTGGGACTCGTGGTAGAGCACTGTTGAGGCCAGAACAGTGCGAACAGGTGATGTCGTGGATTGCGTACAATGCTTCTAGCCATTCGTCCACCAGTCAGACTTCCACGCAGTCCACCAATGTCACCGAAATCAGCACTCCTCCAGCTCCTCCACCTCAGCCTCCTTCCCCCCAGTCTGCCCCCTCCCAGGAAAAGTTGGCATTTGAACCAGCATACTCTGAGGAACTGTTTTCTGGACCCTTCCCAGAGTCACAAACCACTTGTCCGGTTGCTGCTGAGCTCTTTCCCGATGCCCAGGTTTTCCACCGGTCGCAGTCTGTGGGTGATGATGACATTATTCACGTAGTGGAAGAAGTGTGTAAAGAGGTGTCAGACGATGAGGAGACACGGTTGTCAGACAGTGGTGAAGTTGTTGTCAGGGCAGGAAGACCGAGGGGGGAGCAGACTGAGGGATCGGAGGATGATGCGGTGACAGACCCAAGCTGGGTTGATAGGCCGGGTGAGACAGAGGCGAGTCCTCAATGAGAACAGGTTGGAAGAGGCAGTGGTGGGGCCAGACGGAGAGGCAGGGCCAGAGCTTGTGCATCAGCGCCAAATGTTTCACGTAGTGAAGCTCCCGTGGCGAGGACTAGATTTTTGGAAGTCTGGAGGTTCTTTAAAGAAACACCGAATGACCGACGGACTGTGGTGTGCAACCTGTGCCACACCAGGATCAGCAGGGGTTCCACCACTACCAGCTTAACCACCACCAGTATGCGCAGGCATATGAATGCTAAACACCCCACTCAATGGCACCAAGGTCGTTCACCTCCGGCCGGACACACCACTGCTCCTTCCCCTGTGTCATCTGCTGCCTCTGCTAGTCAGCCCCCTGCCCAGGAACCCGGCCCAAGCACCTCCCATGCGAAGACCACACCTTCGCCTCCACGATCCTCCACAGCATCCACCAATGTCTCCGTGCGCAGCGTTTAGCTGTCTATACCCTAGACGGTGGAGCGCAAGAGGAAATACAGTGCAAGAAAACCTACCCGCCCAAGCCCTCAACGTCCACATCTCCAAATTACTCGGCCTGGAGATGCTGCACGATAGGCTGGTAGAGACCGAGGCCTTTCGCAACCTTATGGCGGCAGCCGCCCCTCGGTATTCGGTCCCCAGCCGCCACTACTTTTCCCGATGTGCCGTCCCAGCCCTGCACCAGCACGTGTCAGACAACATCATCCATGCCCTGACCAACGCCGTTTCTGACAAGGTCCACCTGACCACGGACACGTGGACGAGTGCTGCCAGGAAGGGCCACTATATATCGCTGACGGCATATTGGGTTAACTTGGTGGAGGCTGGGACTGAGTCTGACCCTGGGGCTGGTCATATACTGCCGACGGTGAGGATTGCGGGGCCTACCTTCGGTCCAGATCTCTCAGGCCTACTATGCCTCCTCCTCCTACCACCCCCTCCTCCACCTCCTCCTCCGAATTAACATCCGTGGACATGGCGCCATCAGTCGGTAGCTCTAGGCTTAGCAGCAGTACCATCGCTAAGCGACAGCAGGCGGTGCTCAAACTTCTGAGCCTAGGCGATAAAAGGCACACCGCCCAGGAGCTATTACATGGCATCACGGCGCAGACTGATCTGTGGCTGGCACCGCTGAACCTGAAGCCAGGCATGGTTGTGTGTGACAACGGCCGTAACCTGGTGGCGGCTCTGCAACTCATCAGACTGACACATGTGCCATGCCTGGCCCATGTGCTAAATCTCATATTTCAGCGGTTCCTTAAGACATACCCCAATCTATCTGATTTGCTCACGAAGGTGCGCCGCATCTGTGCGCCTTTCAGGAAGTCCAGCACAGATGCTGCCACTCTCAGGGCAGCGCAGCGCTGCCTCCAACTGCCCACTCACCGACTGTTGGTGGAATTCAACATTAACCATGTTATCCAGAGTTTATCAGCAGCGCAGAGCGATTGTAGACTGCCAGATGTCAACTTCCACCAGAACTGGTAGTCAGGTCAGTCAGCTTCCTCAAGTCTACAATGAGGAGTGGACGTGGATGTCTGATATCTGTCAGGTGCTGAGTAACTTTGAGGAGACAACACAGATGGTCAGTGGCGATGCCGCCATCATCAGCCTCACCATCCCACTGCTTGGCCTGTTGAAAAACTCTCTGGTCAGCATGAAGTCGGAAGCTTTGCGCTCATGTGAAGAGACGAGGGAAGAAGATTCCCTTGTTGATAGCCAGAGCACCCTCCCGTCTTTTTCTCAGCGAGTATTGGAGGAGGTGGAGGAGGAAGAGTAGGAGAATGTTGGCGAGACAGAAGAGGGGAGCATTGCTCAGTCCTTCACTGTTCAGCGTGTATGGGCAGGCGAAGAGGAGTTGGAGGTGTTGGAGGAAATGGACAGTCAGGCCAGTGAGGGGGGTGAATTTTTGCGCGTTGGGACTCTGGCAAATATGGCAGATTTCATGCTAGGCTGCCTATCCCGTGACCCTCGCGTTCAAAGAATTTATTCCAGCACCAATTACTGGGTATTCACTCTCCTGGACCCACGGTACAAGCAAAATCTTTCCACTCTCATCCCTGGAGAGGAAACGAGTGTGAGAATGCATGAATACCAGCAGGCCCTGGTGCACAAGCTGAAACAGTATTTCCCTTCTGACAGCGCTAGCGGCAGAGGGCGTACTTCTGCGGGACAAGTAGCGAGGGAGAGTAGGCGAGCAGGCAGCTTGTCCAGCACTGACAGGGGTACGCTTTACAAGGCCTTTGCCAGTTTTATGTCACCCCAGCAAGACACTGTCACCTGTCCCCAGTCTCGGCAGAGTAGGGCTGATCTTTACAGAAAGATGGTGAGGGAGTATGTAGCTGACCATACCATCATCCTAAATGATCACACAGCTCCCTACAACTACTGGGTTTCAAAGCTGGACATGTGGCACGAACTGGCGCTGTACGCCTTGGAGGTTCTTGCCTGCCCTGCCGCTAGCGTGTTGTCTGAGCGATTTTTCAGTGCAGCTGGTGGCATCATCACCGATAAGCGTACACGCCTGTCGTCTGACAGCGCTGACAGGCTGACGCTTATCAAGATGAATAAAGCCTGGATTTCTCAGGATTTCCATTCTCCACCAGGTGAAAGAAGCTCAACCTGAATAATGTATGCACTCCTCCTCCTCATTTTCCTCCTTCTCCTCCTCTTTGTACACTAAAGCAGAGGAAACTGGCTATTTTTTGCCAGGACCAAGTGGCTCTAGCTATAGTACTCTGTATTTAATTTTTCTGGAGGGCCACCTACCCGGTTCTCTGTTTTAAACAATTTTTGGGAGTGCCACATACAGGCACTCAATCTATTTAATTTTTCTGGAGGACCACCTACCTGCTCCTCTGGTTTGAAAACTTTTTTGGACTGCCACATACAGGCACTATCCAAATTTAATTGTCTCCATAGCAGCCTCCACACGTTGTCTTTATAGCTGCCTCCACACGTTGTCTCCATTGCTACCTCCACACATCATCTCCATAGCTGCCTCCCAAAGTCGTTCATATATCTGCCTCCATACATCGTCCTCTTAGCAAACGAGCTGTGTCAGGCAGAATTTTGGGTTGTTTTCATGGCTTCCACATCAAACTTGTTAACTTTGTCGCCACCCTGCTGTGTAATCCACAAAATATACTGGCAAACATTTATCATTTACCGATATTATTTCAGCGCTTCTTGCGCATCTGTTTACATTCCCCTCACCCGCCATAACCCAAACTTATAAGAACACTACTACACTTGATCTTATACAAAAGGTTCTTAGAAGTGCTGTTTGTACCCTCCGCCTGCTTTGAAAATTACAATTTCCAGGTGTTTCACCAGATACATAATAGAACTCGGCGCATCTGTCGTCGCCATGCTGGAGACCTGAAGTTTCAATCATAGAAGCAATATGGATGCCCCATACTGTCGCTCTTAATAATGGAAGTCGTCTCCATGGCTGCCTCCACATGTCGTCCCCTTATCAAACGAGCTGTGTCAGGCTCATTTTTCGGTTGTTTCATCAGATACGTTATGGAACTTGGTCACTATGTTGCCACCATGCTGTGTTATGGAATAAATATAATTTTGGCATAATGGTGCGTTTAAGCAGCCTCAGAGGCATCCATGCATGCTGCCCCTGCTGTTTCCTGTCCATTTCCATGGTGTTTCCATCATTTTCTGAGGTTCCCAGGTGTTTGGCCAAGCTTGCGGCTGTGCAGAGCCTTGGTCCCCTTGAAAAATGCTCGAGTCTCCCATTGAATTCAATGGGGCTCGTTATTCGAGACGAGCACTCGAGCATCGGGAAAAGTTTGTCTCGAATAACGAGCATTTTAGTGCTCGCTCATCTCTACACACCGCACATAGTACACTCTGCACATAGTACACACTGCACATAGTACACAGGACACTGCACATGGTACATAGTGCACTGTTCTTAGTAAATGTGCCCCACAGGTACTTAAATATAGAAACAAATAAGGACAAGTGCAAGTTACCTGAGCTTCCTATGTTACGTGATCTGCCATGTAATTGTAGATCTGTGCCGGTCGGAGTCTCTGTGATGTAGACGGCATTTCTCTTGCAGCATTTGAATACATGAAAAATGTTTCTTATTAAACCTTTGGTAAAGTCTTGTTGTGTTATCAGGATCCTCACACTACAGGAGAGATGGCCGACTCTACAGGGGGGGACACTGATGTCCTGTATCTTGTCCTATTACTGATGGCTCTCATAGCCGGACTGGTGATACATTCATTTATTATAGGAGTCAATGTCAGTGACTGGTGGAGAGGAAGATCAATGACTCCTGTTGACCACATTGTGACTTCTCTTGGGATCTCAAGGATGTGCTGTCAATGTATTTTGACTGTATTGCATGTTCTTATTAACCTGTTTGTACATGTTAATTTACTTATTATAGACCTGGTTTATCATGTATGTATTTTAACCAGTCTTTGGTTGACATCTCTTCTCTCCATTGTCCTCTGCCTGAAGATCTCCAACCTCCACACCAGACTGTTCCTGTATCTGAGGAGGATGATATTACCCAGGACCGGTCGTCTCATTGTAGCATCAATACTACTTTCTGCTCTCAGTTCTTTGGTGATTTTCGTAACAGGAATTACTGGTTTGACCAATGGCGAAGCACATAACACAACAATGAGTGGGTTTTTAATCAAACATTTATACAATTATGCTATGGCATTCTTCTTCCCTCTGCTCTTCTATTCCATCTCCTCAGTTCTCCTCTTCATCTCGTTGTATCATCACACAACAAGGATGAAGATGAGCAGTAACTTATCCATCAATCTGGAGACATATTACTCAACGTTGAGATTTGTGTCCTTCACTTTCATGTATAACACAATTTACTTCATTGTTGATTTTGTTTGTGTTTATTATTATTATGTTTATCATGTTAACTTTTCATGGCTTGATCTTCTCTTGAACTTTCTCCCGGCTCTACATTCCTCCTACCTGATCTGGAAAACGGCCAAACTCAGGAACCAGATGTCCAAGGTTCTCCAAAATGTAATGGATTATTTTCAAAGCCAAAACACAGGAGAAGGATAAGGTGAGGGAAGGATAGTCAGAAAGACACAATGGGGGTCATTTACTAAGGGCCCGATTCGCGTTTTCCCGACGTGTTACCCGAATATTTCCGATTTGCGCCGATTTCCCCTGAATTGCCCTGGGATTTGGGCGCACTCGATCGGATTGTGGCGCATCGGCGCTGGCAGGCACCTGACGGAAATCGGGGGGCATGGCCGAATGAAAACGCGACGGATTCGGAAAAACCGCGGCATTTAAAAAAAACAAAAGTGTTGCGGGACTCGTGCTTACCTTCACTAGGAATAGGCCGATGAACTTCAGTGCATTCCAGCGGGCCTCGGGGAACTTCAGCGCAGCAGCGCCACCTGGTGGACATCGGAGTAATTACCTTAGTGAATCCCGGCCGGACCCGAATCCTCCGCAGAGAACGCGCCGATGGATCGCGAATGGACCGGGTAAGTAAATCTGCCCCATTATTAATATAAATGTTTCACCAAATTTTCTTTTGGCACATCCAAATAAAATCTTTATTCTTCATCCATTAAAATACACGGCAGGGCATAAAGTCGGTGTAGGTGAAAGACCTATGCGTTTCGGCTCTATTCTAAGCCTTACTCATGGTATAATAAAATAATTAAAAAAAAAAGTTCCTATATAACAAAAAAACACCGGGCTGATTAGACACACTTTATATCCGGTTGTGGGTGGAAAATGTGAGAAAACTTTGCCGGCATATCTCTAGGAAAGGTATAAAGAAATTGCATAAAATACTGGTACAGTTCAAGCTAATAAATATAAGCAAAATTATTTTTGGATTTCACACCATTAGGATATCTAGAATTTAGATTCAGAATCTAAAAGGCTTCTCTTTTTACCAATACCTTTCTCCAATTGCTTTCTCGAATCGGACAGTTAACTCGTTCAATACCGAAAAAACGTAGTGAAGAAAAATCTTTGTTATAGGTTTCCACAAAGTGTTTTTCTGCCCCAGAGGTATTGGAGTCCCCATTCTTTGTACTTGCAATGTGTTGGCCAATCCTTGTTTTTCATTTCTGGATGGTTCAGCCTACATAAATGTGCGTGTAACAACTACAGCGTATAATATGCACCACATGGTGCGTGTCACAATAAAGGCCTTGATTTTATGAATTCTGTTTTCATTTTCCATAAATTGTAGTGTTCTATTGTCAGCAAATGGACACATCTTACGCCGGGACCCTCCATCTGTGAAAACCTTTCACAGATGTTTCAATATTAGGTCTTGTGTAGAGATAAGCGAGCACTAAAATGCTCGGGTACTCGTTATTCGAGACAAACTTTTCCCGATGCTCGAGTGCTCGTCTCGAATAACGAACCCCATTGAAGTTAATGGGAGACTCGAGCATTTTTCAAGGGGACCAAGGGTCTGCACAGGGAAGCTTGGCCAAACACCTGGGAACCTCAGAAAATGATGGAAACACCACGGAAATGGACAGGAAACAGCAGGGGCAGCATGCATGGATGCCTCTGAGGCTGCTTAAACGCACCATTATGCCAAAATTATGGGCAACAGCATGGCCATGACAGAGTGACCGAATGAGGCTAGATAGCATCTAAAACATCCAAAAATTGACCCTGACTCTATAGGGGACGGCATGCAGAGGCAGCGGCAGCAGCGGCAGGCTAGAGAGTGGCATGGCGACTTACCCTAAATGGACTCAGGCTTCAAACCAATGGGTGGCCGAGAGGAACCAAAGGAGGTGAGCAAGAAGCGCTGAAATGATTTCCTATGTGAACAAAAGGTTGACGGTATATTTAGTCGATAACACAGCATGGTGGCGACATAGTGACCAAGTTCCATAACGTATCTGGTGAAACACCCGAAAAATGAGCCTGACACAGCTCTTTTGATAAGGGGACGACATGTGGAGGCAGCCATGGAGACGACTTCCATGATTAAGAGCGACAGTATGGGGCATTCATATTGCGCTGCTATGATTGCAACTTCAGGTCTCCAGCATGGTGACAGATGGGCCGAGTTCCACTATGTATCTGGTGAAACACCTGAAAATTCTGCCTGACACAGCTCGTTTGATAAGGGGATGATGTGCTGCATATCCTCTCGTGCTCCAGCGTCTGTGGTATAGACAGTTGAAAGTTGCACATGGAGACATTGGTGGACGCTGTGGAGGATCGTGGAGGCGAAATGGACAGGAAACAGCAGGGGCAGCATGCATGGATGCCTCTGAGGCTGCCTAATCTTGGGATGGAGCTGGCGGTCCGCTGCCAGGCGAGCTTTTGCCTGTCCAAGCCCCTGTCTCTTGGCTCCTCCCCACCCAAAATGGGCCTGGGGGCCAGAAGCGTTTACTTTGAAAAAATTATAATTTTCAAAGCAGGCCGGGTCGTTTGAATATTTCACCTAGGAATAATGGAATAGCATAGTGGTTCTATTTTTAATTGTTTTTCGGGAAATGGTTCCATGATTAAGAGCGACAGTATGGGGCATCCATATTGCGCTGCTATGATTGCAACTTCAGGTCTCCAGCATGGCGGCAACAGATGGGCCGCGTTCCACTATGTATCTGGTGAAACACCTGAAAATTCTGCCTGGCACAGCTCGTTTGATAAGGGGACCATGTATGGAGGCAGTGAACTAGTAGTAGATTAAAGGTGCTGCAGTTAAAACTATGTTAGTTGGATCTTGGGATGGAGCTGGCGCTCCGCTGCCAGGCGAGCTTTCGCCAATCCAAGCCCCTTTCTCTAGGCTACTCCCCAAACAGCACTTCTAAGAACCTTTTGTATGAGATCAAGTGTAGTAGCGTTCTTATAAGTTTGGGATATGGCGGGTGAGGGGAATGTAAACAGATGCGCAAGAAGTGCTGAAATAATATCGGTAAATGATAAAAGTTTGCCAGTATATTTTGTGGATTACACAGCAGGGTGGCGACAAAGTTAACAAGTTTGATGTGGAATCCATGAAAACAACCCAAAATTCTGCCTGACACAGCTCGTTTGGTAAGGGGACCATGTATGGAGGCAGTGAACTAGTAGTAGTTTAAAGGTGCTGTAGTTAAAACTATGTTAGTTGGATCTTGGGATGGAGCTGGCGCTCCGCTGCCAGGCGAGCTTTCGGCAATCCAAGCCCCTGTCTCTAGGCTACTCCCCAAACAGCACTTCTAAGAACCTTTTGTATAAGATCAAGTGTAGTAGCGTTCTTATAAGTTTGGGATATGGCGGGTGAGGGGAATGTAAACAGATGCGCAAGAAGCGCTGTAATAATATCGGTAAATGATAAAAGTTTGCCAGTATATTTTGTGGATTACACAGCAGGGTGGCGACAAAGTTAACAAGTTTGATGTGGAATCCATGAAAACAACCCAAAATTCTGCCTGACACAGCTCGTTTGATAAGGGGACCATGTATGGAGGCAGTGAACTAGTAGTAGTTTAAAGGTGCTGTAGTTAAAACTATGTTAGTTGGATCTTGGGATGGAGCTGGCGCTCCGCTGCCAGGCGAGCTTTCGGCAATCCAAGCCCCTGTCTCTAGGCTACTCCCCAAACAGCACTTCTAAGAACCTTTTGTATAAGATCAAGTGTAGTAGCGTTCTTATAAGTTTGGGATATGGCTTGAGAAAACGCTGAACTATGAGATTTAACACATGGGCCAGGCATGGCACATGTGTCAGTCTGCCGAGTTGCAGAGCCGCCACCAGGTTACGGCCGTTGTCACACACAACCATGCCTGGCTTCAGGTTCAGCGGTGCCAGCCACAGATCGGTCTGCGCCGTGATGCCCTGTAATAGCTCTTGGGCGGTGTGCCTTTTATCGCCTAGGCTCAGCAGTTTGAGCACCGCCTGCTGTCGCTTAGCGACGGCACTGCTGCTGTGCCTAGAGCTACCGACTGATGGCGCCATGCCCACGGATGGTAATTCGGAGGATCTTGGGATGGAGCTGGCGCTCCGCTGCCAGGCGAGCTTTCGCCAATCCAAGCCCCTGTCTCTAGGCTACTCCCCAAACAGCACTTCTAAGAACCTTTTGTATAAGATCAAGTGTAGTAGCGTTCTTATAGGTTTGGGATACGGCAGGTGAGGGGAATGTAAACAGATGCGCAAGAAGCGCTGAAATAATATCGGTAAATGATAAAAGTTTGCCAGTATATTTTGTGGATTACACAGCAGGGTGGCGACAAAGTTAACAAGTTTGATGTGGAATCCATGAAAACAACCCAAAATTCTGCCTGACACAGCTCGTTTGATAAGGGGACCATGTATGGAGGCAGCTATATGGACGACTTTTGGAGGCAGCTATGGCGATGACGTGTGGAGGTAGCCATGGAGACAACGTGTGGAGCCAGCTAAAAAGACGACATGTGGAGGCTGCTATGGAGACAATTTAATTTGGATAGTGCCTGTATGTGGCAGTCCAAAAAAGTTTTCAAACCAGAGGAGCAGGTAGGTGGTCCTCCAGAAAAATTAAATAAATTGAGTGCCTGTATGTGGCAGTCCAAAAAAGTTTTCAAACCAAAGGAGCAGGTAGGTGGTCCGCCAGAAAAATTAAATAGATGGAGTGCCTGTATGTGGCAGTCGAAAAAAGTTTTCAAACCAGAGGAGCAGGTAGGTGGTCCTCCAGAAAAATTAAATAAATTGAGTGCCTGTATGTGGCAGTCCAAAAAAGTTTTCAAACCAGAGGAGCAGGTATGTGGTCCTCCAGAAAAATTAAATAGATTGAGTGCCTATATGTGGCACTTCCAAAAATTGCTTAAAACAGAGGACCGGGTAGGTGGCCCTCCAGAAAAATTAATTACATAGAGTACTATAGCTAGAGCCAGTTGGCCCTGGCAAAAAATAGCCAGTTTCCTATGCTTTAGTGTACAAAGAGGAGGAGAAGGAGGACAATGAGGAGGAGGAGTGCATACATTATTCAGGTTGAGCTTCTTTCACCTGGTGGAGAATGAAAATCCAGAGAAATCCAGGCTTTATTTATCTTGATAAGCGTCAGCCTGTCAGCGCTGTCAGTCGACAGGCGTGTACGCTTATCGGTGATGATGCCACCAGCTGCACTGAAAACCCGCTCGGACAACACGCTAGCGGCAGGGCAGGCAAGAACCTCCAAGGCGTACAGCGCCAGTTCGTGCCACATGTCCAGCTTTGAAACCCAGTAGTTGTAGGGAGCTGTGTGATCATTTAGGACGATGGTATGGTCAGCTACGTACTCCCTCACCATCTTTCTGTAAAGATCAGCCCTACTCTGCCGAGACTGGGAACAGGTGACAGTGTCTTGCTGGGGTGACATAAAACTGGCAAAGGCCTTGTAAAGAGTACCCCTGCCAGTGCTGGACAAGCTGCCTGGTCGCCTACTCTCCCTCGCTACTTGTCCCGCAGAAGTACGCCCTCTGCCGCTAGCGCTGTCAGAAGGGAGTCCCAACGCGCAAGAATTCACTCCCCTCACTGGCCTGACTGTCCATTTCCTCCTCCTCCAACTCCTCCAACTCCTCTTCTTCTGCCCATACACGCTGAACAGTGAAGGACTGAACAATGGTCCCCTCTTCTGTCTCGCCAACATTCTCCTCCTCTTCCTCCTCATCCTCCTCCACCTCCTCCGATATGCGCTGAGAAACAGACCTAAGGGTGCTTTGGCTATCAACAAGGGAATCTTCTTCCCCCGTCTCTTGTGACGAGCGCAAAGCTTCCGACTTCATGCTGACCAGAGAGTTTTTCAACAGGCCAAGCAGCGGGATGGTGACGCTGATGATGGCGGCATCACCACTGACAATCTGTGTTGACTCCTCAAAGTTACTCAGCACCTGACAGATATCAGACATCCACGTCCACTCCTCATTGTAGACTTGAGGAAGCTGACTGACCTGACTACCAGTTCTGGTGGAAGTTGACATCTGGCAGTCTACAATCGCTCTGCGCTGCTGTTAAACTCTGGATAACATGGTTAGTGTTGAATTCCACCTCGTGGGCACGTCGCACAACAGTCGGTGAGCGGGCAGTTGGAGGCGGCGCTGCGCTGCCCTGAGAGTGGCAGCATCTGTGCTGGACTTCCTGAAATGCGCACAGATGCGGCGCACCTTCGTGAGCAAATCAGACAGATTGGGGTATGTCTTGAGGAAACGCTGAACCATGAGATTTAACACATGGGCCAGGCATGGCACATGTGTCAGTCTGCCGAGTTGCAGAGCTGCCACCAGGTTACGGCCGTTGTCACACACAACCATGCCTGGCTTCAGGTTCAGCGGTGCCAGCCACAGATCAGTCTGTAATAACTCTTGGGCGGTGTGCCTTTTATCGCCTAGGCTCAGCTGTTTGAGCACTGCCTGCTGTCGCTTAGCGATGGCACTGCTGCTGTGCCTACAGCTACCGACTGATGGCACCATGCCCACGGATAGTAATTCAGAGGAGGTGGTGGAGGAGGGGTGGTAGGAGGAGGAGGCATAGTAGGCCTTTGAGACCTGGACCGAGGTAGGCCCCGCAATCCTCGGCGTCGGCAGTATATGACCAGCCCCAGGGTCAGACTCGGTCCCAGCCTCCACCAAGTTAACCCTATGTGCCGTCAGCGATATATAGTGGCCCTGCCCGGCAGCACTCGTCCACGTGTCCGTGGTCAGGTGGACCTTGTCAGAAACGGCGTTGGTCAGGGCACGGAGGATGTTCTCTGACACGTGCTTGTGCAGGGCTGGGACGGCACATCGGGAAAAGTAGTGGCGGCTGGGGACCGAATACCGAGGGGCGGCCGCCGCCATGAGGTTTCGAAAGGCCTCGGTCTCTACCAGCCTATAGGGCAGCATCTCCAGGCTAAGCAACTTGGAGATGTGGACGTTGAAGGATTGGGCGTGTGGGTGGGTTGCGCTATACTTCCTTTTGCGCTCCAGCGTCTGGGGTATGGAGAGCTGAACGCTGGTGGATGCTGTGGAGGATCGTGGAGGCGAAGATGGGGTTTTCGCACGGGAGGTGTTTGGGCCGGGGTCCTGGGCAGGGGGCTGACTAGCAGATGACACAGGGGAAGGAGCAGTGGTGTGCCTGGCCGGAGGTGAACGGGCTTGGCGCCATTGAGTGGGGTGTTTAGCATTCAGATGCCTGCGCATACTGGTGGTAGTTAAGCTAGTAGTGGTGGAACCCCTGCTGATCCTGGTTTGGCAAAGGTTGCACACCACAGTCCGTCGGTCATCCGGTGTTTCTTTAAAGAACCTCCAGACTTCTGAAAATCTAGCCCTCGCCACGGGAGCTTGACTACGGGCAACATTTGGCGCTGATGCACCAGCTCTGGCCCTGCCTCTCCGTCTGGCCCCACCACTGCCTCTTCCAACCTGTTCTGCTATAGGACTCGCCTCCGTCTCAGAAGCACTGTGTTCACCCGGCCTATCAACCCAGCTTGGGTCTGTCACCTCATCATCCTCCGATCCCTCAGTCTGCTCCCCCCTCGGACTTCCTGCCCTGACAACAACTTCACCACTGTCTGACAACCGTGTCTCCTCATCGTCCGACACCTCTTTACACACTTCTTCCACTACGTGAATAATGTCATCATCACCCACAGACTGCGACTGGTGGAAAACCTGGGCATCGGAAAATTGCTCAGCAGCAACCGGACAAGTGGTTTGTGACTGTGGGAAGGGTCCAGAAAACAGTTCCTCGGAGTATGCCGGTTCAAATGCCAAATTTTGCTGGGAGGGGGCAGACTGGGGGGAAGGAGGCTGAGGTGAAGGAGCTGGAGGAGTGCTGATTTCGGTGACATGGGTGGACTGCGTGGAAGACTGACTGGTGGACAAATGGCTAGAAGCATTGTCCGCAATCCACGACATCACCTCTTCGCACTGTTCTGGCCTCAACAGTGCTCTACCACGAGTCCAAGTAACTTGAGACATGATGAACCTAGGGAGTGTAGCTCTGCGGCGTTTCCCTGCTCCCTCATCAGCAGGTGGTGTCTTACCCCACCCAGGACCACGGCCTCTGACCCCTGCAGTAGTTGGACGCCCACGTCCACGCCCTCGTCCTCTACCCCTAGCCCTCGGGTTAAACATTGTCCAAAACTTTTAATTTTTTTTATTTTTTTGTTTATTTATTTATTTTTTTATTTATTTTTTAAACAAATTGATGCTATCCTATTGCTGTGGCTAGTTTCTAACCTACACTGACAGCACACAACTGGATTTTGTGCTGTGCCTGATGACTTTGAGCTATAAAATGAAATAAAGGTAAAAAAATAAATAAATCAGCAGACTGTGCCTAATTCTAATCAAACTCCTAATAAATTGTCCCACTTCGGTGTTTGAGGTGGATATGCGTGTCACTAAGAGCTAAACACAACGGTCGCAAGTCTCCTTGCAAATTCCTCACAATATGGTACTAGCTGCACTACTAATGCCAGCAAGCCCAGCCACAAGCAAACAAAAAAAAGGAAAATATAACGCTATTGTAGGCCTAAGTAAGCCGTTGGGGTTCTCCTATGTCTATTTTGTTGCCTACAATGAAAGCACACTGCTTTGCAAGATGAGTTTGAGCTATAAAATGAAATAAAGCAAAAAAAAAATAAATCAGCAGACTCTGCCTAATTCTAATCAAACCCCTAATAAATTGTCCCACTTTGGTGTTTGAGGTGGATATGTGTGTCACTAAGAGCTAAACACAACGATAGCAAGTCCCCCTGCAAATTCCTCACAATATGGTACTAGCTGCACTACTAGTGCCAGCAAGCCCAGCCACAAGCAAATAAAAAAAAAAAAAGTATAACGTTATTGTAGCCCTAAGAAGGGCTGTTGGGTTCTTGTAGAATCACTCCTGCCTAACAGTAATCTACTAGCACCCTAACGCTGTCCCTGACCAGCAGCAGCTCTCTCCCTAGCGGCATCCAGACACAGAATGATGCGAGCAGCGCGGGCAGGGGCTAGTCTATTCCAGGGTCACCTGATCTGGCCAGCCAACCACTGCTATCGACGTGTAAGGGTACCACGTCATGCTGGGTGGAGTGCAGAGTCTCCTGGCTTGTGATTGGCTCTGTTTCTGGCCGCCAAAAAGCAAAACGGCGGGAGCTGCCATTTTCTCGAGCGGGCGAAGTATTCGTCCGAGCAACGAGCAGTTTCGAGTACGCTAATGCTCGAACGAGCATCAAGCTCGGACGAGTATGTTCGCTCATCTCTAGTCTTGTGTTAATCATAGTCGGAGATAGAATGTTGCCCAAGGTTCTACACTTTTGTCTTGGTTAAGAACAGACCTTTATTTCTGAATCATTTTTTTATGGCATTAAACTGAAGGCTATAGGGCAGTGGTGGCGATCCCATGGCATGGGTGCCAGAGGTGGCACTCGGAGCCCTTTCTGTGTGCACCCAGGCCTTAACCCCAACATAGAGTTTGCCAGACAGGACTCAGGATTTCCTCCTGCTGTCCAATACAGCCCAGGACGTGCCATGCTCAGCGCCATTTTAAAGCAACATCCTAGTTTGCCAGAGCTACAGGAGGAACAAGAAAGTGTGGACAGACATTATTGTTGGAGCGCCTGCTCTGGGAACCCTGATTGTTCCTCTTCAGGGGACCCTGAATCCAAGTTCTCCATCATCTTTCTATTGAAACTCAGGTGAACTCAGGACACCAATACGATTGAAACCTGTGATACAGCTGGGATCAATAAGTTACTTCTTACATTTTCATGTTGGCACTTTGCAACAAATAAGTGGCTTTTGGTTGTACTTTGGGCACTCTATCTCCAAAAGGTTCGCCATCACTGCTATAGGGATTACTAAAAGTGGGCATATTGTAAGATGTGATCTGCTTTTTATTGTGTCTACCCATCAATAAGGGTCAGAAGATAAGTGTTCTCCTCAGAGTTTGCCAATTAAGGTCACCTTATAGGCATGTGGAGACTTAAAGCCATAGATGTTCCACTAGGGAATTCTGGGAAGAATGCAAATATGTTTTCCAAGGTGTTAAATGGAAAACATTGCCTCCTTTTGCTACCTTGTAAGGCAGCCCCCTTAACACCAAGTATGACCTACAAGAAGTCTAATAACATGATGTGGGATTAAGTCAAACCAGTATATCTATTCCAGAAGGAACACTGCCTTTCAAGGTAGCACCTTGGAAAACATATTTGCATACTTCCCAGAATTCCCTAGTGGAGCATCTATGGCTTTAAGTCTCCACACGCCTTTAAGGTGGCCTTAATTGGCAAACTCTCCATAAGGAGAACACCTACTGTCTGACCCTAGTCAATAGCCTCTCACTCAGCCAATCCAGTTCCCTACTCTGTACTGAGGAGACCCAACCAGGTCGATACATCGCTGTCTACAGTTGGGAGTCTGTTCCTTCTGGAATAGATATACTGGTTTGGCTTAGTCCCACATCATGTTATTAGACTTCTTGTAGGTGTTATGGTGCTTGGTGTTACGGGGGCTGCCTTACAAGGTAGCAAATTGAGGCATTGTTTTCCATTTCCCACATTGGAGAAGATATTTACATACCACCCTTTGATAACTCTCCCCTATTTACATCTTTTGCTTTTTTATGAGCATTTAGCAATACTGATTTGGGGTAACCTTTCTTTATTAACCTGTTCTCAATGTTAGTGGATTGTTCCAATATCATATCATATCATATATGATCAGATCATATATATGCTTCACACGTAAAAATTCTCCTTAGGAAATGGCATGGATAGTAAGGGAGGGACAACTAGATGCACACAAAATAGTATTTCCAGCAAGGGTTTAGTAATCATTGAAGTAGTAACACGATCTTGATTGGTAGATATGGACAATTCTATATCCAAAAAATGTGTATAGGAGGAGGGACTTTCAGGGGCAGATTTACTTACCCGGTCCATTCGCGATCCAGCGGCGCGTTCTCTGCGGTGGATTCGGGTCCGGCCGGAATTCAGTAAGGTAGTTCCTCCGACGTCCACCAGGTGGCGCGGCTGCGCTGAAGTTCCACGAGGTCCGCCGGAATGCACTGAAGTTCACTGGCCTATTCCTAGTGAAGGTAAGCGCGAGTCCCGCAACACTTTTTTTTTTTAAATGCGGCGGTTTCTCCAAATCCGTCTGGTTTTTGTTCGGCCACGCCCCCCAATTTCCGTCGCGTACATGCCGGCGCTGATGCAGCACAATCCGATCGCGTGCGCCAAAATTCAGGGAAAATCGGTGCAAATTGGAAATATTCATGTAACACGTCGGGAAAATGCAAATCGGGCCCTTAGTAAATGACCCCCTCAGATGTAAGTCTTAGGTTAATGTTAATATTGTTAATATAAGATATAAATTCTTTAACCTTAGTGGTTAGCATTAGAGCCTTGCAGCGCTGGGGTCCTGAGTTTACGTCCCAGTGTCAACATCTGCAAAGAGTTAGTGGGCTTATACAATTTGATCAAAATGCGACTAAGAACCTCGAGTTGGTTATGTAATGTAGCCTAGCGGCAGTAGGTCATTGTGTGATGTGTGGATTTGCGGTCCAGTTCTTTTTCTCTCCCCATGTTGGTTTAGTATACTCTATCCCTTCATTTATTTTGTTTTTTGCCTGGTACCAGCACTCCACCCCATTCGACCCAGGTGTTTTTAAATTAGCAGGAGACTGCATATAGGGGCCGCCTACTTCCTCTCTAGTGTCTGAGACCACATGGAACCGTGAGTATTCAGCACCTGTTCACACATGGTGCGGTATTGCATGGCATCCACTGCTTCTGTGGTGCGGTGCTGGTGGGGACCCGGGGCCTGGAGCCATGGGGGTTATGCCTGCCAGTATGGGTGCTGGGGGGCAACCAGGTCTTGGTCCCTACCGGTGCTGTGCTGCAGCGGCGATGGATGCCATGTGATGCCACACACAATAGCGTGGGGACTAGAGATGAGCGAACACTAAAATGCTCAGGTGCCCGTTATTCGGTACAAACTTTTCCAGATGCTCGAGTGCTCTTACCGAATAACGAACCCCATTAAAGTCAATGGGAGACCCGAGCATTTTTTCACTGACAGAACACATTAAAAGAACAGTGTTACAGAACATATTCCACATGTTTCCAGATGTTTTACTTGTAAGAACACATTGAGATAACACTATTCTTCACATTGCAGGTGTGCGCGTGTCTCCCGCTAGGTTCGGAGATGTGCACGAACATCTGCAAAGTGAAGAATAGAATAAAAACAGTTAAAACAGTGAACACAGGAGCATTTAAGTGCAGAACACATTGAAAGAACAATATTCTTCACATTCCAGATGTTCCGAACATCTCAGAACCTAGCGGGAGACACGCGCGCACACCTGCAAAGTGAAGAATAGAGTAACGAGCCGGTCCGAGTATGCTAATACTCGACCGAGCAGTATACTCGGACGAGTATACTCGCTCATCTCTAGTAGGGACCCACTACAACAAGGTCACCGTGAAGTGGTTAGTGGGCTTATACAATTTGATGCTAATGCTAACCACAAAGAGTTTGTATGTTCTCTCCGTGTTTGCGTGGGTTTCCTATGGGTCCTCCGGTTTCCTCCCACACTCCAAAACATACAGGTAGGTTGATTAGACTGTGAGCCCCATGGGGACAGGGACTGATTTGGCAAGCTCTGTGCAGCATTGCATAATCTGTGTGTGCTATATAAATAAAGGAATTATTATAACCTTATTTTTTTTATCCTGCCACACCAATAGAATATCGTACACATATCTACCATAAAAAATTATATTTTGTAAGAACAGATTTAAGATCGAAAAAATGGTGCTCTCCTTCCACCCTACCAAGGAAGGTGAAAATTTTGAGCCCATTGGGGGATGGTGCAGCGATTGATTACTTCTGCCTGTCAGGCACAATACAGTGATTACATCATTCTCTAAAGCAGTGCATACTTAATGTGAGAGGAGAAGCGCCGGGGCAGCCACAGGAGCGACAGAGCCTTATTATCATAATTTTATAATAGTTTTTTCAGCAAAACCACTCAGTTCAGGGATTAAACAAGATATGTTTCTGCCTCAGTGTAGCTACAGCAGTCTCAAGGTCTCATAAAAGCAAATGGTAGGTTTCCTTTAACAAATGCTGGAAAAGACAGGAGCCTTGTTGCCTGTATTTGCGAGGTCATGCAATTTGTATGATCAAATAATACATGTGCCGTAGCAGGTACAGCTACGGGCACTTCGGACGCCTGTACATGCGCTTACATATTCCTGCCATACTATGAAGACAAATAGATTTATTCGTCATCCATATGTGGACGATGTCTTCATCGTATTGTCAGGGTTACATGAAGAGTTCAACAACTTTGTTTTCTACCTCAATAGTAATGAAATCGACATGTTTTACGTCCAAGATGATATAAAAGTAGAATTTTTAGATGTGGAGGTTATGAATGAAGAAAACTAGATTAGAATCATTGGGGCACATGTATCATAGTTTCAGTTAGGCAAATTATCAAATTTTAGCGACTTTTGCCGTTTTTGCACCATCTTTGCGACTTTTCACTCTGTTCTTTTTCAAGTACGCCTTGTCTGCACCTTTGTGCACTGTGCCTTATGTATCATTGTTTTCCAGATGTTCCTTGCGACATTTCACTTTTTTTGCACCTTTTTTGGCGCAAATCTGCACCTGGTCCAGGGCAGGAGCAAAGGAAGTTTTTTTTTCATGGACCCGATTTTAACATGTAAATTGGAATTATTTCATATGCTTTAACTGTTCAACATTTTGCACAGTAACCTCTTTTGTCAAAATTCTAAAATTTTTGCATTTTTGCTTTTTATTGGTTACTTCTAGAGATGAGCGAACATACTCGTCCGAGCTTGACACATGTGGGGAGGTTATGTACAGGAGAGGATACAAGCCATGTGAGGGGTTATATACAGGAGAGGATACAAGCCATGTGAGGAGTTATATACAGGAGAGGATACAAACCATGTGAGGGGGTTATATACAGGAGAGGATACAAGCCATGTGAGAATGTTATATACAGGAGAGGATACAAGCCATGTGAGGGGTTATATATAGGAGAGGATACAAGCCATGTGAGGGGTTATATGCAGGAGAGGATACAAGCCATGTGAGGGGTTATATACAGAAGAGGATACAAGCCATGTGAGGGGGTTATATAAAGGAGAGGATACAAGCCATGTGAGAGTGTTATATACAGGAGAGGATACAAGCCATGTAAGGGGTTATATACAG
The DNA here is from genome assembly GCF_040894005.1 of Engystomops pustulosus. NCBI lineage: Eukaryota > Metazoa > Chordata > Amphibia > Anura > Leptodactylidae > Engystomops > Engystomops pustulosus. The sequence continues at coordinate 221,836,748 of NC_092413.1, read as the reverse complement.
GAGAGGATACAAGCCCTGTGAGGGGTTATATACAGGAGTGGATACAAGCCATGTGATGGGGTTATAAGCAGGAGAGGACACAAGCCATGTGAGGGGGTTATATGCAGGAGAGGATACAAGCCATGTGAGGGGGTTATATACAGGAGAGGATACAAGCCATGTGAGGGGGTTATATACATGAGAGGACACAAGCCATGTGAGGGGGTTATATACAGGAGAGAACACAAGCCATGTGAGGGGTTATATGCAGGAGAGGATACAAGCCATGTGAGGGGTTATATACAAGAGAGGATACAAGCCATGTGAGGGGTTATATACAGGAGAGGACACAAGCCATGTGAGGGGGTTATATACAGGAGGGGATACAAGCCATGTGAGGGGTTATATACATGAGAGGACACAAGCCATGTGAGGGGGTTATATACAGGAGAGGATACAAGACATGTGAGGGATTATATGCAGGAGAGGATACAAGCCATGTGAGGGGTTATATACAGGAGAGGATACAAGCAATGTGAGGGGTTATATACAGGAGAGGACACAAGCCATGTGAGGGGGTTATATACAGGAGGGGATACAAGCCATGTGAGGGGTTATATACAGGAGAGGATACAAGCCATGTGAGGGGTTATATACAGGAGAGGATACAAGCCATGTGAGGAGTTATATACAGGAGAGGATACAAGCCATGTGAGAGGGTTATATACAGGAGAGGATACAAGCCATGTGAGGGGTTAAATACAGGAGAGGACACAAGCCATGTGAGGGGGTTATATACACGAGAGGATACAAGCCATGTAAGGGGTGATATGCAGGAGAAGATACAAGCCATGTGAGGGGTTATATAAAGGAGAGGACACAAGCCATGTGAGGGGTTATATACAGGAGAGGATACAAGCCATGTGAGGGGGTTATATACAGGAGAGGATACAAGCCATGTGAGAAGGTTATATACAGGAGAGGATACAAGCCATGTGAGGGGTTATATACAGGAGAGGAAATAAGCCATGTGAGGGGTTATATGCAGAAGAGTATACAAGCAATGTGAGGGGGTTATATACAGGAGAGGATATAAAGCCATGTGAGGGGTTATATGCAGGAGAGGATACAAGCCATGTAAGGGGATATATGCAGGAGAGGAAATAAGCCATGTGAGGGGTTATATGCAGAAGAGTATACAAGCCATGTGAGAGTGTTATATACAGGAGAGGATAAAAGCCATGTAAGGAGTTATATACAGGAGAGGATACAAGCCCTGTGAGGGGTTATATACAGGAGTGGATACAAGCCATGTGATGGGGTTATAAGCAGGAGAGGACACAAGCCATGTGAGGGGTTATATACAGGAGAGGATACAAGCCATGTGAGGGGTTATATACAGGAGAGGATACAAGCCATGTGAGGGGGTTATATGCAGGAGAGGATAAAAGCCATGTGAGCGGGTTATATACAGGAGAGGATACAAGCCATGTGAGGGGGTTATATACATGAGAGCACACAAGCCATGTGAGGGGGTTATATACAGGAGAGGACACAAGCCATGTGAGGGGTTATATGCAGGAGAGGATACAAGCCATGTGAGGGGTTATATACAGGAGAGGATACAAGCCATGTGAGGGGTTATATACAGGAGAGGACACAAGCCATGTGAGGGGGTTATATACAGGAGGAGATACAAGCCATGTGAGGGGTTATATACAGGAGAGGAAACAAGACATGTGAGGGGGTTATATACAGGAGGAGATACAAGCCATGTGAGGGGTTATATACAGGAGAGGAAACAAGACATGTGAGGGGGTTATATACAGGAGAGGACACAAGCCATGTGAGGGGTTATATACATGAGAGCACACAAGCCATGTGAGGGGTTATATACATGAGAGCACACAAGCCATGTGAGGGGGTTATATACAGGAGAGGACACAAGCCATGTGAGGGGTTATATGCAGGAGAGGATACAAGCCATGTGAGGGGTTATATACAGGAGAGGATACAAGCCATGTGAGGGGTTATATACAGGAGAGGACACAAGCCATGTGAGGGGGTTATATACAGGAGGAGATACAAGCCATGTGAGGGGTTATATACAGGAGAGGAAACAAGACATGTGAGGGGGTTATATACAGGAGAGGACACAAGCCATGTGAGGGGTTATATACATGAGAGCACACAAGCCATGTGAGGGGTTATATACATGAGAGCACACAAGCCATGTGAGGGGGTTATATACAGGAGAGGACACAAGCCATGTGAGGGGTTATATGCAGGAGAGGATACAAGCCATGTGAGGGGTTATATACAGGAGGGGATACAAGCCATATGAGGGGTTATATACAGGAGAGGATAAAAGCCATGTGAGGGGTTAAATGCAGGAGAGGATACAAGCCATGTGAGGGGTTATATACAGGAGAGGACACAAGCCATGTGAGGGGTTATATACAGGAGAGAATAAAAGCCATGTGAGGGGTTATATACAGGAGAGTAAATAAGCCATGTGAGGGGTTATATACAGGAGAGGATACAAGCCATGTGAGGGGGTTATATACAGGAGAGGATACAAGCCATGTGAGGGGTTATATACAGGAGAGGAAATAAGCCATGTGAGGGGGATATATGCAGGAGAGGATGCAAGCCATGTGATGGAGTTATATACAGAAGAGGAAATAAGTAGAGATGAGCGAACACTAAAATGCTCGGGTACTCGTTATTCGAGACGAACTTTTCCCGATGCTCGAGTGCTCGTCTCGAATAACGAACCCCATTGAAGTCAATGGGAGACTCGAGCATTTTTCAAGGGGACCAAGGCTCTGCACAGGGAAGCTTGGCCAAACACCTGGGAACCTCAGAAAAGGATGGAAACACCACGGAAATGGACAGGAAACAGCAGGGGCAGCATGCATGGATGCCTCTGAGGCTGCATAATCGCACCATTATGCCAAAATTATGGGCAACAGCATGGCCATGACAGAGTGACAGAATGAAGCTAGATAGCATCTAAAACATCCAATAATTGACCCTGACACTATAGGGGACGGCATGCAGAGGCAGCGGCAGCAGGCTAGAGAGTGTCATGGCGACATACCCTAAATGGACTCAGGCTTCAAACCAATGGGTGGCAGAGAGGAACCAAAGGAGGTGAGCAAGAAGCGCTCAAATAATATCGGTACATGATAAAAGTTTGCCAGTATATTTTGTGGATTACACAGCAGGGTGGCGACAAAGTTAACATGGAAGCCATGAAAACAACCCAAAATTCTGCCTGACACAGCTCGTTTGATAAGGGGACCATGTATGGAGGCAGTGAACTAGTAGTAGATTAAAGGTGCTGCAGTTAAAACTATGTTAGTTGGATCTTGGCATGGAGCTGGCGCTCCGCTGCCAGGCGAGCTTTCGCCAATCCAAGCCCCTGTCTCTAGGCTACTCCCCAAACAGCACTTCTAAGAACCTTTTGTATAAGATCAAGTGTAGTAGCGTTCTTATAAGTTTAGGATATGCCGGGTGAGGGGAATGTAAACAGATGCGCAAGAAGCGCTGAAATAATATCCCTAAATGGTAAAAGTTTGCAAGTATATTTTGGGGATTACACAGCAGGGTGGCGACAAAGTTAACAACTTTGATGTGGAATGCCCTGTAATAGCTCTTGGGCGGTGTGCCTTTTATCGCCTAGGCTCAGCAGTTTCAGCACCGCCTGCTGTCGCTTAGCGACGGCACTGCTGCTGTGCCTAGAGCTACCGACTGATGGCGCCATGCCCACGGATGGTAATTCGGAGGAGGAGGAGGTGGAGGAGGGGTGGGAGGAGGTATAGTAGGCCTTTGAGACCTGGACCGAGGTAGGCCCCGCAATTCTCTGCGTCGGCAGTATATGACCAGCCCCAGGGTCAGACTCGGTCCCAGCCTGCACCAAGTTAAGTGTAGTAGCGTTCTTATAAGTTTGGGATATGGCGGGTGAGGGGAATGTAAACAGATGCGCAAGAAGCGCATGATGCGCATGGAGCTGGCGTTCCGCTGCCAGGCGAGCTTTCGCCAATCCAAGCCCCTGTCTCTAGGCTACTCCCCAAACAGCACTTCTAAGAACCTTTTGTATAAGATCAAGTGTAGTAGCGTTCTTATAAGTTTAGGATATGCCGGGTGAGGGGAATGTAAACAGATGCGCAAGAAGCGCTGAAATAATATCCCTAAATGGTAAAAGTTTGCCAGTATATTTTGGGGATTACACAGCAGGGTGGTGACAAAGTTAACAACTTTGATGTGGAATCCATGAAAACAACCCAAATTTCTGCCTGACACACCTCGTTTGATAAAGGGACGATGTATGGAGGCAGCTATATGGACGACTTTTGGAGGTAGCAATGGAGACAACGTGTGGAGGCTGCTATGGAGACAATTTAATTTGGATAGTGCCTGTATGTGGCAGTCCCAAACATTTTTCAAACCAGAGGAGCAGGTAGGTGGCCCTCCAGTAAAATGGGATAGATTGAGTGCCTGTATGTGGCAGTCCCAAAAATGTTTCAAACCAGAGGAGCAGGTAGGTGGCCCTCCAGTAAAATGGAATAGATTGAGTGCCTGTATGTGGCAGTCCCAAAAATTGTTCAAACCAGAGGAGCAGGTAGGTGGCCCTGCAGTAAAATGGAATAGATTGAGTGCCTGTATGTGGCAGTCCCAAAAATTGTTCAAACCAGAGGAGCAGGTAGGTGGCCCTGCAGTAAAATGGAATAGATTGAGTGCCTGTATGTGGCAGTCCCAAAAATTGTTCAAACCAGAGGAGCAGGTAGGTGGCCCTGCAGTAAAATGGAATAGATTGAGTGCCTGTATGTGGCAGTCCCAAAAATTGTTCAAACCAGAGGAGCAGGTAGGTGGCCCTGCAGTAAAATGGAATAGATTGAGTGCCTGTATGTGGCAGTCCCAAAAATGTTTCAAACCAGAGGAGCAGGTAGGTGGCCCTCCAGTAAAATGGAATAGATTGAGTGCCTGTATGTGGCAGTCCCAAAAATTGTTCAAACCAGAGGAGCAGGTAGGTGGCCCTGCAGTAAAATGGAATAGATTGAGTGCCTGTATGTGGCAGTCCCAAAAATGTTTCAAACCAGAGGAGCAGGTAGGTGGCCCTCCAGTAAAATGGAATAGATTGAGTGCCTGTATGTGGCAGTCCCAAAAATTGTTCAAACCAGAGGAGCAGGTAGGTGGCCCTGCAGTAAAATGGAATAGATTGAGTGCCTGTATGTGGCAGTCCCAAAAATTTTTTAAAACAGAGGACCGGGTAGGTGGCCCTCCAGAAAAATGGAATAGATTGAGTGCCTGTATGTGGCACTCACAAAAATTGTTTCAAACAGAGGACCGGGTAGGTGGCCCTCCAGAAAAATTAAATGCATGAAGTACTATAGCAAGAGCCAGTGGGCCCTGTCAAAAAATAGCCATTTTCCTCTGCTTTACTGTACAAAGAGGAGGAGAAGGAGGAAAATGAGGAGGAGGAGGAGGAGTGGATCAATTATTCAGGTTGAGCTTCCTTCACCTGGTGGAGATTGGAAATTCTGAGAAATCCAGCCTTTATTCATTTTAATAAGCGTCAGCCTGTCAGCGCTGTCAGTCGACAGGCGTGTACGCTTATCGGTGATGATGCCACCAGCTGCACTGAAAACCCGCTCGGACAAGACGCTAGCGGCAGGGCAGGCAAGAACCTCCAAGGCGTACAGCGCCAGTTCGTGCCACATGTCCAGCTTTGAAACCCAGTAGTTGTAGGGAGCTGTGTGATCATTTAGGACGATGGTATGGTCAGCTACGTACTCCCTCACCATCTTTCTGTAAAGATCAGCCCTACTCTGCCGAGACTGGGGACAGGTGACAGTGTCTTGCTGGGGTGACATAAAGCTGGCAAAAGCCTTGTAAAGCGTACCCTTGCCAGTGCTGGACAAGCTGCCTGCTCGCCTACTCTCCCTCGCTACTTGTCCCGCAGAACTACGCACTCTGCCGCTAGCGCTGTCAGAAGGGAAATACTGTTTCAGCTTGTGCACCAGGGCCTGCTGGTATTCATGCATTCTCACACTCCTTTCCTCTCCAGGGATGAGAGTGGGAAGATTTTGCTTGTACCGTGGGTCCAGGAGAGTGAACACCCAGTAATCGGTGCTGGAATAAATTCTTTGAACGCGAGGGTCACGGGATAGGCAGCCTAGCATGAAATCTGCCATATGCGCCAGAGTACCAACGCGTAAGAATTCACTCCCCTCACTGGCCTGACTGTCCATTTCCTCCTCCTCCAACTCCTCCAACTCCTCTTCTTCTGCCCATACACGCTGAACAGTGAAGGACTCAACAATGGTCCCCTCTTGTGTCTCGCCAACATTCTCCTCCTCTTCCTCCTCATCCTCCTCCACCTCCACCTCCTCCGATATGCGCTGAGAAACAGACCTCAGGGTGCTTTGGCTATCAACAAGGGAATATTCTTCCCCCGTCTCTTGTGACGAGCGCAAAGCTTCCGACTTCATGCTGACCAGAGAGTTTTTCAACAGGCCAAGCAGCGGGATGGTGAGGCTGATGATGGCGGCATCGCCACTGACCATCTGTGTTGACTCCTCAAAGTTACTCAGCACCTGACAGATATCAGACATCCACGTCCACTCCTCATTGTAGACTTGAGGAAGCTGACTGACCTGACTACCAGTTCTGGTGGAAGTTGACATCTGGCAGTCTACAATCGCTCTGCGCTGCTGGTAAACTCTGGATAACATGGTCAGTGTTGAATTCCACCTCGTGGGCACGTCGCACAACAGTCGGTGAGCGGGCAGTTGGAGGCGGCGCTGCGCTGCCCTGAGAGTGGCAGCATCTGGGCTGGACTTCCTGAAATGCGCACAGATGCGGCGCACCTTCGTGAGCAAATCAGACAGATTGGGGTATGTCTTGAGGAAACGCTGCACTATCAGATTTAACACATGGGCCAGGCATGGCACATGTGTCAGTCTGCCGAGTTGCAGAGCCGCCACCAGGTTACGGCCGTTGTCACACACAACCATTCCCGGCTTGAGGTTCAGCGGTGCCAGCCACAGATCAGTCTGCGCCGTGATGCCCTGTAATAGCTCTTGGGCGGTGTGCCTTTTGTCGCCTAGGCTCAGCAGTTTGAGCACCGCCTGCTGTCGCTTAGCGACGGCACTGCTGCTGTGCCTAGAGCTACCGACTGATGGCGCCGTGCCCACGGATGGTAGTTCGGAGGAGGAGGTGGAGGAGGGGTGGGAGGAGGAGGAGGCATAGTAGGCCTGAAACACCTGGACCGAGGTAGGCCCCGCAATCCTCGGCGTCGGCAGTATATGAGCAGCCCCAGGGTCAGACTCGGTCCCAGCCTCCACCAAGTTAACCCAATGTGCCGTCAGCGATATATAGTGGCCCTGCCCGGCAGCACTCGTCCACGTGTCCGTGGTCAGGTGGACCTTGTCAGAAACGGCGTTGGTCAGGGCACGGATGATGTTGTCTGACACGTGCTGGTGCAGGGCTGGGACGGCACATCGGGAAAAGTAGTGGCGGCTGGGGACCGAATACCGAGGGGCGGCCGCCGCCATGAGGTTGCGAAAGGCCTCGGTCTCTACTAGCCTATAGGGCAGCATCTCCAGGCTAAGCAATCTGGAGATGTGCACATTAAGGGCTTGGGCGTGCGGGTGGGTTGCACTATATTTGCGTTTCCGCTCCAGCGTCTGGGGTATGGAGAGCTGAACGCTGGTGGATGCTGTGGAGGATCGTGGAGGCGACGATGGGGTTTTTGTGCCAGGGTCCTGGGCAGGGGGCTGACTAGCAGCTGACACAGGGGAAGGAGCAGTGGTGTGCACGGCCGGAGGTGAACGGGCTTGTTGCCACTGAGTGGGGTGCTTAGCATTCATATGCCTGCGCATACTGGTGGTAGTTAAGCTAGTAGTGGTGGAACCCCTGCTGAGCCTGGTTTGGCAAATGTTGCACACCACAGTCCGTCGGTCATCCGGTGTTTCCTTAAAGAACCTCCACACTTCTGAAGATCTAGCCCTCGCCGCAAGAGCCCTCACCACGGGAGCTTCACTAGTTGACAGTGGCGCTGATGCACCAGCTCTGGCCCTGCCTCTCCGTCTGGCCCCACCACTGCCTCTTCCAACCTGTTCAGGTCGAGGACTCTCCTCCGTCTCAGAAGCACTGTGTTCACCCGGCCTCTCAACCCAGCTTGGGTCTGTCACCTCATCATCCTCCGATCCCTCAGTCTGCTCCCCCCTCGGACTTCCTGCCCTGACAACAACTTCCCCACTGTCTGACAACCGTGTCTCCTCATCGTCGGACACCTCTTTACACACTTCCACTACGTCAAGAAGGTCATCATCACCCACAGACTGTGACTGGTGGAAAACCTGGGCATCGGAAAATTGCTCAGCAGCAACCGGACAAGTGGTTTGTGACTGTGGGAAGGGTCCAGAAAACAGTTCCTCAGAGTATGCCGGTTCAAATGCCAAATTTTCCTGGGAGGGGGCAGACTGGGGGGGAGGAGGCTGAGGTGCAGGAGCTGGAGGAGTGGCGATTTCGGTGACATGGGTGGACTGCGTGGAAGACTGACTGGTGGTGGACAAATTGCTCGAAGCATTGTCAGCAATCCACGACATCACCTGTTCGCACTGTTCTGGCCTCAACAGTGCTCTACCACGAGTCCCAGTAACTTCAGACATGAACCTAGGGAGTGTAGCTCTGCGGCGTTCCCCTGCTCCCTCATCAGCAGGTGGTGTCTCACCCCGCCCAGGACCACGGCCTCTGACCCCTGCAGTAGTTGGACGCCCACGTCCCCGCCCTCGTCCTCTACCCCTAGCCCTCGGGTTAAACATTTTTAAAATGAGAGTTATAACTTTATTTTTTTTTTTATTTATTTTTTTTTTTTTTTGTGTTTTTTGTTTTTTTTTGAGTTTTTAAAACCAAACAATGCTATCCTATTGCTATGGCTATTTTCTAGCCAAGTATCAAAGGAAGCACAGTACTATGCCAGATGAGATGACACTGAGTTATTGCCTAATAGAAATCCAACCCCTACTGAATTTTGCCACTTCGGCCTTTGCTATGGATATGTGCGCCACTAAGCGCAGAACACAGCGGTCGCAAGTCCCACTACAAATTGCTCAGAATTGGCAAGTACATGCACTGCAGAAACTACAGCCACCAGCAGATCAACCAGAAATCAAATATATAGAACGCTACTGTAGGCTTCAAGATCAAGAAGCTGTTTGTATTCTCCTATGGCTATTTTCTAGCCAAGTATCAAAGGAAGCACAGTACTATGCCGGATGAGATGACACTGAGTTATTGCCTAATAGAAATCCAACCCCTACTGAATTTTGCCACTTCAGCCTTTGCTATGGATATGTGCGCCACTAAGCGCAGAACACAGCGGTCGCAAGTCTCACTACAAATTGCTCAGAATTGGCAAGTACATGCACTGCAGAAACTACAGCCACCAGCAGATCAACCAGAAATCAAATATATAGAACGCTACTGTAGGCTTCAAGAAGCTGTTTGTATTCTCCTATGGCTATTTTCTAGCCAAGTATCAAAGGAAGCACAGTACTATGCCGGATGAGATGACACTGAGTTATTGCCTAATAGAAATCCAACCCCTACTGAATTTTGCCACTTCAGCCTTTGCTATGGATATGTGCGCCACTAAGCGCAGAACACAGCGGTTGCAAGTCTCACTACAAATTGCTCAGAATTGGCAAGTACATGCACTGCAGAAACTACAGCCACCAGCAGATCAACCAGAAATCAAATATATAGAACGCTACTGTAGGCTTCAAGAAGCTGTTTGTATTCTCCTATGGCTATTTTCTAGCCAAGTATCAAAGGAAGCACAGTACTATGCCAGATGAGATGACACTGAGTTATTGCCTAATAGAAATCCAACCCCTACTGAATTTTGCCACTTCAGCCTTTGCTATGGATATGTGCGCCACTAAGCGCAGAACACAGCGGTCGCAAGTCTCACTACAAATTGCTCAGAATTGGCAAGTACATGCACTGCAGAAACTACAGCCACCAGCAGATCAACCAGAAATCAAATATATAGAACGCTACTGTAGGCTTCAAGAAGCTGTTTGTATTCTCCTATGGCTATTTTCTAGCCAAGTATCAAAGGAAGCACAGTACTATGCCAGATGAGATGACACTGAGTTATTGCCTAATAGAAATCCAACCCCTACTGAATTTTGCCACTTCAGCCTTTGCTATGGATATGTGCGCCACTAAGCGCAGAACACAGCGGTCGCAAGTCTCACTACAAATTGCTCAGAATTGGCAAGTACATGCACTGCAGAAACTACAGCCACCAGCAGATCAACCAGAAATCAAATATATAGAACGCTACTGTAGGCTTCAAGAAGCTGTTTGTATTCTCCTATGGCTATTTTCTAGCCAAGTATCAAAGGAAGCACAGTACTATGCCAGATGAGATGACACTGAGTTATTGCCTAATAGAAATCCAACCCCTACTGAATTTTCCCACTTCGGTCTTTGCTATGGATATGTGTGCCACTAAGAGCTAAACACAACGGTAGCAAGTCCCCCTGCTAATTCCTCACAAAATGGTAAAAGATGCAAATTAAAATAAAAAAAGTAGAACGTTATTGTAGCCCTAAGAAGGGCTGTTGGGTTCTTTGAGAATCACTCCTGCCTAACAGTAAGCTAATAGAACACCCTAACGCTTTCCCTGAGCAGCAGCAGCTCTCTCCCTAGCGGCATCCAGAGACAGAATGATCCGAGCAGCGCGGCCAGCGGCTAGTCTATCCCAGGGTCACCTGATCTGGCCAGCCAACCACTGCTATCGACGTGTAAGGGTACCACGTCATGCTGGGTGGAGTGCAGAGTCTCCTGGCTTGTGATTGGCTCTGTTTCTGGCCGCCAAAAAGCAAAACGGCGGGAGCTGCCATTTTCTCGAGCGGGCGAAGTATTCATCCGAGTAACGAGCAGTTTCGAGTACCCTAATGCTCGACCGAGCATCAAGCTCGGACGAGCATGTTCGCTCATCTCTAGAAATAAGCCATGTGAGGGTTTATATACAGGAAATGATACAAGCCATGTGAGGGGTTATATACAAGAGGGGATACAAGCTATGTGAGGGGGTTATATAAAGAAGTGGACACAAGCCAACTTGTGTCCTCTCCTGTATATAACCCCTCACATGGCTTATGTCCTCTCCTGTATATCACCCCCTCACATGGCTTGTGTCCTTTCCTGTATATCACCCCCTCACATGGCTTGTATCCTCTCCTGTATATAACCCTTCACATGACTTGTATCCTTTCTTGTATATAACTCCTCACATGGCTTGTATCCTCTCCTGTATATAACCTCTCACATAACTTGTGTCCTCTCCTGTATATAACCCCTTGCATGGCTTGTATCCTCTCATGTTTATAACCCCCTCACATGGCTTGTATCATTTCCGGTATATTAACCCTTACATGGCTTGTATCCTCTCCTGCATATAACCCCCTCACAAGGCTTGTATCCTCTCCTGTATATAACCCCCTCACATGGCTTGTATCCTCTCCTGTTTATAACCCCATCACATGACTTGTATCCTTTCCTGTATATAACCCCTCACATGGCTTGTGTCCTCTCCTGTATAAAACCACTCACATGGCTTGTATCCTTTCCTGTATATAACCCCCTCACATGGCTTGTATCCTCTCCTGTATATAACCCCTCACATGGCTTGTATCCTCTCCTGTATATAACCCCTCACATGGCTTGTGTCCTCTCCTTTATATAACCCCTCACATGGATTGTGTCTTCTCCTGTATATAACCCCCTCACTTGGCTTGTGTCCTCTCCTGTATATAACCCCCTCATATGGCTTGTGTCCTCTCCTGTATATAACCCCTCACATAGCTTGTGTCCTCTCCTGTATATAACCCCTCACATGGCTTGTGTCCTCTCCTGTATATAACCGCTCACATGGCTTGTATCCTCTCCTGCATATAACCCCTCACATGGCTTGTATCCTCTCCTGTATATAACCCCCTCACATGGCTTGTGTCCTCTCCTTTATATAACCCCCTCACAGGGCTTGTGTCCTCTCCTGTATATAACCCCCTCACATGGCTTGTATCCGCTCCTGTATATAACACCTCACATGGCTTGTGTCCTCTCCTGTATATAACCGCTCACATGGCTTGTGTCCTCTCTTGTATATTACCCCTCACATGGCTTGTGTCTTCTTCTGTATATTACCCCCTCACATGGCTTGTGTCCTCTCCTGTATATAACCCCCTCACGTGGCTTGTGCCCACTGCTGTGTATAACCCCTCACATGACTTGTATCCTCTCCTGTATATAACCCCCTCACATGGCTTGTATCCTCTCATGTATATAACCCCTCACATGACTTGTATCCTCTCATGTATATAACCCCCTCACATGGCTTGTATCATTTCCTGTATATAGCCCCTCACATGGATTGTGTCCTCACCTTTATATAACCCCTCACATGGCTTGTGTCTTCTCCTGTATATAACCCACTCACTTGGCTTGTGTCCTCTTCTGTATATAACCCTCTCACATGGCTTGTGTCCTCTCCTGTATATAACCCCTCACATGGCTTGTGTCCTCTCCTGTATATAACCCATCACATGGCTTGTGTCCTCTCCTTTATATAACCCCCTCACATGGCTTGTGTTCTCTCCTGTATATAACCCCTCACATGACTTGTGTCTTCTCCTTTATATAACCCCTCAAACGGCTTGTGTGTTCTCCTGTATATAACCCCCTCACTTGGCTTGTGTCCTCTCCTGTATATAACCCCCTCACATGGCTTGTGTCCTCTCCTGTATATAATCCCTCACATGGCTTGTGTCCTCTCCTGTATATAACCCATCACATGGCTTGTGTCTTCTCCTGTATATAACCCCCTCACATGGCTTGTGTCCTCTCCTGTATATAACCCCCTCACATGGCTTGTATCCCCTCCTGTATATAACCCCCTCACATGGCTTGTGTCCTCTCCTGTATATAACCCCTCACATGGCTTGTGTCTTCACCTGTATATTACCCCCTCACATGGCTTGTGTCCTCTCCTGTATATAACCCCCTCACATGGCTTGTGCCTACTGCTGTGTATAACCCCCGCACATAGCTTGTATCGTTTCCTGTATATAACCCCCTCACATGGCTTGTATCCTCTCCTGTATATAACCCCTCACATGACTTGTATCCTTTCCTGTATATAACACTCTCACATGGCTTGTATCCTTTCCTGTATATAACTGCTCTCATGGCTTGTGTCCTCTCCTGTATATAACCCCTCACATGGCTTGTATCCTCTTCTGTATATAACCCCTCACATGGCTTGTTTCTTCTCTTGTATATAACCCCCTCACATGGCTTGTATCCTCTCCGGTATATAACCCCCTCACATGGCTTGTATCCTAGCCTGTATATAACCCCTCACATGACTTGTATCCTTTCCTGTATATAATGCCCTCACATGGCTTGTATCCTCTCCTGTATATAACCCTTCACATGACTTGTATCCTTTCTTGTATATAACTCCTCACATGGCTTGTATCCTCTCCTGTATATAACCCCTCACATGGCTTGTATCCTCTCCAGTATATAACACCCTCACATGGCTTGTATCCTCTCCTGATATAACCCCCTCAAACGGCTTGTATCCACTCATGTATATAACCCCCTCACATGGCTTGTATCCTCTCCTGTATATTATCCCTCCCATGGCTTGTGTCCTCTCCTGTATATACCCCCTCACATGGCTTGTATCCTCTCCTGTATATAACGCCCTCACATGGCTTGTATCCTCTCCTGTATATAACCCCCTCCCATGGCTTGTGTCCTCTCCTGTATATAGCCTCTCACATGGCTTGTATCCTCTCCTGTTTATAACCCCTCACATGACTTGTATCATTTTCTGTATATAACGCCCTCACATGGCTTGTATCCTCTCCTGTATATAACCCCTCACATGGCTTGTATCCTCTCCAGTATATAACCCCCTCACATGGCTTGTATCCACTCCTGTATATAACCCCCTCACATGGCTTGTATCCACTCCTGCATATAACCCCTTCACATGGCTTGTGTCCTCTCCTGTATATAACCCCTCCCATGGCTTGTGTCCTCTCCTGTATATAACCCCTCACATGGCTTGTATCCACCCCTGTATATAACCCCCTCATATGGCTTGTATCCTCTCCTGTATATAACCATCACATGGCTTGTATCCCTTCCTTTTCAAATCCCCCACACGTGACTTGTGTTCTGTCCTGTATATAACCCCCTCACATGGCTTATATCTAGAGATGAGCGAACACACTTGTCCGAGCTTGATGCTTGTTCGAGCATTAGCGTACTCGCAACTGCTCGTTGCTCAGACGAATATTTCTCCAGCTCGAGAAAATGGCATCTTCCGCCGTTTTGATTTTTGGCGGACCCTGGAATATAAAAGCCACTTCCCGCGCTGGTCGGATCATTCTCTGACTGGATGCTGTTCGGGAGAGAGCTGCTGCTGCAGGGATAGCGTTAGGGTGTTATATTAGCTTACTGTTAGGCAGGAGTGATTCTACAACAACCCAACAGTCCTTGTTAGAGCTACAATAGCGTTATTTTTTTTTTGTTTGTTTGTTTGTTTGCTTGTGGCTGGGCTTGCTGGCACTAGCAGTGCAGCTAGTACCATATTGTGACGAATTTGCAGGGAGACTTGTGAATGTTATTTTTGGCTCTTAGTGACACACATATCCACCTCAAACACCTAAGTGGGACAATTTATTGGGGGTCTGATTGAATTAGGCACAGTCTGACGATTTTTTTTTTTCCAAAAGTAAAAGTCACAGCACAAAATCCTTTTGTGTGCTGTCATTGTTGCAAATGCAATTTCATCTAGCTTAGTGCTGCCTCTGCATGCCGTCCCCTATAGTGTCAGGGTCAATTATTGGATGTTTTAGATGCTATCTAGCCTCATTCGGTCACTCTGTTGCCCATAATTTTGGCATAATGGTGCGATTAAGCAGCCTCAGAGGCATCCATGCATGCTGCCCCTGCTGTTTCCTGTCCATTTCCGTGGTGTTTCCATCATTTTCTGAGGTTCCCAGGTGTTTGGCCAAGCTTCCCTGTGCAGAGCCTTGGTCCCCTTGAAAAATGCTCGAGTCTCCCATTGACTTCAATGGGGTTCGTTATTCGAGACGAGCACTCGAGCATCGGGAAAAGTTCGTCTCGAATAACGAGTACCCGAGCATTTTAGTGCTCGCTCATCTCTAATTACAATGCTATGGTCCCTGTTATCAAAAAGTCATAAATAAAAATTAATACAGGCGGTCCCCTACTTAAGAACACCCCTAGTTACAAACAAACCTCTGGATGTTAGTAATTTACTGTACTTTATCCTTAGGCTACAATAATCAGCTATAACAGTTATCACAGGCATCTGCAATGAAGCTTCAGTGTTAGTCCTGGTTCTTATGACAACCCAACATTTTTAAAATCCATTTGTCATAGAGACCAAAAATTTGTCTGTAGCTACAATTATAAAGTATACAGTTCTGACTTACATACAAATTCAACTTAAGAACAAACCTACAGAACCGATCCTGTACGTAATCCCGGGACTGCCTGTACATGATTAAAACAGATCCTCAATTGAAAATGATAGCAGACAATGGAGCAATAGTAAATTTCAGAAGACTGAGGACCATCAAAGATCAATTTATTTGTAGCATATTACCCGGAAGGAAGGAAAACTTGTCGCAGAAATGTATTCCTAGAGGAAACTTACATGTAAATGGTGTTACGTTGTCTATGTCATTTTCTGTCCCTGCGGTCTTCTTTATATTGGTAAAACCATACGCACTCTATTTACTTGTTTTTGTGAATTGAAATTCGATAATAAATGTTAAAGGGGCGCCTCACTTAATAGAAAGGAGATCCGGATATGCTCTCATTTGCAGGTCTGGAACAAATCCCTATACTGATTTATAGAGGTCATAGACATAAAAGGGTTTTGGGAAGAGAATCATGGTGGATCATTAAAACAGGAGCCCTAGGTCTAAACAATAAGAATGATATGGGCGTTGTCCTACAAGAGGGTATAATGGGGCACATTTACTGTCGCGATCCCCGATGTGCGTTGTCCGACGATCATGCAATGTGCCGCGATTCACTAAGATTGTGCGCCCGATTTCCTGCATGTGTTGCTTCCCCGCTCCGGTCCGCCGGAGTTCACCTTCTTCTTCCTGTGTGTCTTGCGACACAATTTCGTCCGAAGACACGTCCCCCGATTTCTGACGCCTGAAAGTCGTCGCGTTTGCGCTAAAATCCGATCACGTGCGACACAATCCCCTTCTAAATACCTGTCCCAGCAGCGAAAATCCAGAAAATTTCTAAAATCCGACAAAAGTGCGATCCTTAGTAAATAAGCACCAATGTGTTTTTTAAAAAAAACGTCGGCATAAATGCATTAGCCTAGTCCAAGTAAAGATGGTACATGGATAGAATAAATACATCTGTGTAAAAAATCAAGCCAACATAAGAATAATGTTATGCTAATAGATGTTACGAATATAACCCCCTCCTCGTGTCATGAGAAATCGTTGGCTTCACGTTCTACTGGTTGAAAAAGAAGGTCCGACCAAAATTCATGCCATAGTAGGCGTGGCTATGACATACCTGCCTACTTTGTGTTCTTAACCTATCAGATTGCATGTTTATGTTTGTTGCATAGTAATGGCACTTAGATACAAGTGTTTGAGGCAAGATGAAGCGCTCCTAGCAGCGCGAAACGAGTCGTCCTTCACATTTTTTCTTCTCCTGCTAAGAATACCCATTGAATGTTTTTTAAGGAAGAAATAAAAACAAAGACATTTTAAAACTTGTGCTGAGTGCTAACTCTTTCCTCTTTCTAGATGTTTTGAAGACTGTCTTGTTCTATTCCAGTTAGAGCACCACCGCACTATAGTGTCACTAGTTATATACACAGCTAAGCTTCTATACACTGAAGAGATTCTCCATGTGCAGGACATTTGGATACTTCCCCTTGCTACACGACTACAATACTTGGTCACTATATGCTGCTGGGGCATGTGTGGGGGCTACTATATACTGCTGGGGCACCTGTGGGGGCTATTACATTTTGCTAAGAGTCTGCGGCTACATATATAGTGGGGGAAATGTACTGGGGCTACATATATACTGGGGGGGGGGCATCTGCTGGCGATACCTATATACTTTAGGCATGTGTAGGGTTACATATATACTGGGGGGGATGTGCTGGCGATACCTATATACTTTAGGCATGTGTAGGGTTACATATATACTGGTGGGGGGATGTGCTGGTGATACCTATATACTTTAGGCATGTGTAGGGTTACATATATACTGGGGGGGGGCATGTGCTGGCGATACCTATATACTTTAGGCATGTGTAGGGTTACATATATACTGGGGGGGATGTGCTGGCGATACCTATATACTTTAGGCATGTGTAGGGTTACATATATACTGGTGGGGGGATGTGCTGGTGATACCTATATACTTTAGGCATGTGCAGTGTTACATATATACTGGGGGTGTTCTGCTATCTAGATGAATTAGAATTTGCTGGTGTTAAATATGTATTAATGAGGGGGAAGTATACAGTAGTATAAATTATTGTGAATTTCCCCACCGTGCAACTAATAAATGATTATCTTATCTTATTATAAAATATCTAGGGGTCGCAGTGTTTTATCTGTATATGCAGGGGGCACTTAGCTCTTATCTAGGGGACATTATATTGACTGTGATTTTTTTAGGGACGGAGTCTGGAGATGTTTGTCAGGCTTCATGGTTAGTGGACCCCCTCGACCACCGCGGACGATGACACAAGATGACACCTGGGACCGGAGTCTAAGTGGCACCCAATCTTAACCAGAGCCCGCCGCAAAGCAGGTTGGACTTGCTGCTGCATGGTACCACCAGGTCGCTCCGCAGGTGCGACTTTTTCCACGGTGGCAGCGAAGGCGAGGTACAGAGTCGGTAGGCAAGTTCGTGGTCGGGGACAGGCAGGAGGTCAAAGCAGGCGGCAGAGGTTCAGGGTCAGAGGCAAAGCAGAAGGTAAGGGCTGGCAGCGGAGGAGCATAAACGGGAACAGGTTCGGAGTCACAACCGGAAATCAAATCACAGGCACAAGGCAAAGATCCAAGCTTTTTCAATGGCATAGAGCATGAAGATGCTGGGAGATGCCTGCTTTTAACCATTTTACTGAAAGGGCCAGCACCAATCAGCGGTGCGCTGGCCCTTTAAATCTTCTGAAGCCGGAAGCCGACGACGGGAACACATCTGCATGGCTGCCAATCGGGAGTCAGGAATGAGAAGAGGTAAGATCGTAGTGCGGGGCACAGGGTCACACAGAGGATCACGGGTGAGCCCGCGACCCGAAACGTGAGTCGCAGGAGCACCCGTGACAATGTTCTCCAGAGGGTGGCAAATTCTGCAGAGGTAAGTCACGTCTGGGAGAAGTTTCCATGACGTTCTCTACCCGATGGAGAAGGATTGGCAAACTGTGAGGAAACTAAAGGAAGAAGAGGGAGGTGGACGTAGAAGGAAACAGCTATAGCCTAACAGTAAGTGATGTCTGTGCCCTAGTGCAGCCCACATTTGCAGTACATGTAATGCTGGTATATATTTATGTGGTTTTTTACTGCTAATATATATATATAGTATTGCAGTATAATCATTTTTGTATCTATTTATATGTGCAGGATATTCATGCGGTTTATTCATTGCTGGTAAATATTTGTATCTGCGGCCCAGTCATTGGTATCTATGTGCTTGGTATATTCATTGCTGGAATATATTTATATTAATATTTGTGGTGCATACATTTTAGGTGTATATCTATATGTGTAGTATTTTCGCTGGAGGGATTGATCCCAAAGCAGTCGCCCTTTTGGTTTTTATTCTTATGATTCTTTTAATTGGGGAGGAGGGCTTTTATTTTTTCCCTCGAGGCTTTGCTCTGATTCTGCCACATTTTTTCTATGATTTTGCAGGGGGAGTGGTTGGCGCAACTTTGCTTGTCTGCGTTAGGCACCAAAATCAGTCGGATAGTCTGATTTCTGTCGCATGAAAGCCAGTGCAGCGGCGCCACAATTTGATCCCCAGTTGAATACCTGTCAAAGCGGCATAATTCCCGGAAGCTTCGAAAATCTGATGAAAGTGCGATCCGCGGACGCCTAGTAAATAAGCCCCATATTGTTCTTCTGCTTCAGCCCAGGACCTGCCGGCTGCTAGCAGCACTCGGAGAGTAGTATGTGCCTTTGCAGATAACAACATTTGGTTGGGGGCCCACTTGAACCCTAGCTACGCCACTGTAGTGACATCAGCCAGCCATCTATCCTCCCTGCAGATCCATCAAAAAACAAATAACGATGGACAAATGGCTCGGCAATGAATAACACTCTGATTTTGCACAGACTGTGAACAATGGCCACAGATTTTTTGCTTGTGGCCCAAAAACACCACATACTTGTGTGTAGCCCGACTGTAGTTGAACCTATAATTTTTGATTTTCCATTTCTCTTGTAGCAGCAATGAGCTCCCTATGTTATGTGATCTGTTCCACATTTGCAGTCCTGTGCCAGCTTACAGTATGCGATGAAGTCTGGATTTCCATTGTAAATGTTGTAACATTTGAATAGATGTAAAAAGTTTGTCCTAAAATCTTTGGCAGAAAAAAAAACTTTTTAATGTCAAGATTCTTATACAGGAGAGATGACTAAGAGTGACACTGATGTCCTGTATCTGGGTCTCCTGGCCCCGGCGCTGATGGCTCTCATAGCCGGACTGGTGATACATTCATTTATTATAGGAGTCAATGTCAGTGACTGGTGGAGAGGAAGATCAGTGACTCCTGTTGACCACATTGTGACTTCTCTTGGAGTTTTTAGGATGTGCGCTCAATGTGCTCTTACTCTTGATATCTTCTTGCAATATCTATATTCTCCGGCATCTCTGGTTATTATGGACACCATTTACAATTTTTTTAAGGAAAACAATATCTGGCTAACATCTCTGCTCTCAATTTTCTCCTGCCTGAAGATCTCCAGCTTCCGCACTAGACTGTTTGTTGGCCTGAGAGGGATGATATCACACAGGACTGGGTATTTCATTGTAGCATCAATAATTCCCTCCATCATTAGCTCTTTGAAGCTCTTGAAGGAGAACATCACTGAGATGATCAGTGTTGGGCCATACAATACAACCAGGTACAATCCATTCATGGACTGCACTAATAGAATTTCTCTATTATGTTATTCTACCAAAAACCTTCTTGCCCTGGTTAGCATTTATATTCCATCAGTTCTCCTCTTCTTCTCCTTCTGTCATCACACAGCGAGGATGTGGAAGAGCAGTAACTTATCCATTAACCTGGAGACATATTACTCAGTGATGAGATTGGTTTCCTTAAATTTGATTTTTAACTCCTTATACATTTTTGGACATGTTTTTTGTGTCTTTTTTTTCTATTTTTTCTGTTGGTATCTTGCACGGCTTCTTATTGTCTTAGAATTTGTACCTGTTCTACATTCTTCCTACCTGATCTATAGAACGGCCAAACTCAGGAACCAGATGTCCAAGGTTCTCCAGAATATAACAGACTGCTTCCGAAGGAAAGATACAGAAACTAGAGACAATATAGATGTAGTGTATAAATAAGAGAAATTTTGGTGGAATTTTAATACTGCCTGCAACTAGGATAAGTCATCAATAAAGATGCAGAGGCCTACACACAGCCCAAGAATGATCAATCTAAACATTTGCAACCAATAATGGTGGTCCAAGGGAAGCTTATACACATCCCCTCAGGTGGCACAGTCAGTAGCAAGGTCCAAAAATCCTGACATTGATTACTGAAGAATGAAGAGAAAAGTATAAATACCAGCAGTCCTGGGGTACCGTGCAAGATAGGTTCCAGAAAAATTTCTTTTTGTCCCATTGACAATTCAATTTTCAAAGTTTTGTGCTGTCATAGGAACAAGGATTATCAATAAGCTTCATTGCAGACACCAACACCTTACAGCTGATCATTGTAGACATGGACTAAAATAAAGCATCCAAAGAGCTTCACCAGAGGTCACAGTGGGCAGAGTGGTCCGACTGTAACTAGGGGTCAACTGTAAGATAGATGCCCTTAGGTCAGGGACTGCCTGTATGAGTGATGTAAAAGATTGGAGTTGATGAAAGAGGTAAAAGATTCTCTGGATACTTTGATAGAAAATGCATTTCAGACCTATAAACACCTCAATTAAATACCACGTCTTCCACATACTGCTACATCTTGGGGTCAAACACCCACCTCGTATCAAAAGCAAAGAACTACTTCAAGAAGAATTCATACAAAGGAGAAAAAGGAGCAACACTGTTCAACACACATACAAGTAATCGCAGCAGGTATAATATCAGAAAAAGCTGTGATCCAATTCCACTACTCAACCTGTAAGAAGGAACCGGGTACTGTCCAGGGATAGTATAACCAGAGGACGAAAGCCTATATTACATGTAAGTGACAGTGTCAAATTAAACAGGCACTCGAGACATAATTAGATAAGTGTCCTACTCATGGTGCTAAAACGGTGCAGCAAATTTACATTCCGACGCGTGTTTCTCTGTTTCTAGTATGCCTCTTGAGGGGGTACTATTAACATTTCAAATGTCCAATGTCCAGAAACTGCTATAACTTACACTTATATAATCCTAACATACATTATAGATCCAACATTAGCTTTTACAAGAATTACAACTGTGTTTATCAATAGACAACTATGATGACCCATGCTCGACCTCATTTGTGTTAACCTGCTGCCTTAGGACGAGCATATTTGTCCTGTCAATCTGTGAAAGTGCCAGCACACAGCTTATCCTGCCCTCCATGGAGAGATCTCGGTGCAGGGCAGTTTAATCCCTTAACTGCCACAATCAAAGTTGATTGCACCGACTAAGGAGCAAGGAAGAGGGGAAGCCATGACAGCCGGAGGCCTGTTCAGGGCCTTTGTACATAGGCCTATTAGATCCAGCCCGAGAGTGGTCTTTATAGGCTAACTATCATTAAAAAGTGAGCCCTGTCTACAGTCAGGCAGGATGGTGAGAGTGTTATAGTTTTTGAATAAAACTGGATATACAGTAACAAAAATGGAGACAGCTTACCTTCTTTTCGTCTTGTAAAGCTACACATAGCACTTCCACAGGCAGAGGCTGGGTCGGAGCCAAGAGCCAGTGCCTTGAAAAAATTCACACAGCTCTTGTTGAACCCTTTATATATGTATTTACTATCCTCCATATTGTGTCCGGTGATGCCCTATTTCTTCCTCTGCTACTACCTAGATGTTTTAAAGTTTTAATGTACTGTATGTAATAAAGTTTCTCTACATTTGTACATACCTCTCAGTTTGACTTTCTTCCCCTAAAGGGATTTTTCTCTTTGAGGACAATAGGTTTTATGCATAGCTAGTAGCCATAACTTTAGGTGCAACATCCAGGGATCCACACTAGTGGTGAATAGTATTGTAATGATCCCATCTAGAGATGAGCGAGCACTAAAATGCTCGGGTACTCGTTATTCGAGACGAACTTTTCCCGATGCTCGAGTGCTCGTCTCGAATAACGAGCCCCATTGAAGTCAATGGGAGACTCGAGCATTTTTCAAGGGGACCAAGGCTCTGCACAGGGAAGCTTGGCCAAACACCTGGGAACCTCAGAAAAGGATGGAAACACCACGGAAATGGACAGGAAACAGCAGGGGCAGCATGCATGGATGCCTCTGAGGCTGCTTAATCGCACCATTATGCCAAAATTATGGGCAACAGCATGGCCATGACAGAGTGACCGAATGAAGCTAGATAGCATCTAAAACATCCAATAATTGACCCTGACACTATAGGGGACGGCATGCAGAGGCAGCGGCAGCAGCGGCAGGCTAGAGAGTGGCATGGCGACATACCCTAAATGGACTCAGGCTTCAAACCAATGGGTGGCAGAGAGGAACCAAAGGAGGTGAGCAAGAAGCGCTCAAATAATATCGGTACATGATAAAAGTTTGCCAGTATATTTTGTGGATTACACAGCAGGGTGGCGACAAAGTTAACATGGAAGCCATGAAAACAACCCAAAATTCTGCCTGACACAGCTCGTTTGATAAGGGGACCATGTATGGAGGCAGTGAACTAGTAGTAGATTAAAGGTGCTGCAGTTAAAACTATGTTAGTTGGATCTTGGCATGGAGCTGGCGCTCCGCTGCCAGGCGAGATTTCGCCAATCCAAGCCCCTGTCTCTAGGCTACTCCCCAAACAGCACTTCTAAGAACCTTTTGTATAAGATCAAGTGTAATAGTGTTCTTATAAGTTTAGGATATGGCGGGTGAGGGGAATGGAAACAGATGCGCAAGAAGCGCTGAAATAATATTGGTAAATGATAAAAGTTTGCCAGTATATTTTGTGGATTACACAGCAGGGTGGGGACAAAGTTAACAAGTTTGTTGTGGAAGCCATGAAAACAACCCAAAATTCTGCCTGACACAGCTCGTTTGATAAGGGGACCATGTATGCCTACAGTTCATGCCAGACGCTGCTCTGGCTGCCAGTCTCCTTTCGAATACAGTTTAAAATAATAACCCTCATCCATAAAGCTCTGTATAATGCTGCACCCCCCTACCTCTCCTCTCTTATCTCAGTCTATCGCCCAACCCGTGCTGTTAGATCCGCCAGTGATCTTAGATCAACCTCTACCCTAGTGCGGACCTCCCACTCGCGTCTCCAAGACTTCTCTAGAGCTGCACCAATTCTATGGAATGCTCTGCCCCGGACTATCAGACTAATACCTAACCTCCAAAGTTTCAAACGTGCTCTTAAAACCCATTTCTTTAGGCAAGCCTATAACACTCATTAACTGCATGAAGTTTTAACTCTTCTACTAACCCGTCCTGTGTCGTCCTCCCATCTGTTATCCATCAACCAACAGGCACCAGACTTCTATGCAGTCCCATTCACCCTGGACCTGGTGACGGCTGAGTGGTTCAAGCGACAGCAATTCCATTTATTATATTTTGTTCTATTCCCTAAGAAGAATGGCTTGACCATTAAAAATTCTTTTACCTCGTGTTACCCCATCATCTTCATAAACCGTAAGCTCTGGCGAGCAGGGACCTCACTCCTGTTGTTCCATACAAATGTTGTGCTCTGTTACATTACATTTGTATTTGTTTCCTATGATTTGTAAAGCGCTACGGAATATGATGGCGCTATATAAATAAAGATTATTATTATTATTATTATGGAGGCAGTGAACTAGTAGTAGATTAAAGGTGCTGCACTTAAAACTATGTTAGTTGTATCTTGGGATGGAGCTGGCGCTCCGCTTCCAGGCGAGCTTTCGCCAATCCAAGCCCCTGTCTCTAGGCTACTCCCCAAACAGCACTTCTAAGAACCTTTTGTATAAGATCAAGTGTAGTAGCGTTCTTATAAGTTTGGGATATGGCGAGAGAGGGGAATGTAAACAGATGCGCAAGAAGCGCTGAAATAATATCGGTAAATGATAAAAGTTTGCCAGTATCTTTTCTGGATTACACAGCAGGGTGGCGAGAAAGTTTACAAGTTTGATGTGGAATGCCCTGTAATAGCTCTTGGGCGGTGTGCCTTTTATCGGCTAGGCTCAGCAGTTTGAGCACCGCCTGCTGTCGCTTAGCGACGGCACTGCTGCTGTGCCTAGAGCTACCGACTGATGGCGCCATGGCCACGGATGGTAATTCGGAGGAGGAGGAGGTGGAGGAGGGGTGGGAGGAGGAGGAGGTATAGTAGGCCTTTGAGACCTGGACCGAGGTAGGCCCCGCAATCCTCTGCGTCGGCAGTATATCACCAGCCCCAGGGTCAGACTCGGTCCCAGCGTGCACCAAGTTAAGTGTAGTAGCGTTCTTATAAGTTTGGAATATGGCGGGTGAGGGGAATGTAAACAGATGCGCAAGAAGCGCTGAAATAATATTGGTAAATGATAAAAGTTTGCCAGTATATTTTGTGGATAACAAAGCAGGGTGGCGACAAAGTTAACAAGATTGTTGTGGAAGCCATGAAAACAACCCAAAATTCTGCCTGACAAAGCTCGTTTGATAAGGGGACCATGTATGGAGGCAGTGAACTAGTAGTAGATTAAAGGTGCTGCAGTTAAAACTATGTTAGTTGGATCTTGAGATGGAGCTGGCGCTCCGCTGCCAGGCGAGCTTTCGCCAATCCAAGCCCGTGTCTCTAGGCTACTCCCCAAACAGCACTTCTAAAAACCTTTTGTATAAGATCAAGTGTAGTAGCGTTCTTATAAGTTTAGGATATGGCGGGTGAGGGGAATGTAAACAGAAGTGCAAGAAGAGCTGAAATAATATTGGTAAATGATAAAAGTTTGCCAGTATATTTTGTGGATAACACAGCTGGGTGGCGACAAAGTTAACAACTTTGATGTGGAATCCATGAAAACAACCCAAATTTCTGCCTGACACACCTCGTTTGATAAAGGGACGATGTATGGAGGCAGCTATATGGACGACTTTTGGAGGAAGCAATGGAGACAACGTGTGGAGGCTGCAATGGAGACAATTTAATTTGGATAGTGCCTGTATGTGGCAGTCCAAAAAAGTTTTCAAACCAGAGGAGCAGGTAGGTGGCCCTCCAGAAAAATGGAATAGATTGAGTGCCTGTATGTGGCAGTCCAAAAAAGTTTTCAAACCAGAGGAGCAGGTAGGTGGCCCTCCAGAAAAATGGAATAGATTGAGTGCCTGTATGTGGCAGTCCAAAAAAGTTTTCAAACCAGAGGAGCAGGTAGGTGGCCCTCCAGAAAAATGGAATAGATTGAGTGCCTGTATGTGGCAGTCCAAAAAAGTTTTCAAACCAGAGGAGCAGGTAGGTGGCCCTCCAGAAAAATTGAATAGATTGAGTGCCTGTATGTGGCAGTGCAAAAAAGTTTTCAAACCAGAGGAGCAGGTAGGTGGCCCTCCAGAAAAATTGAATAGATTGAGTGCCTGTATGTGGCACTCCCAAAAATTGTTTAAAACAGAGGACCGGGTCGGTGGCCCTCCAGAAAAATTAAATGCATAAAGTACTATAGGTAGAGCCAGTGGGCTCTGTCAAAAAATAGCCAGTTTCCTCTGCTTTACTGTACAAAGAGCAGGAGAAGGAGGAAAATGAGGAGGAGGAGGAGTGGATAAATTATTCAGGTTGAGCTTCCTTCACCTGCTGGAGATTGGAAATTAGGAGAAATCCATGCTTTATTCATCTTAATAAGCGTCAGCCTGTCAGCGCTGTCAGTCGACAGGCGTGTACGCTTATCAGTGATGATGCCACCAGCTGCACTGAAAACCCGCTCGGACAAGACGCTAGCGGCAGGGCAGGCAAGAACCTCCAAGGCGTACAGCGCCAGTTCGTGCCACATGTCCAGCTTTGAAACCCAGTAGTTGTAGGGAGCTGTGTGATCATTTAGGACGATGGTATGGTCAGCTACGTACTCCCTCACCATCTTTCTGTAAAGATCAGCCCTACTCTGCCGAGACTGGGGACAGGTGACAGTGTCTTGCTGGGGTGACATAAAGCTGGCAAAAGCCTTGTAAAGCGTACCCTTGCCAGTGCTGGACAAGCTGCCTGCTCGCCTACTCTCCCTCGCTACTTGTCCCGCAGAACTACGCACTCTGCCGCTAGCGCTGTCAGAAGGGAAATACTGTTTCAGCTTGTGCACCAGGGCCTGCTGGTATTCATGCATTCTCACACTCCTTTCCTCTCCAGGGATGAGAGTGGAAAGATTTTGCTTGTACCGTGGGTCCAGGAGAGTGAACACCCAGTAATCGGTGCTGGAATAAATTATTTGAACGCGAGGGTCACGGGATAGGCAGCCTAGCATGAAATCTGCCATATGCGCCAGAGTCCCAACGCGTAAGAATTCGCTCCCCTCCCTGGCCTGACTGTCCATTTCCTCCTCCTCCAACTCCTCCAATTCCTCTTCTTCTGCCCATACACGCTCAACAGTGAAGGACTGAACAATGGTCCCCTCTTGTGTCTCGCCAACATTCTCCTCCTCTTCCTCCTCCACCTCTACCTCCTCCGATATGCGCTGAGAAACAGACCTAAGGGTGCTTTGGCTATCAACAAGGGAATCTTCTTCCCCCGTCTCTTGTGAGGAGCGCCAAGCTTCCGACTTCATGCTGACCAGAGAGTTTTTCAACAGGCCAAGCAGCGGGATGGTGAGGCTGATGATGGCGGCATCGCCACTGACCATCTGTGTTGACTCCTCAAAGTTACTCAGCACCTGACAGATATCAGACATCCACGTCCACTCCTCATTGTAGACTTGAGGAAGCTGACTGACCTGACTACCAGTTCTGGTGGAAGTTGACATCTGGCAGTCTACAATCGCTCGGCGCTGCTGGTAAACTCTGGATAACATGGTCAGTGTTGAATTCCACCTCGTGGGCACGTCGCACAACAGTCGGTGAGCGGGCAGTTGGAGGCGGCACTGCGCTGCCCTGAGAGTGGCAGCATCTGTGCTGGACTTCCTGAAATGCGCACAGATGCGGCGCACCTTCGTGAGCAAATCAGACAGATTGGGGTATGTCTTCAGGAAACGCTGAACTATCAGATTTAACACATGGGCCAGGCATGGCACATGTGTCAGTCTGCCGAGTTGCAGAGCCGCCACCAGGTTACGGCCGTTGTCACACACAACCATGCCTGGCTTCAGGTTCAGCGGTGCCAGCCACAGATCAGTCTGCGCCGTGATGCCCTGTAATAGTTCTTGGGCGGTGTGCCTTTTATTGCCTAGGCTCAGCAGTTTGAGCACCGCTTGCTGTCGCTTAGCGACGGCACTGCTGCTGTGCCTAGAGCTACCGACTGATGGCGCCATGCCCACGTATGGTCGTTCGGAGGAGGAGGTGGAGGAGGGGTGGGAGGAGGAGGAGGCATAGTAGGCCTTTGAGACCTGGACCGAGGTAGGCCCCGCAATCCTCGGCGTCGGCAGTATATGACCAGCCGCAGGGTCACACTCGGTCCCAGCCTCCACCAAGTTAACCCAATGTGCCGTCAGAGATATATAGTGGCCCTGCCCGGCAGCACTCGTCCACGTGTCCGTGGTCAGGTGGACCTTGTCAGAAACGGCGTTGGTCAGGGCACGGATTATGTTGTCTGACACGTGCTGGTGCAGGGCTGGGACGGCACATCGGGAAAAGTAGTGGCGGCTGGGGACCGAATACCGAGGGGCGGCCGCCGCCATGAGGCTGCGAAAGGCCTCGGTCTCTACTAGCCTATAGGGCAGCATCTCCAGGCTAAGAAATCTGGAGATGTGCACATTAAGGGCTTGGGCGTGCGGGTGGGTTGCACTATATTTGCGTTTCCGCTCCAGCGTCTGGGGTATGGAGAGCTGAACGCTGGTGGATGCTGTGGAGGATCGTGGAGGCGACGATGGGGTTTTTGTGGCAGGGTCCTGGGCAGGGGGCTGACTATCAACTGATACAGGGGAAGGAGCAGTGGTGTGCA
The DNA here is from genome assembly GCF_040894005.1 of Engystomops pustulosus. Classification (NCBI taxonomy): domain Eukaryota; kingdom Metazoa; phylum Chordata; class Amphibia; order Anura; family Leptodactylidae; genus Engystomops; species Engystomops pustulosus. Next base: position 221,808,228 of record NC_092413.1, on the reverse strand, counting down.
CGGCCGGAGGTGAACGGGCTTGGTGCCACTGAGTGGGGTGTTTAGCATTCATATGCCTGCGCATACTGGTGGTAGTTAAGCTAGTAGTGGTGGAACCCCTGCTGATCCTGGTTTTGCAAATGTGGCACACCACAGTCCGTCGGTCATCCGGTGTTTCCTTAAAGAACCTCCAGACTTCTGAAAATCTAGCCCTCGCCGCAGGAGCCCTCGCCACGGGAGCTTCACTAGTTGACACATTTGGCGCTGATGCACCAGCTCTGGCCCTGCCTCTCCGTCTGGCCCCACCACTGCCTCTTCCAACCTGTTCTGGTCGAGGACTCTCCTCCGTCTCAGAAGCACTGTGTTCACCCGGCCTCTCAACCCAGCTTGGGTCTGTCACCTCATCATCCTCCGATCCCTCAGTCTGCTCCCCCCTCGGACTTCCTGCCCTGACAACAACTTCCCCACTGTCTGACAACCGTGTCTCCTCATCGTCGGACACCTCTTTACACACTTCTTCCAGTACGTCAACAAGGTCATCATCACCCACAGACTGTGACTGGTGGAAAACCTGGGCATCGGAAAATTGCTCATCAGCAACCGGACAAGTGGTTTGTGACTGTGGGAAGGGTCCAGAAAACAGTTCCTCAGAGTATGTCGGTTCAAATGGCAAATTTTGCTGGGAGGGGGCAGACTGGGGGGGAGGAGGCTGAGGTGCAGGAGCTGGAGGAGTGCCGATTTCGGTGACATGGGTGGACTGCGTGGAAGACTGACTGGTGGACAAATTGCTCGAAGCATTGTCGGCAATCCACGACATCACCTGTTCGCACTGTTCTGGCCTCAACAGTGCTCTACCACGAGTCCCAGTAACTTCAGACATGAACCTAGGGAGTGTAGCTCTGCGGCGTTCCCCTGCTCCCTCATAAGCAGGTGGTGTCTCACCCCGCCCAGGACCACGGCCTCTGACCCCTGCAGTAGTTGGACGCCCACGTCCCCGCCCTCGTCCTCTACCCCTAGCCCTCGGGTTAAACATTTTGAAAATGAGAGTTATAACTTTAATTTTTTTTTTAACTTTTTTTTGTGTTTTTTTTTTTTTTGTGTGTTTTTTAGTTTTTAAAACCAAACAATGCTATCCTATTGCTATGGCTATTTTCTAGCCAAGTATGAAAGCACACTGCTATGCCAGATGAGATGACACTGAGTTATTAAAAAAATAAATGTAAAATAAAAAAGGAAATGGCAGACTGTGCCTAATTGAAATCCAACCCCGGGCCCTAATAAATTTTCCCACTTCGGTCTTTGCGATGGATATGTGCGTCACTAAGCGCAAAACACAGTGGTCGCAAGTCTCACTCCAAATTGCTCACAATTTGCTAGTAGATGCACTGCAACAACTACAGCCACCAGCAGATCAACCAGAAATCAAATATATATAACGCTACTGTAGGCGTAAGTAAGCCGTTTGGATTCTCCTATGGCTATTTTCTAGCCAAGTATTAAAGCACACTGCTATGCCAGATGAGATGACGCTGAGTTATTAAAAAAATAAACGTAAAATAAAAAGAAACTGGCAGACTGTGCCTAATTGAAATCAAACCCCTAATAAATTTTCCCACTTTGGTGTTTGAGGTGGATATGTGTGTCACTAAGAGCTAAACACAACGGTAGTCCCCCTGCTAATTCCTCACAATATGGTACTAGCTGCACTACTAGTGCCGTCAAGCCCAGCCACAAGCAAATAAAAAAAAAAAGTATAACGTTATTGTAGCCCTAAGAAGGGCTGTTGGGTTGTTGTAGAATCACTCCTGCCTAACACTATTCTAATAGAACACCCTAACGCTTTCCCTGACCAGCAGCAGCTCTCTCCCTAGCGGCATCCAGACAGAGAATGATCCGAGCAGCGCGGGCAGCGGCTAGTCTATCCCAGGGTCACCTGATCTGGCCAGCTAACCACTGCTATCGACGTGTAAGGGTACCACGTCATGCTGGGTGGAGTGCAGAGTCTCCTGGCTTGTGATTGGCTCTGTTTCTGGCCGCCAAAAAGCAAAACGGCGGGAGCTGCCATTTTCTCGAGCGGGCGAAATACTCGTCCGAGCAACGAGCTGTTACGAGTACGCTAATGCTCGAACAAGCATCAAGCTCGGACGAGTATGTTCGCTCATCTCTAGTTGCCATACATGGAAGCCTTATTTCACTGCTGCCCGGCAGTGGGGACCTACAGTTCGCTGAGGGAACCATAAATGCCAATATGTATCTGGAGACTGAAGCAGAGCATGAGCTCCTCCCTTAGGGAGTTGGTCTGTAGGGCAGTAATCCAACATAACATCCCAAAACCCATTTCCTCGGAGATCACTGCCTGGCTAAAGAATCTCATGGTAAATGTACTGGACTAGTCAAACACTTCTACAGACCTACACCCTTTAGGATTTCTGTGGAGCATCTTCAAAAAGAAGGTGGAGGAGCATGTGGTCTATAACTTCCACCAGCTCTATGATGTTATCATAGAGGTGTGGAAAAGGATCCCAGTAACAACCTTGTAATTGTAGTGAACCCCATGTTCAGGAGGGTGAAAGCAGTGCTGGGAAATAATGGTGGCCAAACAAAGGTTTGACATTGGGCACAATTTTCCCATTTGCACTCACTGGTGAATTATTGTTGCTAGTAGTGTAGATGTTAAAGAGTGTGCTTGAGGACATACAAAACTTACAATGTGATAAAAGCTGTGGACTCACTACATTACATTGTGTCATATAATAAAATGTTTCCAAAAATGTGAGAAAATTGCTGGAGATTGGATGGGTGAACTGCCACTTCAATGATATCAACCAGCAAAATATATCATGATAAATCAGGGTCACTTACTCATAGATCCAGGCATCATGACTGTGGTATCTTCTTATATTTGTTATCCACGTCCTGCTTCCTTCTAAAATCAACATTTAAAATTATGATAATGCAGTTAACAAGTTGTTATTATACGTAGGACCAGTTTCCCCCTCCCACTGTGTGCTGCAAATCCCTCTACCTACATAAGGCAGAGGGAGGGGGAAGTGCTGGGAGAGAAAATGGGAGAGGGGAGACAGTGTAACAGCCTGTGAAGCTCCACACAGAAGAGCCCTTCTGACTCATTAGCATAATTTTAAAAGTTGTTGCGAAATGGTCAATGGTCCCTGGATCGATGAGTAAATGTCCCTGATTTATCATGATGGATTTTGATGGTAGATTTCCTTAAAAGGAAGTCTCCTGCCTCCACCGAGCATAATAATCTACTGAAAAAATTTCCAAGGTACCTTTATTTTTTCGATCCATTATGCTTTTTAAAAAGATTAAACAGGGAATTTCTGTTAATCAGCATAATGGATACTATAATATTGGTGTTTTAAATGGTAGTGAGGAAATCATAGTGAACTTCTCTATAACATGTTACCAACAGATGAGAAGTTTTGGTTATATTGTAGACACCTTTAAAGCAAGAATCCGAGGGAGCTCTACAGACTCTACATGATAAAACTAAAGATGAGCGGGTTGGGCGAAACTCTTTGACCCAAATACTAACCTCACAGAATCAATGGGGAACAGAATTTTAACACCCAAACATGGGTGTAAAATGGGGATGGTAAGGGCTATAGGGCTGAATGGTGGGAATAACAGGGCACAATGGGCCAGGGAAAGTACTTATAACTAGAGATGAGCGAGCACACTCGTTCGAGCATTAGCGTACTCGAAACTGCTCGTTGCTCGGACGAATACTTCGCCCGCTCGAGAAAATGGCATCTCCCGCCGTTGTTATTTTTGGAGGCCAGAAACAGAGCCAATCACAAGCCAGGAGACTCTGCACTCCACCCAGCATGACGTGGTACCCTTACACGTGGATAGCAGTGGTTGACTGGCCAGATCAGGTGACCCTGGAATAGACTAGCCGCTGCCCGCGCTGCTCGGATCATTCTGTGTCTGGATGCCGCTAGGGAGAGAGCTGCTGCTGGTCAGGGAAAGCGTTAGGGTGTTCTATTAGAATAGTGTTAGGCAGGAGTGATTCTACAAGAACCCAACAGTCCTTCTTAGGGCTACAATAACGTTTTATTTTCCTTTTTTTTGGTTTGCTTGTGGCTGGGCTTGCTGGCATTAGTAGTGCAGCTAGTACCATATTGTGAGGAATTTGCTGGGAGACTTGCGACCGTTGTGTTTAGCTCTTAGTGACACACATATCCATCTCAAACACTGAAGTGGGACAATTTATTAGGGGTTTGATTTGAATTAGGCAGAGTCTGCTGATTTTTTTTTTTTTTACCTTTATATCTTTTTATAACTCAAAGTAATCTGGCATAGCAGTGTGCTTTCAGTGTAGGCTAGAAAATAGCCATAGGAGAACCCCAACGGCTTATTTAGGCCTACAATAGCGTTATATTTTACTTTTTTTGGTTTGCTTGTGGCTGGGCTTGCTGCCACTAGTAGTGCAGCTAGTACCATATTGCAATACCAATGAAGATATATAGGACCACAGTATACTCTAACAAGTAATACTCATAACCGCTTCAAATTAGAATGCATAATGCAGACTTTATTAATCAATATGGCCATCAAAAAAGACATTAAAAACATAAGATAAAATCCACAGGAACAAGAGTGTGGCGATGGTCAACAGTATCTAAATACATAACAAGCATAACCTAATGCACATAAATAAATGAGAACATAGTATACTCAATTTTGGTTGTAATCCAGCACATTACCCACCCGGGTGTTGCATAGTACCAAAATTGCCAGCCTATAAGTAAAGACCACCGCCACAGCAATTAGGGGTTTGATTTGAATTAGGCACAGTCTTCTAATTTATTTTTTTTTACGTTTATTTCTTTTTATAACTCAAAGTCATCAGGCACAGCACAAAATCCAGTTGTGTGCTGTCAGTGTAGGTTAGAAACTAGCCATAGCAATAGGATAGCATTGTTTTGTTTAAAAAATAAAAATAAAAAAATAAACACCAAAAAAAAAAAAATTTAAAGTTTACACTTTAATTTGGAAAATGTTTAACCCGAGGGCTAGGGGTAGAGGACGAGGGTGTGGACGTGGGCATCCAACTACTGCAGGGGTCAGAGGCCGTGGTCCTGGGCGGGGTGAGACACCACCTGCTGATGAGGGAGCAGGGGAATGCCGCAGAGCTACACTCCCTAGGTTCCTCATGTCTCAAGTTACTGGGACTCGTGGTAGAGCACTGTTGAGGCCAGAACAGTGCGAAGAGGTGATGTCGTGGATTGCGGACAATGCTTCTAGCCATTTGTCCTCCAGTCAGTCTTCCACGCAGTCCACCCATGTCACCGAAATCAGCACTCCTCCAGCTCCTCCACCTCAGCCTCCTTCTCCCCAGTCTCCCCTCTCAAAGAAAAATTTGGCATTTGAACCGGCATACTCTGAGGAACTGTTTTCTGGACCCTTCCCACAGTCACAAACCACTTGTCCGGTTGCTGCTGAGCTATTTTCCGATGCCCAGGTTTTCCACCGGTCGCAGTCTGTGGGTGATGATGACATTATTGACGTAGTGGAAGAAGTGTGTAAAGCGGTGTCGGACGATGAGGAGACACGGTTGTCAGACAGTGGTGAAGTTGTTGTCAGGGCAGGAAGTCCAAGGGGGGAGCAGACTGCGGGATCGGAGGATGATGAGGTGACAGACCCAAGCTGGGTTGATAGGCCGGGTGAACACAGTGCTTCTGAGACGGAGGCGAGTCCTATAGCAGAACAGGTTGGAAGAGGCAGTGGTGGGGCCAGACGGAGAGGCAGGGCCAGAGCTAGTGCATCAGCGCCAAATGTTTCACGTAGTCAAGCTCCCATGGCGAGGGCTAGATTTTCAGAAGTCTGGAGGTTCTTTAAAGAAACACCGGATGACCGACGGACTGTGGTGTGCAACCTGTGCCAAACCAGGATCAGCAGGGGTTCCACCACTACTAGCTTAACTACCACCAGTATGCGCAGGCATATGAATGCTAAACACCCCACTCAATGGCACCAAGCCCGTTCACCTCCGGCCAGGCACACCACTGCTCCTTCCCCTGTGTCATCTGCTAGTCAGCCCCCTGCCCAAGACCCCGGCCCAAACACCTCCTGTGCGAAAACCCCATCTTCGGCTCCACGATCCTCCACAGCATCCACCAGCGTTCAGCTCTCCATACCCCAGATGCTGGAGCGCAAAAGGAAGTATAGTGCAACTCACCCACACGCCCAAGCCCTCAACGTCCACATCTCCAAACTACTTAGCCTGGAGATGCTGCCCTATAGGCTGGTGGAGACCGAGGCCTTTCGAAACCTCATGGCGGCGGCCGCCCCTCGGTATTCGGTCCCCAGCCGCCACTACTTTTCCCGATGTGCCGTCCCAGCCCTGCACAAGCACGTGTCAGAGAACATCATCCGTGCCCTGACCAACGCCGTTTCTGACAAGGTCCACCTGACCACGAGCACGTGGACAAGTGCTGCCGGGCAGGGCCACTATATATCGCTGACGGCACATTGGGTTAACTTGGTGGAGGCTGGGCCCGAGTGTGACCCTGGGGCTGGTCATATACTGCCGATGCCGAGGATTGCGGGGCCTACCTCGGTCCAGGTCTCAAAGGCCTACTATGCCTCCTCCTCCTCCCACCCCTTCTCCACCTCCTCTTCCGAATTACCATCCGTGGGCATGGCGCCATCGGTCAGTAGCTCTAGGCACAGCAGCAGTGCCATCGCTAAGCAACAGCAGGCGGTGCTCAAACTGCTGAGCCTAGGCGATAAAAGGCACACCGCCCAAGAGCTATTACAGGGCTTCACGGCGCAGACTGATCTGTGGCTGGCACCGCTGAACCTGAAGCCAGGCATGGTTGTGAGTGACAACAGCCGTAACCTGGTGGCGGCTCTGCAACTCGGCAGACTGACACATGTGCCATGCCTGGCCCATGTGTTAAATCTCATAGTTCAGCGTTTCCTCAAGACATACCCCAATCTGTCTGATTTGCTCACGAAGGTGCGCCGCATCTGTGCGCATTTCAGGAAGTCCAGCACAGATGCTGCCACTTTCAGGGCAGCGCAGCGCCTCCTCCAACTGCCTGCTCACCGACTGTTGTGCGACGTGCCCACGAGGTGGAATTCAACATTAACCACGTTATCCAGAGTTTACCAGCAGCGCAGAGCGATTGTAGACTGCCAGATGTCAACTTCCACCAGAACTGGTTGTCAGGTCAGTCAGCTTCCTCAAGTCTACAATGAGGAGTGGACGTGGATGTCTAATATCTGTCAGGTGCTGAGTAACTTTGAGGAGTCAACACAGATGGTCAGTGGCGATGCCGCCATCACCAGCCTCACCATCCCACTGCTTGGCCTGTTGAATAACTCTCTGGTCAGCATGAAGTCGGAAGCTTTGTGCTCGTCACAAGAGACGGGGGAAGAAGATTCCCTTGTTGATAGCCAAAACACCCTTAGGTCTGTTTCTCAGCGCATATCGGATGAGGTGGAGGAGGATGAGGAGGAAGAGGAGGAGAATGCTGACCATTGTTCAGTCCTTCACTGTTCAGCGTGTATGGGCAGAAGAAGAGGAGTTGGAGGAGTTGGAGTAGGAGGAAATGGAGAGTCAGGCCAGTGAGGGGAGTGAATTCTTGAGCCTTGGGACTCTGGTGCATATGGCAGATTTCATGCTAGGCTGCCTATCCCGTGACCCTCGCATCCAAAGAATTTATTCCAGCACCGATTACTGGGTATTCACTGGACCCACGGTACAAGCAAAATCTTTCCACTCTCATCCCTGGAGAGGAAAGAAGTGTGAGAATGCATGAATACCAGCAGGCCCTGGTGCACAAGCTGAAACAGTATTTCCCTTCAGACAGCGCTAGCGGCAGAGGGCGTACTTCTGCTGGACAATTAGCGAGGGAGAGTAGGCGAGCAGGCAGCTTGTCCAGCACTGGCAGGGGTACGCTTTACAAGGCCTTTGCCAGTTTTATGTCACCCCAGCAAGACACTGTCACCTGTCTCCAGTCTCGGCAGAGTAGGGCTGATCTTTACAGAAAGATGGTGAGGGAGTACGTAGCTGACCATACCATCGTCCTAAATGATCACACAGCTCCCTACAACTACTGTGTTTCAAAGCTGGACATGCGGCACTAACTGGCGCGGTACGCCTTGGAGGTTCTTGCCAGCCCTGCCGCTAGCGTGTTGTCCTAGCGGGTTTTCATTGCAGCTGGTGGCATCATCACCGATAAGCGTACACGCCTGTCGACTGACAGCGCTGACAGGCTGACGCTTATCAAGATGAATAAAGACTGGATTTCTCAGAATTTCCATTCTCCACCAGGTGAAAGAAGCTCAACCTGAATAATGTATCGACTTTTCCTCCTCATTGTCCTCCTTCTCCTCCTCTTTGAACACTAAAGCAGAGGAAACTGGCTATTTTTTTCCAGGGCCAACTGGCTATAGCTATAGTACTCTATGTATTTAATTTTTCTGGAGGGCCACCTACCCGGTCCTCTGTTTTAAACAATTTTTGGGAGTGCCACATACAGGCACTCAATCTATTTAATTTTTCTGGAGGACCACCTACCTGCTCCTCTGGTTTGAAAACTTTTTTGGACTGCCACATACAGGCACTATCCAAATTAAATTGCCTCCATAGCAGCCTCCACACGTCGTCTTTTTAGCTGCCTCCACACGTTGTCTCCATTGCTACCTCCACACGTCATCGCCATAGCTGCCTCCAAAAGTCGTCCATATAGCTGCCTCCATACATCGTCCCCTTATCAAACGAACTGTGTCAGGCAGAATTTTGGGTTGTTTTCATGGCTTCCACATCAAACTTGTTAACTTTTTGCCACCCTGCTGTGTAATCCACAAAATATGCTGGCAAACTTTTATCATTTACCAATATTATTTCAGCGCTTCTTACGCATCTGTTTACATTCCCCTCACCCGCCATAACCCAAACTTATAAGAACACTACTACACTTGATCTTATACAAAAGGTTCTTAGAGGTGCTGTTTGGGGAGTAGCCGAGAGACAGGGGCTTGGATTGGCGAAAGCTCGCCTGGCAGCGGAGCGCCAGCTCCTTCCCAAGATCCAACTAACATAGTTTTAACTGCAGCAGCTTTAATCTACTACTAGTTCACTGCCTCCATACATGGTTCCCTTATCAAACGAGCTGTGTCAGGCAGAATTTTCAGGTGTTATACCAGATACATAGTGGAACGCGGCCCATCTGTTGCCGCCATGCTGGAGACCTGAAGTTGCAATCATAGCAGCGCAATATGGATGCCCCATACTGTCGCTCTTAATCATGGAACCATTTCCGAAAAAACAATTAAAAATGGAACCACTATGCTATTCCATTATTCCTAGGTGAAATATTCAAATGACCCGGCCTGCTTTGAAAATTATAATTTTTTCAAAGTAAACGCTTTTGGCCCCCAGGCCCATTTTGGGTGGGCAGGAGCCGAGAGACAGGGGCTTGGACAGGCGAAAGCTCGCCTGGCAGCGGACCTCCAGCTCCATCCCAAGATTAGGCAGCCTCAGAGGCATCCATGCATGCTGCCCCTGCTGTTTCCTGTCCATTTCGCCTTCACAATCCTCCACAGCGTCCACCAATGTCTCCATGCACAACTTTCAACTCTCTATACCCCAGACGCTGGAGCACGAGAGGATATACAGCACATCATCCCCTTATCAAACGACCTGTGTTAGGCAGAATTTTCAGGTGTTTCACCAGATACATAGTGGAACTCGGCCCATCTGTCGCCGCCATGCTGGAGACCTGAAGTTGCAATCATAGCAGCGCAATATGAATGCCCCATACTGTCGCTACTAATCATGGAAGTCGTCTCCATGGCTGCCTCCACATGTCGTCCCTTTATCAAATGAGCTGTGTCAGGCTCATTTTTCGGGTGTTTCACCAGATACGTTATTGAAGTTGGTCACTATGTCACCACCATGCTGCGTTATCGACTAAATATACCGTCAACCTTTTGTTCTTGCTCACCTCCTTTGGTGAAACCTGAGTCCTTTTAGGGTATGTCGCCATGACACTCTCTAGCCTGCCACTGCTGCCGCTGCCTCTGCATGCCGTCCCCTATAGTGTCAGGGTCAATTATTGCATGTTTTAGATGCTATCTAGCCTCATTCGGTCACTCTGTCATGGCCATGCTGTTGCCCATCATTTTGGCATAATGGTGCGATTAAGCAGCCTCAGAGGCATCCATGCATGCTGCCCCTGCTGTTTCCTGTCCATTTCCGTGGTGTTTCCATCCTTTTCTGAGGTTCCCAGGTGTTTGGCCAAGCTTCCCTGTGCAGAGCCTTGGTCCCCTTGAAAAATGCTCGAGTCTCCCATTGACTTCAATGGGGTTTGTTATTCGAGACGAGCACTCGAGCATCGGGAAAAGTTTGTCTCGAATAACGAATACCCGAGCATTTTCGTGCTCGCCCATCTCTACTTATAACATAACATAAAAAATAAACAAAGAAATAATAAAAGAATATAATAAAAATGAAAAAAAAAAATCAGGCAAATTTTATTATGCTACAAGAAGGTATGAGTAGTGATAAGTGGAGCCAGCCAGCACTCTTCGTGGGATAGGAGGCAGCTAGAGTGACAACAAGGGCAGCTAAACATTTTAAAAGAATTTATTTTCAAGACAGTGTCAGGAATGGAGAGGCCAAATGAAGTTTAAAGGGTTTGCCCATGAAAGAAAATTCTTAAATTTTAATCCCCTAGTAATGTTTACACATCTCAATTTTTAACCCCCTTGCTTTACAATGTCACTCAGTTTTATTGCTGTTTTAGCTCCTATTACTCAGTGATGATCAGTGTAAGATTCCAGAGTGTGAGCGAGACGCTTCATGATTCCTCTTCGCTATTAGATGCTGTGTACTCACAATGTGCTTAGATTATCAGGGTACAGGGTTTATATACAGTTTCATTAAGCTTCTGAACATTCTACTAGTATCTGACACATAGAAAGAGAGATGAAACAGATCAGAGATGTGAGATTATGAGATCCATTAGATGCATATTACACATGACATTCACAGCTTTGCTATATCAGCCATAATACACACAGCTCTGTTGTATGCCACCCACGACCTCCCCACTCCCCTAGATAAAGACCTTATCTGCCTGTAGCTTGTAAATTTACTCTCCTCTCGATGCATTGTTTGCCGTCAGAAGGTCAGTGTGTGTGTGAGTTCGTCTTGGAATGCAAGGGTGAGGGCTGGAGGCAGAGAGGAGCTCAGTGCAGCATCAGGCAGGACAGCAATGGGGCTCATTTGGTAAGGGTCCGCGGACAACAGTTTCGTCGGGTTTCCCGACGATTTCAATGTTGCACCTGATTTAAGAGGAGTTTTTGGCGCACGCGATCGGATTTTGGCGCATCGGCACCGGGCTTCACGCGGCACAAATCGGGGGGGCGTGGCTGTCGGAGGATCCAACGGATTCAGGCAACGCACGGGATTTAACATCACAAATTGTGCTGCAAGCCAAGCACTCAGAAGAAGGTGAACTCCGGCAGACCTCAGCAGGGAAGCGACATATGCAGGATTTCGGGCGCACAATGTTGGTGAATCGCGCCTGACTTCATCTTTGTCGGACTGGCCAGATCAGGGATCGCAACAGGACCAGGTAAGAAAATGTGCGCCAATATGTCTATCCGACCCAGAAACTCAGAAAATTAATGGTCAGAACCAGAGGCAACTGAAATTGTGTACACCAGGACTGATAGAGACAGGTTGGAATTATATCTGTGAAATGCTGGATTTTTGTTATAGGGGTTTTCCCACGAGTCAAGTTAGGGCCTATCCAAAGGTCACAAAACGAGGAGTCGAATGGGATCCCAGTTACCTCAGTCGGACACCTCATGACCGTTTTGCTCCATTTAACTCTATGAAGCTGACAGAGATTGCCAAGCGTGGCGCTGGGCCATTTCCATTGGCTCCATTGAGACCGGCAAGGTCTCCACCATGTTTACTAATGAAATGTTTTGCTACATTTAAAGGATTCTTTAAATCAGCAATAACACCATTGGGTTGCTCACAAATTCTCTCTTTTAAATTACGACTAGTGCCCCTTACATAATCCATGTTGCAAACTGTGCAAGAAACGCAATAAACAACCTTCACTTCCGGAGGGTGCAGTGTAGCAGTCTGTTCATTAGCTGTCTATGCCATCTACGACTAAAGAACTGATGGTCTGAAACGCGTCAGGTGGAGATGGCAGTCTAATTGTTATGACTGTACATTGCCTGTATTGTTCCAGTAAAGTGGATGAATAAAGTTACCCAGCGATTTTATTGGATTCAGTTAGTGCCGATCTACTCCTGTGTTAAGTCTTTGTCATTTTTTCGTTTATGGATTATATTCAGTGTAGATTTGATAAAATCTCAATGGATCTCAATGAAGGATGATGACTACTTAAGAGCCAAATCTGTTTTTAGACTAATGATTGGAAAACATGCAAGCTGCACCGTTGAGGTGCTGAAAAGCTCTAGCCCTAAACTCATTGCTCTTTGCCTGTATCTTGGAAATCTTTGGATACTGCAACCAAGACATTTATGCTTGTCCTCATCTACATCTTATTAAACTTTCATGGGACTGTCATGCTGTCCCTGTCTATCTGACTGATCCTAAGATGAGCAGCAACCTCTCCTTGGCTCTGTCTACTATGTGTAATGGGATCTGGACATCTGACCCTGCTCTTATACTTCAGAGTGACATGTCAATCCTGGCCAATCAAAGCCTCTTAGCAACCACAGTCCAGTCCTCTGTATGCATATACAGAGGACTGGACTGTGGTTGCTAAGAGGCTGCAACTTGGTGCCTTTTTCCCTACATGATCCTGGATCCTGAACATCAATGCTTGTTTGGTCTTTGGGTTCATGGTTGCTGAACTCACCAAATATGGTACAGACCTGTATAGTATGCTTCAGGTTTGTTAATCTCTAGATGTAACTTATTCCTCCTGTCTTCCAATCCAAGTCGCTTATGAGGTATTGTATAAAGGTGTCCATGAGTGTGTGACTTAAAATTTCCTTTAACACAAATGCACGGGTTTAACTTGGAGAGTTAGGGCCCCATAGCAGACTTCTAAATGGGGCTCATTCCCCATAAAAAATATACAGGCAGTCCCTGGTTTACGTACAAAATAGGTTCTGTAGGTTTGTTCTTAAGTCGAATTTGTATGTAAGTCAGAACAGTATACTTTATCATTGTAACCCCAGCCAGAATTTTTTTGATCTCTCTGATAATTGAAGTTAAAAATGATTGTCATAAGAATTAACAATAAAGCTTAATTGCAGATGGCTTTGATAACTGTTTTAGCTGCTTATTGTTGCCCAAGGCTAAAGTACAGTAAATTACTAACATCCAGAGGTCCGCTTGTAACGAGGGCTCATCTGTAGGTCAGGTGTTCTTAAGTAGGGGAAAATATGTATTATTGTAAACAGCATCACCAAAATGTAATCATCTGGACACTGCATAGTTTGAGATTCATGGACCGACCATGCTGGTGTGAACTACCCTTACTCTTAGTTTGTCTTATAGAGCTGGACATTGGGTGGATGACGTTTGGGACATCTCTGGTAGGACACACAAGAAATAGGGGTCTGAAACTTTAAATTCTGATCCAAATCTATTCTTATAATGTTGCTCTAAGTAGGCCCTATGGTACCAGCTGTAAAATGAGCTTCCTATGTTATGTGATCTGCCATGTAATCGTAGACCTGTCCCAGCTCGGAGTCTATGGGATCTTGACTGCATTTCCATAAATAAATGAGGGGATTTTGAATAAATGACATAACGTTTGTCTGGTTATAATTCACAATTCTATTACAATCCACATATAGAAGAGATGGCAGGTTTTATAGACGATGACACTAAAATCCTAGATCTGGGTCTCTTGGTCCCGGCACTGACGGCTCTCATAGCCGGACTGGTGATACATTCATTTATGATAGGAGTCAATGTCAGTGACTGGTGGAGAGGAAGATCAGTGACTCCCATTGACCACATTGTGACTTCTCTTGCGGTCTCAAGGATTGGCGCTCAGATTACTGTTACTCTGCCTTTGATTTTGTATGCGATCCTTCTCAAGAACCTGCACCCACATGTGTCTTTGGTTATTATTGCTGCAATTTATGGTTTGTTTTCCTTTGTCAATATCTGGTTGACATCTCTGCTCTCCATTGTCCTCTGCCTGAAGATCTCCAACCTCCACACCAGACTGTTCCTGTATCTGAGGAGGATGATATTGCCCCGCACCGGACATCTCATTGTAGTCTCACTAATACTTTCTGCCCTTAGTTATGTGATGCCCCTGTTAATGGATATTACGGAACTGGTCCATACGAGTGAAGAATACAATAAAACCATCAATAATGTCTCTAATTATTGCGTTTTTAGTAATGCTATCTACAATTTTGCTGTCGGAGACTTAATTCCACGTATTTTCAATTTCATCTCTTCCTCCTATCTTTTCATCTCATTATATCATCACACAACAAGGATGAAGATGAGCAGTAACTTATCCATCAACCTGGAGACATATTACTCAGTGATGAGATTTGTAGCCTTCACTTTCCTATATAACACTGTGTATTTTATTTTTGATATTCTAAGTTTTTTCCATTTCTATGCATCCTGTGTTGACCTGGATTGGCTTTATTTTTTAATGGAATTTCTCCCTGTTTTTCATTCCACCTACCTGATCTACAGAACCCCCAAACTCTGGAATCAGATTTCCAAAGTAACTCATATCTTCTTTCAATGGAAAACCAGAGAGAACATAGAAATAGTAGATCAATATGTTAGCTCTGAGTAGGGGTAGGGAAAAAAAGGTGGCATGGGTTGAATTTTAGAGTTAGGCTAATTTTTAGAGATATATCATATGTATTTATTATTTGTATTTTTTAGGTGCATGCATTTTTGAACTGTCGTCAGAATACGTTTCAGTGTAGGGTTGGTTGGAATCCATACCATCCAAACCGCTGATCTTGGAGTAATGACTCTTGATGAGCGGCTCAGCTGAGTTTGTCCAAACCGAATTACGAAAAAAAACCTGTTCAGACATGGGTCCGGTTCCCTAAAATAATTCATATCCCTAATGGTTATTTTATATAAGCACATGGACATGGACAAGAAGATTCTGACATTTATTGGAGCCATCTTCATCTTCATTCCTCTTTACAGAAAACATTGACACTGAGATAAATCATGGCTCCACAGTGTCACTCCTGTTCAGAGCTCTGCCACCCATCACCACCGGACTCTGTATTCATAGACTCTGTACCCTACTGTAAAGTGAAAGACGCTCATGCAGGCTGTATTGGGTCAGCGGTCAGCTGTCGATGAGCCTCTGTTTATAAACAGAAGTCATAGGTGAAGGCTGCACTGCGGTGCACTCCATTGTATATCTCTTTGTGGGAGAAGGAGTTGGGTCTAGTGCTAAGTGACATAGATAAAATAGGGATACTTAAGCACTCCGTATGGGCTCTCAAGAAAATCATTTCAAACTTTCAGCACGTTGGTACAAAACACCCGACCTCCTACACAGCTGGGGCTTGCAGGAAACTGGCAATTGTTGGAGGTGAAACAAAGAAACTGGGACACTCCAGCATATCTGGTGGACGTGCACTCAGGTTGAAGAGTTTTGGAAAGGGTTCAGGATACTATCCAGGCAATATGCTCCTCAAAAGTCCAACTGACTTTTCCTTTCATATGTTTAGAATTAGTACCAGATTGGCTACGCCTATCACCAACACATCTAGTAACCCACCTAATAGCGGCAGCAAAATTCCTGATTCCTCTATACTGGAGGCAACCAGTTGCCCCCGATATCTGCATGGAAAGAAAATGTCTCTCAAATATGCCTCATGGAGGAATTATCCAGCTGGTAATCTCACACATGCTCAGTTATGCAAAATATGGTCACCTTGGAGACATTATGATGATACCCAGCCATCAAGCCATGGCACATCCTCTCCAGGGACAAGTAATGGGGCTGCACCTGCAACTGGGAGTTTACTGGGATTTTACATGGCACCACTGGGGCCACAGACTCCCACTGTACACCTAGCCTAGATTCAGAGTAAGGTAAAGACCCAACCACAGATGAGAGACCCTCCACCACAAACCCCCACGCCCAACCACAGTTACTATACTTTTGTATATGTTCAAAGTTTATATCGTCAGAATATGTTTCAGTGTAGGGTTGGTTGAAATCCATACCATCCAAACCGTGTGTGGAATATTAAATGGGTTTTACAAGCAAGTAAAATGAGTCTTTCACATAACACTGCCACTGGCTATCCTGTAGTCTCCTTTATCTATGTTGGTGTTACATCTACTGTAAGTCTCGGTCTTCTTCTGTTCATACTGTCAGAATGAGAATGCACTTGATTCCATCTGATGTTTTTCAGTCGGCAGTCTGTGCAGTGCTCTATTTGCTGGACTGCTGGCTCTCTGTTGTCCTTGCATCCTTGCAATGGTTAAGACTCTCTCACCTCCAGAGCCCTGCCTGTCTCACCTTGAGCATTCTGTTTTAAAACCCTGTGTCCACCTTTATATTTCTGTGGCTGGTTATCTTTATACTTGATACTTGTACTTTTTTAATATTGTCTTACGTTATTGACTATTCTCCTGTGAATTTGATGTTGTATTTCCTTGCTACCCAGATTGTTGACCTCCTGTTGGTGTATTTGTTTGTAAGTCTTGTTTCATGTCTACACTTTACACATAACTGGCCACTATTTAGGGTGGACCCATGGAGAAGTCAGGGACTGTTTGAGAGGCTCCATATTAGGATTCACTGTCATTGTCCATGTCCTGCAGTTGGTTTTATAGAGCAGGAAATTTTTTAGGACACCTCTGCTGGGGTATATGATTTGCTAAAGAGTTTAAAAAATATTAATTACAATTGAAACGTAAATTTAAGATTCATTGGATATTAAATCTTGTAGGGTTTGCTCATCTCTATATGCAAAGCGATTCAGCAATTTAATTTTCCTTCTCTCTGTTGTACCCAATGTAAAATGAGCTTCTCGTGTTGTGTAATCCCTCATGTAATTGTAAACCTGAGCAATCCCAGAGTCTAAGTGATCTACATTTCCATTATAAATAGCTGATATTTGAATAAATGAGATAACGTTGGTCTATAGATAACTCACTTGTCTATTAAGAGCCACACCAAAAGAGCAGATGGCAGGTTCTACAGCAGGTGACCCATACATCCAATATATGGGTCTCCTGGCCCCGGCACTGATGGCTCTCATAGCTGGACTGGTGATACATTCATTTATTATAGGAGTCAATGTCAGTGACTGGTGGAGAGGAAGATCCGTGACTCCTGTTGACCTCATTGTGACTTCTCTTGGGATTTCGAGGATCTGCTCTCAGTCTACTGTTACTCTCACATTGTATTTGTATATATTCTTTCTTGATAAACTATATGCATATTTATTTCTGTTTATTATGAAATCGATGTAGGAGGATGATATTACCCAGGACTGATCGTCTCATTGTAGCCTCAGTAATACTTTCCGCTCTTAGTTGTGTGATGCCCCTAGTAAAGGATATTTCTGAAGCTGCCAAAAGTGCAACATACAATAAAACCAAGAATAATATCTCCATAGATTGTATTTATACTGATTATATATACAATTTTGCAATCGGAAACTCTATTCCACTACTTTTCAATTTTACCTCATCATTTTGTCTATTCGTCTCGTTGTATCATCACACAACAAGGATGAAGATGAGCAGTAACTTATCCATCAACCTGGAGACATATTACTCAGCGATGAGATTGATTTTCTTTAGTGTCATATACACCATTCTCTATTTTATTGCTGATTTTCTGTGTTTTTTTTACTTCTATTTTTACGGTGTGGACCTTGAATGGCTTCATTTAGTCCTGGAAATTCTACCTGTTCTACATTCCTCCTACCTGATCTATAAAACAGCCAAACTGAAGAATAAGATGTCAAAAGTAATCAATTTCTTACAAAGGAAAGTTACAGAAACCACAAAGAGCATGGAAGTAGTAGATAAATAATATTGATCAGAGTAGGGTTTGGTAAAAATGTTACATTGTAGCCATATTTCATATGTAAGTATTTTGCGTTATAAGAATAAGTGTGTTAAATTTTTGATCTCTCTTTAGAATGGGCTTCCACGTGTAGGATTGATTGGAGTCCAGTCCTACATCAAGACTAAAGGAGCTATGGCCCTGCTTTTTATATCTTGGAATCTAAACCTGAAATACAAATAAATATCTATATCACATATACATATACGTATGTCCTTATAGTTATGTTCCTTTTGTATCAATCATGGTGATATATAGGATCCTTCCATGGCTCAACTTTATAAGTAAAAAGGGAAGGTGGGGGGCATATTCTGATATTCACGTCTGTGTTTGACTTGCTTGGACAATAAATGGGTTGGTATTTGGCCTTAGGTCCTGTGTGTAAGGCCTCACCTATTGGACTGGCTCCTGGTATTATAAAAGTCCAGGGTAGGAGTAGAACAGGAATAAAGATTACACATGAATCCAGTAAAGCAGAATCCCAGCTAATAATATCTCATACCTCTCCTGCATCCTCTGTGTAGTTAACCCGGTGTATCATTCCCCAACTATTTTGGGTGGATGTTGTGGCACACGGATCCATTGTAGCGTCTATGTCAAGGATAAGGTTTCTAGTTGGGTAGGAGGATCCCCCACCAGGAGCCTTTCCTGGTACCAGCTTAAAGCAATCGGGTACATATTGTTATGGCTATCTGGACAGAATGTGTATGAAGCTTTCCCAGCTGAGAAAGAAATTCTCCACGTGTTTTTCTTTCTCCAGGAACAATCTGAATGGAGGTATAGATGGAGTCTAGCCATGTGTGTAGGATTGTTTTGACCCCTGCTGTACAGATCATATATAGTAATTTCCAGCAGCCTGGTGTTCAGGGATAGTCATTGGGGTCCATATATCCAAAAATTTACCAAATTGGGTTCAGTGGTGCTGCTGAGGTGAGGTGGTCTACAGTAAAGTGGTTTACCCTCTGCCAGAAGGCTTGTATTCTAGGGCAAGACCATAAACAAGGATATAGGTCAGCACCTTCTGATTGGCACCAAGGGAAGTAAGTAGTTGTGTGTGTACCCCTAAGGTAACCTCTGACAGGAGTAATATAGGCACCATGGTATAGTTGTAGGTTCATTTATGTGTATCTGCTGGATGGGAGACATTGAATCCTAAGTTCTATTGGTTTCACTACTGTGGTGGTTGTGAGCTGTGGCATATGTCTGAGCCAGCTTATGAGGGCCATCTTCGAGGTGGTAAAATATAATGGGGTGTGTATGAATTTGTAGAACTTAGATGTATGGCCTTGCATGGTAGAGGTGGGGTTAAGTGAACTTTGTAGCGTCTGGTTCCATTTGGGTGGGGGCAATTGGATATTTCTCTTTTAGAACATCTAAGGAAAGTATTTTATGTGTGGAGTTGTCTTAGAGCTGCCCCACTCTATATAGGCCTCCAGTCGACCAGGAATAGAATTCATTGTGTGGGGAAACATCCCAAAATTGTGGGTTGTGGAGGAAGGTTAGATGTGGTGAGAGCCGGGGGCGCAGAGATTTCATTGTTCTCACCTTCTGCCAGGCCTGCCAGGTGGACATCGGGAGGGGGTTATCTCTATTGTTTTTAGGATATTATGAAATGATAAGTGTAAAAAGTTTTGGAAAGTTATGCGAGGGATAAAGGTTCAGTCTCTGTTTCTGTTTGTGAAACTGATGTGAAATGTATCTAATCCACTGGGATACGCAGCAGTGATGCTATGTAGTATGCTCTGATGTTTGGGAAATTCAATACTTTATTTAATTTGGACTGTTTTAGAATATTATAAGGGGTTCGTGGTTGTCCCCCTTACATATAAAAGCGTGATATATGAATGTATGTATATGGGCAGGGAGTGCATTAGGTATAGTAGGCGGGGGAATTCTACCGTCTTTAGTAAGTGTGCTCTTCCAAAATAGGGTAGTGGTAAGTTACACCAATTTGTGTTCCAGTGCTTGGATGAAAGGCAGAATATTGGCCCCGTATAGTCACAGAGCAGATCCTGTTATAGATACGCCAAGCTATTATACAGAGGTTGTGTTCCACTGAAATGGGAAAGAGTAGTTCCATCGTGGTTTGGTCGAGCCTCTTAATAATAAGGTCTCAGATTTGAGTTCAATACATTTTGAGTGTTGGCTCAAAGTTTGGTGGTCATCCAGAATGTGTGAGGGATTCGTTTCAGCATCTTTAACTATCAGTGAGATATCATCAGCTAACTTTGACTGATGGTGACTTTAAAGGAAATCAACCACTTCTAAAAAGTAAAAAAAACACCTACAAATACTCACGACTCTCTTCTTCATCTTGATCCCAGCAAGTCAGAATCACCTAAAAAAAAACATAGAAAGCAGCCTGGAGTGTGGGGACAAGATGCTAATCATCACGCCTCCTGTGTGACGTCTCCAGCATTGGAGGTGTAAGAGGCGGGCATAATTAGCAATTTATTGAGGTAGGAGTGTTGTATTTATCCTGGGTAGAATGGTTGTTTATCGTCATGTGACCTGAACAATATGCTTTGACAGCTGTCAATATTTCCTATGGATATCCCCCCCTCCATGGTCCCGGACAGCGATGGAGGATGAAGATGGATCCGTGTTCCACCTGATAGACCTGGAGAGGCAGGGTGGAGAGATGCGCTTAGGATTCATGCAAAATAAAACATGAAAATAAACAGAGAGCAAACTGGAGCAAATAGGGATGTATAGGGATGAACAATATATTCATAACATCCTCTTCCTCATACTGCTCATACTGCTATCTTCTCTTATAGTTTTGTAGCAAAAGTTAGAAACAAGAAAACTTACAACTCCAAGCCTGTTGTTCAACTCTTAGCCCGACTTTTCTGTATTCTAGTTCCAAAACCAGTCAGTGAATCGCTCCAGTACACACCTCCACCAATGCAACAGAAACAGCCAACAGGTTTCCAACACTCTTACTCGTGGTGCTTACTTTTGGGCTCTCAAAGCAATAATTTTCTTGGGGGCCCACCGTATTTCCACCCCCCAGAAAATAGACCTGAATAGCTTCCAATGTGACTTGTCTTTGGTTGTATCTTAGCGGTCTGGTTTTTGGTTAAAGCCTGGACTCACTGGAAGGTTCTCTGGTGGCCGATAATAGTAGGTAATAATAGGTAACATCCTAACTGTAGGATACGCGGACATTGTGAGGGATACAATCTAATGGCACTCCAACAGTAGTCCAAGTTAATTGATTTGCTTTAAAAGTATAACAAAACATCAATAGCTTTCCCCAGAACATAACAGAAAGGAAAACACCAATTATATAACCTGTCCTGACTCTCAGTCCTGTGGAGACTCTGACTGCAAAAGCATACACAAATATCTACTTATCTACCAATCTACTTCCCTGAGCCTCTTGGCTTTTACTGTTAGCCAAAACCTGCCCTGGTAATGTGGGAGTAGTCATCCTACCCAGCCCAGATCAACAGCAGGAAGCAGCTAAACTAAATATCAAAAAAGGCAAAAACTTGCATTTTTCCCAGCCCGTGTTTTACTGTAAAAGAGAAATCTCTAGGGCTAGGAACCAATCAGTGATCCGGACATTATTCGTCTCCTTCTACCCCATTTAAGTTGGGCATGGTCTTACACTAGCCTGAACCACCTTCCCAAAAACTAATATCTAGTGCCCACTTTATGAACATCCACTCCTTCTCGATGGTGTAATTTCTCTCCACTGAGGAAGAAATTACTGGGTGCTCATCCCCATTTGCTGCTTCATACAGAGACAAAAACTCAGAAGCTATCAACACTGGTTTCCAATGAGAGGTCTGTTGTAGCTGCTTCTGGAGACCACTTCCCCTTTGAACTCTTTGTGAAGTCA
The DNA here is from genome assembly GCF_040894005.1 of Engystomops pustulosus. Classification (NCBI taxonomy): domain Eukaryota; kingdom Metazoa; phylum Chordata; class Amphibia; order Anura; family Leptodactylidae; genus Engystomops; species Engystomops pustulosus. The sequence goes on along the minus strand of NC_092413.1, from coordinate 221,786,325 downwards.
GTCAAAGGAACTGCTATCTCTGCAAATCTGGGGACAAAAAACTTGTAGTGCTCTACAATTTCCAGAAATCTCGGGACCTGTTTCTTACTAATTGGGCAGGGACAGTTCTAAATACCTTGTACGTTATTCAGTAAGGGCTTAATTTTTCCTCTTCCTACTAAGTAAAGCAGGTGCCTGGTTTGTAGGGAACCAGTTTTCTGTCTGACTTTGCGCTTAAAATAACATGCAAACTGTTTGCACATGTATTTATAAAGTGTCTGCGCCAGTTTTCTGTTCTCGGCTGCACTATGTCTGCCATGCCACAAAATTTTGCACATAAAAGGACGTTCCAGTGCAATGACAAACCATGCCCCACATTTATTACTGTGGCTCGACAAAATTGTGTTGCACGCTCTATATTAGGGTGCACCAAAAAATCCAGATAAATGAATCCCTTCCCTTCCTTGGTTGAACTTGATGGAAATGTGTCTTTTTAATCGTATAAACTATGAAGACCATCAAAACTGGCGCCCCCTGCACACTCCACAGGCAAACTGCACATACTACAGACTGCAGGAGTTATGATAAATGTGGGCCAATATTGTCTAAGTATGCCACTGCATACTTCCTATGTGGACATAGAGTTTGATCCATGGCGCTCTTGAAAGTGGCGGGACCCCCTGAAACCACTACAGAATTGAGACATACTGAAAGGTATAGAAAAAACTGTCATCTTTTTCTTAGCCAATGGAATCGGCCAATATCCTTTGCTGATGTACCCTGCTGGCTCTAATTTTTCAATTAGGTCATCCACGATGGGCATGGGGTAGTCATCCACTGGGGATACCTCATTAAGTCAGTGGTAGTCATTGCAAAATCTCCATTCACCATGTGGTTTTGGCACTAACACTTAAAGCTGAACCACTAACCATTTTGCACTTCTCAATCACTCCCAGTCCTAACATCATCTGAACCTCTTTGGAGATTACCTCCCTATGGGGCTCTGTGAGGATTTCATGTTCTATCACATTGATACAACCAGGACTTTCCGTGAAGAAAATTATTATTTCTCTGCAGCATTTCCCTAAAACGTTGTTTTTGGGAGGGGTATAAGGAGGGGATAAGAAATGTTTATGGCTTTGATGGCTGGTAGATTTGGAAGGGCTTCCGCTCTGCTTTTTGATGGACCCAACATTTGACCTCCCCAACCTTTTCCACTATCTCATACGGCCTCTGCATATTTCTCATATTGGGATCTTGTTCTCAACAGTGGTGACTAACGCTAGCACACAATCTCCTAGGTTAAAATGTCTAAATTGAGCAGAACTATTATAGACCCTGCCTGTGACTCTTGTGCCTGAAGAAGATGCTTCTTTACAATTGTCATCATCCCGGACATCCAACCTGCATCTGAGATACATGCTCGACCTCACTTTTTAGGGCTACACCTCACTTTCCCAGGTGCTTTTCATATTCTTGTCTTCCACCTTTTTCAGGTTCTTGTTAAATTTCTCCACAAGACCACCTTCTTGGAGGTGGCAGACTGATATGCGTAACTGTGTTACTGGGTGACTTTTAAAACCTTACATAGTTCCCTCACCACCATTGACATGAATGAGCTTCCCTGGTCTGTTGAGATCTCCTTAGAAATCCTTGTTCGGGAAAAAACATAGAATAGCTCTCTGGCAATTTTTTGAAAGGAAGGGTTCCATAGGGGAACAGCCTCAGGTATCGGGTATCATAAACTACAAAGACTATGCAAAGACTAGGATGTAATGATTCTTCTGAGGTGACCTCACTACAGGCCCTACCAGGTCCATTGCTGTCCTTTCAAATGGGACCTCAATAATTGTTAACAGGACCAGAGGGTTGTGAAAATGTGCTACTGGGAATTTTACATGGCAAATAGGGCAGGATTGACAGTAATCCCGTACCTCCTGGCCAATAGAACTGCTGTATTACCCTCTCAAGTGTTTTGTCCACTTGTAGGTGACCTCCCAACACATGTGAAAGGGCGATATCCACAACCATATGCCAATATGGCTCTGGGACTAGTAACTGCTCAACTATCTCATCCTTGATTTTCACCCGGTATAAAAAGTCTTGGCCGGGCAAAATTTTGGAATCAGTTGTCTGCCATAGATTCTTGAGGCCCCCTCATTTAAGACTGTTACATTCTCTAGTGCCCAGAGTTCAGCCATACCAAAACTTCCCCAGGACACATTTTAATCATGGACAGTTTCCTCTAAAGTTGGTTTTAATCATGTAAACCGCTGACTGACGATAAGTATGATGGAACTTTTTTCGTTTACATGAGATATTTTATTCATCCCTCAACAAGTGAAAATTTGTTTTTCTCCTCCTCATGGTGCCAGCCATGCTATGTGATCTGCCATGTAATTGTAGACCTGTGCCGGCTTAGTCTATGTGATGAAGACGGCATTTCCTTTGTAAATATTTTAGATTTGAATAAAACAAATAAAAATCATTAAACATTTAGAAAAAAACTTAATATATTATCAGTAACATCTCAAGTGCAACAGAGATGGCTGATACTACAGAGGGGGACACTGATGTCCTGTATCTGGGTCTCTTGGTCCCGGCACTGATGGCTCTCATAGCCGGACTGGTGATACATTCATTTATTATAGGAGTCAATGTCAGTGACTGGTGGAGAGGAAGATCAGTGACTCCCGTTGACCACATTGTGACTTCTCTTGGGATCTCGAGGCTGTGCTCTCAGTCTGCTTTCACTATAGGAATATTTTTGGAAAACATCTTTCTGCAGAGCGTGTACTCACGTTTATGTTACTTTTTTATAGACACAGTTTCAATTTTTTTTTCATATGTCAATGTCTGGTCAACATCTCTGCTCTCCATCGTCTTGTGCCTGAAGATCTCCAACCTCCACACCAGACTGTTCTTGTATCTGAGGAGGATGATATTACACAGGACTGGTTATTTCTATATAGTCTTATTATTAATTTCTGCCTTTAGCAGTTTGATGCCTCTGGTGATGGATGTCATCGAGGAGATCAAAATAAAACCACTCAATGAAACCATGAATAATTTTTTCAAAAGTTGCAATTTTACTAGCTCATTCTACAATTATTTGGTAGGGGGAATTATTCCACATTTTTTTTATTTTATTTCATCAGTTTTCCTCTTTGTCTCGTTGTATCATCACACAACAAGGATGAAGATGAGCAGTAACTTATCCATCAACCTGGAGACATATTACTCCGTGATGAGATTTGTGTCCTGCACTTTTGTATATAACACTGTGTACTTTGGTGTTGATTTTGTTTGTTTATTTTATTACTGTGTTTACTGTGTCAACCTTCCGGGGATCTCTATTGTCGTGGAATTTCTCCCAGTTTTACATTCCTCCTACATGATCTGTAGAACGGCCAAACTCAGGAACCGAATGTCCAAAGTTCTCCAGAATGTTATCGATTTCGTATTTGAAAGAAACGAAGCAGAAGCTAGAGAAAATGTCGAAACAGTAGCTCAATAAGTTAGATAATATGAGAGATGGAGAATTAAACAGCAGTGTCCTAAGGTTCATATTTTGTTTTCTGAGAAGTTTAGTTCAATAATTTACATTGTAATGTATTTTTCAAAATATTTAAAGGAAATCTATCACGAGGATGAAGGCTTGTAAACCCAGAACACTGACATACTGGTGTGCGCCCCCTCCTGCAGGACCTGATCTTCTTTTAGCCTCTTGTGCCTTTGTTTTTACAAAAAAATTGATTGAAATATTATGCAAATGAGCCTGAGGCGCTCGGGACTCCAAGCCTCATTTGCATAATTTGTGAAGTATTGTTTTCAGAAAAAACATGGACACAATAAGCTAAAAGATCCTGCCAGAGGGGGCACACACTAGTATGTCAGTGTGCTTGGTTTACAGTCCTTCATGCAGGCGGTAGATGTCCTTTAAAAGTTTAAGTGGTTCTCCTTTTTAAGCAAATAAATTTGTGTGAATGAAACTTATATAAACTTTCTATAATAATTTCTAGGTCACTGCTTGCTGCCATGCTATAGGAAGCTTCTATGTTTACTTCCTGTGAATAATAATCTTCTCCCGGCTATGTGATGTCACAGAGGTGCACAGCTCGTTAGTATCACAGAAAATAATCTGAGCTGTGTGTTACTAAGAGCTGTGCACTCCTGTAACATCACATGACCAGGAATATAATGAGACATGCACCTGTGAGACATCACATGATAAGACCCTGCTATTGGGATAGAGTCTGGGGAAATTTTCCCACATCACTTGCACATTTTAGGGCTGTAGCTCTTTAAGTTCTATACTGGATCACATAACAACCCGATTTTAGGTGTAAAACCCCAGATTTGGTATTTGGTGATAGAGAATGGGGTGTTCTTTTTTGATTGGAGGTAGTGGTAACACTGTAACAATCATCTCTGGAGATCTACAAAATTTAAAAACAATCCAACTACAAATCGTACTTCACGAAACCATATTAGCATATGAACATTCCCATCTCAGTAACGTTACAAGCCGAGGGTAGGAGAAAAATCCATGATGAATAGTTATTGGCTATGCAATAACTATTCACATACTATCTTTGGGGGATCCATTTCAAAGGGATAAGCTGTCCAAATTTCATCTGCTGACCCCTCAGTGAATGTCTTCTATCCCAGCACTAAGGGTTATTCATTTTTATCCTTTTTATTTAATAACTGTTTGCATTTGTATAGTAAGTGTATTTCTTTGTAACCATTTTTTCTATTTTCTTATCTGAAAACTGTATTTTTTATGTCTCCGCTGCACATTCATGTATTAAATCTTTAAAAAGTAATACTTCTTCAATCCTTTAAAGAACTTAAACTCCTCAAGCTACTGATAAAGTGGGTATCAGAGAGTAGAATTTAGCATAAAGACGCCATAGGTGAACAGGTTTTTATGTATTGAATTCTGAGGTAGGCAGACCCCCTGGGTGATCCAAAGAAACAAGCAAGAAAGTTGGAAACAGGGAAAAAATGCCATATCTGCCAGTGTCATCTGATTCTTGTGTCCCAGTGATCAAACCTACATTTATAAAATGGTCTCAGGTGACATCAGAGACAGGTAGCCAGGAATAGGTGAATTATTTGGGCACCACACTTACCTGGCATGACCAAGAAAAATGCTTTGTGTCCTCGCCTGCGCCCACTCTTTCTCTTTTCTATGTTGCTCCTTCTCCCAGGCAAAGAAAGCTTTTTGTCAGTTCTTCTCTGCTTTACATGTTGAGTGGGTGGAGGACAGTCAGCAGGCGCATATTTGCTTGTACACATTGACAGTCATGTAAGAGCAGGTGTTGCTAGCAGTCAGTTTAATTACCAGACTATTGAAGGTAATATAAGTGATGTTCACACATTTTTGAATGATTATGATGATGGATGATGTGAGTGCTGAGATACTTACTGTCAGAATCTTAGGTAGTGGATCCTCTGTAACACCGCAAGCAATGTCGTAAGCCAACACCTGGGAGCGGAGTCTAAGTGGCACCTGATTTTCACCAGAGCCCGCCGCAAAGTGGGATGAACTTGCTGCGGCAGGGTACCACCAGGTCGTTCCACAGGTGCGACTAGCCTGCGGTGGTGGCCTGGGCATGGTACAAAGTCGTGAGGCAGAATTGTGGTCCGGGTCCAGCAGGAGGTCGAGACAGGCAGCACGGGATCAACGTCAAGAACAAAGCAGGAGGTCAGGAAAGGCAGTACAGAGTCAAAGTCAGGAACGGAACCCGGGTCACAACGGAAATCAGCAGACAGGCACCAGGCAACAGAACAAGCTTTCTCTGAGGCATATAGCACAAAAATACGGCAGGGAATGCTGGGAGTGGCTGGCTTTTATACAATTCCTGGAAATGGCCAACACCAATTAGCAGTGCGCTGGCCCTTTAAATCTTCGAGCGCTGATGCGGTGCACCCTATTAGGTGGGAAAGCGCGGCGGGCTGTGAGTAGCGGAGCAGTAGGGTGGAGAGGTAAGACAGCAGAGCGGGGAGCTGGGGGCTGGAGAGGAGCACGAGCACCCGTGACAATTGTTAGAATCCTCTGACTGAACTCTGACTGTTTCATTCAGAACTTTTGAGCCACTCCCTTTTCTGGGAGTTTATTGACAGCTGCCTTGTAGTATCTGATCCCTGGAAAATTGGCAGGTTCCTTCTGGAGCTTAATGTTGAACTATAGGTTGAATGATCAAGGGACTAGCCAGTCAGCTGCTGGGGTGGCATCCAGGGGCTGAATAAATTCTCAGTTCACTCATGACTGGTTAAAGTTTCCCCTGTGACCTGTGGTACTAATGCCTGGTGCTGTTTTTTCCTGGATTTTAAACCATGAACCTGTATCTGAACATATATCCAACCGGATCCAGTACCCCAAACCCAAGTCTGAACTGGAACCTGTATTTGAGCATGTATCCAACCTGAGCCAGTAGCCCGAACTGTAGTCTGAACTGAAACCTACATCTGACACAGTATCCAGCCAGAGCCAGTCCACTGAACCCCAGTCTGAACTGGAACCTTTGCCTAATCCTACATCCTGCATGATCCAGAACCTTTACCTGGAATCATGTGTCCTGTTTTACCTGATCCTGTATCTTGACCTTAAAAGGAACCCTGTATTTAGACCTGATACACTAACCCTAAACTCTGAACCCTGACCATAACGAAATGTCTATACTTGATCCTGTCTTTTGACATTCATTAAAACAAGAAAATACAAACATTTTGGTTTCTTTGTTTCCATCGGTCAATCAACCCGTTCTGTCAACATTTTCTAGCCAATGGGGTAGCTCTACTCCTATTCTTGACTACTACTGGTACTACTGTTACTACTGATCGGTGTCTGGTGGTGGAGATAAGATGATTCTGATTTGTTGATGTGCTTTTTAAATATTGTCACATTCTAATCATATTAAAATTCTCAGTTGTGTTTCACAATGGAATAAAGAACATTTGAAACGTCTAAGGGTGTGAATGTCTTACTTTCCATGTATTACAACAAAATATAGACACAATTGTTACAATATTAAAGTCTTCAGTGCTTAAACACTCATTTGTTTTGCCACAGCAAAGATGTGAGATGGTTGGTTAGGACTTCTCTCCGGCAGACTAGTCATTTCCAATGTAAATCATCTAGAATTTGACTAAACGGAAAATGTTTGTAATTTACCCTCAAAAACAGTCTCCCATTGCTATTAGGAGGATCAGAATACAGGAGAGATGGCCGACTCTACAGGGGATGACACTGATGTCCTGTATTTTGTCTCATCTCTGACGGCTCTCATAGCCGGACTGGTGGTACATTCCTTTATTATAGGAGTCAATGTCAGTGACTGGTGGAGAGGAAGATCAGTGACTCCTGTTGACCACATTGTGACTTCTCTTGGGATTTCTAGGATGTGCTCTCAGTCTACTATTACTTTATATATTATTCTTATGGCATTCTTTAGGCGCTACCTTGATATTGTCTTTGTAATTTTACTCATTTTTAACCGCATTTACGATTTTTTTACTTATGTCAATATCTGGTTGACATCTCTTCTCTCCATTGTCCTCTGCCTGAAGATCTCCAACCTCCACACCAGACCGTTCCTGTATCTGAGGAGGATGATATCACACAGGACTGGCCGTCTCATTGTTGCCTCTATTATTAGCTCTGCTGTTAGCAGTTTGATAATCTTATTTGCTATAACTGAGGTCAATTATAGTAAAATATACAACAAGACCACAGATAATCATCTCACAGATTGCATTGAAGTTCATTCTTTGTACCTCTATACTGTAGGAGCCTTCTTCCCTCTGATTTTCTATTTCCTCTCCTCAGTTCTCCTCTTCGTCTCGTTGTATCATCACACAACAAGGATGAAGATGAGCAGTAACTTATCCATCAACCTGGAGACATATTACTCAGCGATGAGATTGGTCTCCATCACTTTCACATATAACACTATGTACTTAGCCGGTCATTTTACAACTGCTTTTTATTTCTATCTAAACTGTGTAATCCTGACCTGGCTTTCCATTGTTTTGGAGTTTCTCCCGGCTCTTCATTCCTCCTTCCTGATCTACAGAACGGCCAAACTCAGGAGTCAGATGTCCAAGGTCCTTCAGGATGTCATGGATTTCTTTTTACCCAGGAAGGATAAAGAAACTAGAGAAAACATAGAAATAGTAATCATGTAATAGCTCAATAAAGGTTCTTCACTTCAGCTCAAAGGTTTAATGGCCGGACTGGCGATACATTCTTTTATTATAGGAGTCAACGTCAATGACTGGTGGAGAGCAAGATCAGTGACTCCTGTAGCTTCTCTTGGAATTCTAAGATCAATTTATTAACTTTTTTGAACTGTTTTAACTTCAAAAAGTTGAACTTGGGGGACTTGGCCTGGCTTCCTGCATGAGCGGCCGCACTTAGAAGGAGCTCAGCTGGTTAGCCAGTTTTTCCCTATTATCCTGCTGAAATCGTGCCGCAACAATACTTTATCCGAAGCCCAGAAGACCCTCCCGGACAGGTGTCGGCAAAATGAGAAAATCTAGAAGCTCCAGTGCAGTGGAGAAGCTTAAAGAATATTTTAAACACGGCCCATCCCAAGATGGAGCGGGCACCTCGTGCACTGCCAGTGAGACGGGAGATGACACAGCAGCTACAGCAGACCTGGAGCCGGAGTTAACACTGAAAGAGATGTTGGAGCAGCTGTTATCAGTGATACAGCAGTCTACTACCTCACTCACCACCAAGATTGAAGAAATCCGGGTAGACGTGAGTCTTATACGACGTGAAGGACACCGAGCAGCGTATATCCCAGGTAGAGGATGACACAGCCCCTGTCCCCGCACAGATAGCCAGCCTAGAAAGAGCAGTGCAGTTATGGTCGCAGAAGGCTGACGATGTAGAAAATCACCTCCGGTGAAATAATGTACGTATATTGGACCTGCCAGAACGAGCGGAGGGCGCAGACCCTATAAGTTTCATGGAAGCGTGGTTACGTGAAATGCTACCAAATGCTGAACTATCCACCACATTCGCCATAGAGCGAAACCGCCAATACCAGGGGGCCCTCCGTGCCCTATGTTGGCAAGAGTTTTGTGTAGCAAGGACCGTGACGCCATCCTAAAAGCTGTTAGACAAGCTGGCAATATCCCCTACCAGAATACCACTATCACCATATTTCCAGATTTCTCAGCTGCTCTGCAAAAATCTAGAGCCTCGTTCCTGGGTGTGAAGAAGCGCCTCCGAGAACTGCAAATACCTTATTCCATGGTCTTCCCGGCCTGGCTCAGAGTTGTATAGGCAGATAAAGTGACATTCTTTGCCTCACCATTGGATGCAGATGATTGGCTAAATAAAATTGGCAGGCCACCTCGCTAGAATAGCAACTACACCAAGATGTACAGCTCCATTGCGTGGACTTTTCTTATCTGGACTTTTCTTATCTTTGATCGATGATGAAGGAGGATGAGTATACTTACCTGGACTTTGAATGTTAAAATCCTTTTATTATGCTATTCTATGTGTTGAGATATCTACTGGATGTCCCTGTTTTATGCTTTGGGGTCTCCCCCCAGACACTCCAATGCTTGCTCAGTCCAGGGTTACTGATATGAAGTAATATCAGAATTCTCCTCAGAGCGTTGTAGACATAAAAACAAACACCTAGTATACAGGTTCTGGTTGTGGTATACAACACCATGTTCTATAGATATAACTAAGGGGGAAAAGTGGCCTGACAGGCGGAGAAAGTATCGCGGGATAAACACCTTCTACCACGAACTACCCCGTATTAGTGCTATTTTGGTTAGTAGTATTCTGAGTGATAGTGAGCTCTGGTTTCTTCCAAGGGCAGACAGGTACGCCTGGATAGCGCCGGTGGCCAGCCACAGCCCTCTTTACTCGTACTCTAAAGATTCACTGATTTCTTAGTTTTTATTTTGTTTTGTTTACTGACATGCCTAGTTACAAGTGATGTGATGGGGTTAACTGTTCTTACATGGAAAGTAAGAGGTCTGGGAGAGGCGCGAAAACTCAACTTACTTTTTGATCTACTTAGACATCATACCAGCTCTATAATATGTCTCAAGGAGACACATTTGACCCCTGATACAACAAGGTACCTTAACAAAGCATGGATACAGTGGGCAGCCCACTCTACCAACACCTCACACTCTCGCGGTGTGTCTCTATTGATACACAGATCAGTCAGGTGGGAACCATGCTTAGTTAAAAAAGATCCCGATGGGCAATATATTTTTGTACATGCTTATATAAACTGCTTTCAGTATGTTATAATGGGTATCTACAAACCCCCTACTGATAATTGACAGGTATAACATGAAGCTGAGATATTTGCTTCACCATTCCCAAACGCCACAATATTATGCTTAGGAGATTTCAACTCACTACATGATGCCTGCCTAGATAGACATACCCCCAATGCAAATAACTGCGCCACGAATTACGAATGTAAAAAGGGAAGCAAGGCAGGAAGAAAATAGGTTAAGAGATTTATGTGTCTCACTGGAAGCCTCATATATTGCACAACCCACTGAGGCAAACGAGCAATCTTGGTTACATACAGGCAGATTATACTTGCAGTGCTTATATGAGAAAGACAAAAGGCGCTCCTTCTTTAACAAACAAAAACATTATGAGCTAGGAAATCAATCTAGCAGTCTCCTAGCACATCTAATTCACCAGAACTCAACCTCCCCGTGTGTCCTCCAAATCAAAGCCCCCTCAGGTAAATTACTCTCCTCTAATATAGAGATTTTGGAGGCCTTCGCGGAATTCTATTCGGATTTGTATGAGGCGGAGATTTAAAGATATCTGAGTGATATAGATTTTCCCACCCTATCCCAAGAACAGCGTGAGATGCTAGACGCCAAAATTACTCTAGAGGAATTACAGGAGGCCCTTGCGGAAATGGCTGGCAAGGTGTAAGGTCCAGATGACCTGCCACTTGAAATGTGGATAAAATATCAGGAAGACTTGCTACCTACTATGCTAGCTTTATTATATACAGCATTTGATAAAGACACCTTGCCAGACTAATTTTATGATGCCACTATTGTGGTTATACTCAAGCCAGACTTTGGCTCATACAGACCCATTTCTCTTTTGAATATGGATTATAAAATCCTTACTAAAATCCTGACAACACGCCTAAATAAGGTAGTAACCTCCCTAGTACATTGCGACCAATCCGGTTTTATTCCAGGCAGGAGCACCTCGGATACTCTGAGGAGAGCCCAAATAATATCTCAGGTGGGTTATACTAGGCAAGAGGATTGGGCCTTGGTCTCGCTGGACGCAGCCAAGGCCTTTGATTCTGTAGAGTGGAACTATCTGCAAGCAGTCCTGACTAGGTTTGGGATTGGCACGGGCTTCAGCAAATGGGTTTCCCTTCTGTATTGCTTCCCTCGAGCCTGAATAGCTATCAATAATAATTTATCAGATTTATTTCCCTTAGCCCAGGGCACTCGTCAGGGCTGCCCTCTTTCGCCCTTCCTTTTTGCTCTAGCCATGGAGCCCCTTGCAATAAAATTACGTACTGATGCACCATATGTAGGGGTGCCGCATGAGACGGGACAGGATCGTCTCAGTTTATACGCGGACGATCTTCTTCTGTTCATGTCGCACCTTGACTCATCTAGGGCCATAGAACCCAATTTATATGTAGCCCTGAGAACCCCCAAAATGTATCTATACATTTCGGGGGGTTCTCAGGGCTACATATAAATTGGGATAAGTCATGCCTCATCTTCCTGAATAATGAAAGAGCCGAGAAATCTCCGCCTCAGATCTATGACCTTGCGGTAGTCGACAAATTTAAATATCTGGGCATCAGTATCACTAGGCAACCTTCATTGACTTTGGAGGTTAATGTCACCCCGCTGTTGGGTCTTTTTCGAGATAAATTTAAGTATGCAGAAGAACCTGGGATGAGGGGCAGAGTGTCAACTCGGAACCCCCCAGGGATATAGGATAGCAAAAAAAGAGGAAGCAAAAGCGCACACTTCGTGTAATATTGCTTAGGAAAATACAAGAGTTGCGTTGACAAGAGGTGGTAGCAAGAATCTCACCTGGGATAAATGAAATTTGCGCTTATCTGATGGTTACGAGTCTGGCAGCCAGTCGAGGGTATTCACGTTCATCCGATGGCCAGGGGTACGGTGTCATGAAGGAAGCATGCACAAAGACCTGAGTCGGGTGGTGGACCGGCACCGTTATCACTCGGTGGACAGAGTATATCCAAAGATGCTTTTATTTAAAGGTACATCTACGCGTTTCGGCTCTGTACCAGAGCCTTCGTCAGGCTTGATATAAAAACATTTTTATATCAAGCCTGACGTAGGCTCCGGTACGGAGCCGTAACATGTAGCTGTACCTTTAATTAAAAGCATCTTTGGATATACTCTGTCCACCGAGTGATAACGGCACCGGTCCACCACCCGACTCAGGTCTTTGTGCGAGATAAATTTAAGGTATGGGCTTCATTACCCCTTTCAGTGGCAGGTAGAATCAATCTGGTGAAAATGGTAATACTATAGAACTATATGTACTTCAACATGTATTCTATCCGATTCCCAAGGTATTTTTCAAAAATTTAGACTGTATGATTATCCTGTTTATGATTATCCTGTTTACTTGGGGGTATGGCACTACCGAACTTGTTCTTATATTATTTAGCAGGCCAGCTCAAATACCTTTCTGGATGGTTGTCCCCTGGCATGCCCCCACTCCTGGAGCGTATATTAGCTGAATATTTATAAATGTCTTTGGTCTATATTGCACGATGGAGTGGGGCGCATGAAAGAATTACTACCGTTACATAAGGTAGCCAGAGTGGTATCGAAGAAAGCAAAATCCCTATGCCCATTTAATGAGATTCCCTTGGAAACCCCATTGTGGTATAATAACGGTTTACCCCAATTGCAACAACTACCTGATGCTGACATTTGGCATACCCTAGGTCTGCGTACGATAGGGGATGTTTATAGAGAAAACATATTTGTATCATATAGCCAACTAGAATCCCAATTCCAGCTACAGTGTACACATTTTTACAAATTCCTTCCAGTTCTCAGAACCCAGACCTGCTGTATCATCATATCCTCTGAAAGGGATAGTGAAATCTCAAGGACCTGGAGGAATAATATCCACAATCTATTCCTTTATTATCAATGCTAATGTACAAGGAACACCCCTAAAAGCTATAGCCTCATGGACTGAACTTATCCCTGAAGTAAATGAGGAGATATTGTCAGAGATGTTGGAGTCACACCTATACATCTCCCCATCTGTAAATAACAAATTGACTCGATTATATATTATCCACCAAAGCTACCTGACGCCCCTTCGCTTATATAAAATGGGGAGGCTAACATCTCCAAAATGCTCTACCTCTCCAACAGATTTTTGGCACATGATTTGGGTACATCTCCTCGTTTTAGACAGATGTTGCCGAAACCCTTTCTAAAGTGTTTTGTAAACCATTGCCTGTCACTCCATTAACGTGTCTATTCGGCATCCTAGACGAGGAAAATTGGTCTCATTATGAGCAAATTATAATCAGGGAAGCCTGTTTCATGGCTAGGAAATCTACTGCTTTGCGTTGGATGGGAGATTTACCTCCCACTTGCTCACAATGGAAGAAGCTGGTTAACCAAATTATTCCTTACAATAAAATAGTGTATAAGAATAGGGGACGCCTGGAGAAATTTAATAAAGTATGGGGTGCATGGTGTGACTCCTCTCTGACAGCCTATACCAGTGGTGGCGAACCTATGGCACGGGTGCCAGAGGTGGCACTCCAAGCACTCTCTGTGGGCACCAAGGCTATCACTCCAGCACAGAGTTTCCAGACAGGACTCAAAACCTCCTCCTGTCGTCTCTGGCCACCCAGGATGTGCTGTAATCAGTGCTATTTTAAAGCTACACATCCTTAGCTGCGTATGACTACAGGAGGAGTAAGGAGGTGCAGCAAAGACTGTGTAATTGTTGGAGCTCTTGCTCTGGGCCCCGCAACTCTACCACGACAAAACAGGTAGCAACATGTTACTGTTTAAATTGCCATGTTGGCACTTTGCACTTAAACAAGTTGGGTTTGGTTATAGTTTGGGCACTCAGTCTCTAAAAGGTTTGCCATCACTGGCCTATACCATAACTGAATTGCGACACAATCTCAGATAAAACGTGAAGTCCATGTGGATATTGCCGAGTTCTTGATGCCTATACTAAATGTAAGCTGGGCAAGTAAAGACCGCACTCTTTTAGACCAAAACACAGAAGGAAACAGTCACAAGGGCATGTTAGTTTATATGGTTATTTTTTATTGGTTTTGTCTATTTTGGTTTATGTAAGATCAATGATCTGTACTGACTTATACCTTAGATATCGCTGTCTAGCACATAAGCACTGTTGTATAATTTAGATCTACTGCGACCTGTATAGTATAAGTGATCATAAGTATGTGCATGACATGGTGATGCTTTAGTAATATACTGTATTTTACTGTACAGCTATGCATATTGTTCAATAAACAGTTTAAAAAAGTTGAACTTGAACTATGTGAATATTTATATAATATAATATGCTTTTATTTTATTAACATCTCGAATAAGACTTATTCATCATCCCAGATTTTATCTTCTATCCATTTAGTTGCTGGTCAGACAAACATCCAAATGTATAATTTTCCTGAGTACACAATGACCCCTAACCCTGTCTATGTCTCAACTGAGCCACAGGACATTTAAAGGGGTTTTCCCACGAATGCAAGTTAGGCCCTATCCATGTGCTGGGACATCCACAGATCACGAAGACGAGGGGTCCGGTGGGGTCCTATGTACCTCCGTCAGAGGCCTCGTTGCTCCGTCAGACTAATGGAGCAGATGGCCGCGTGTGACCGTTCTACTCCATTAATCTCTATGGGGTGACGGAAATTTCCGATCGCTGCACTTGGCGATCTCCATCAGCTCCACAGAGATTAATGGAGCAGAAAGGTCATGTGCAGCCATTAGTCGGACCCCTCATTTTTGTGATCTGTGGGCGTCTCAGCACTGAGATCCCTACTGATCAGCAAGTTAGGCCTTATCCCATGGATGTAGCCTAACTTACATTTGTGGGAAAACCCCTTTAATCATTTGGCTATGCATTCCTATTCCAGGATCGTAGCTGGACATGGAGCACTCTGGTGAACAAGATTTCTTCACTGAACATAGAACTGACCCTCCCTCTTGAATAACTGATGTAACATTCAAACAGAAGCTTGGTGCAGCAGTCACTCATAGCAGAGGGAAGTAGTTGCGCAGAGATCAGTCAAGAGATCTGACACTCAGAATATTTCTTATTTTATTAATTAACTGTTTTTTAATTTATTTTCACAATTTATGAATTACATTTGTCAAGTCAACAGTAACAAAATGGTGGCTACTTGCTCTTGAGAGAGCTAGGTTCGATGGTTGTATACTGTCAATGACAACAAAATGTAAGAAAAAACTAAACAAAAACACCCCTAAAGCATATATCATAACTTTATCCATACCCTGTATCCATTATTTGGATTGGGTAGTCATAGAAATCGTCAAGTATACTGTAAAATCACTTAAGACATTAGACAGACACAGAGGGGAAGAAAAAAAAAGGGGTGAAGGGGGGAGGCCTACTGTTTGTCTCTAAGGTTTTAAGGGCTGACTTTTCAAGTGGTCGACCCCCAATATGTGTCCCACGGTTCCCATACCTTGATGAATAGGTCCGATTGATTATTGAGGGAGGCCGTCAGAGTTTCCATAATGGGTTTAAGGGAACAGTTAAAGAGAGCACTTCTTGAAGCAAGCTCTTCACGTCCTCTCAGAATGGTCGGATGTGCACACAGGACCAAAAAGTATGTTTCAGAGTTCCCCCTGGCATCCCACATCGCCAGCAAACGTCTGGCGTATCTGGGAAGAGACGATGTGGTGTAGCCGGAGTATGATACCAATGAAATAGTAGTTTATACTGGTTCTCATTATGTGTTGTACATGTTGACGTTTGAGCTGCGTATCTCCAGATTTTTTTCCAAGTATCTTGCGTAATTGGCGCCCCAATGATCTCCTCCCACTTTGCCATGTACGTGTGCATGACCTGTGCCTTTGGGTCTGGGTGCAGCAGGAGTGCATAAATACTAGAGATCAGTCCCGCTGTGTGTGTGGTCATTTTACAAATATATTCAAATTCTGTGGGTTTAGAGACCATATCAGTCCTTCCCACTGTCTGCAACAGGTGCCGTATTTGGAGATAATGATAGTGGGATGATAACGGTATATCAAATTTTTCTCTAAGTAAATCAAAGGGTAGGATTTTCAGAGTTGTGTGATCTACTATGTCCGCAAACCGGAACAATGATTTCTCATGCCAAGGTTTGGCGTCTAGCCCCTTTAGCATTTTGGGCATAGCTGGAGTGTGGAGGAACGATTGCATGGAAGAAGTTTCTGACATAAGTGGAAACTTTGCGCTACATGTCCGCCAAATTTTGGGTCCTAGTAGCGGAGCAGGGGGTTGGTGGGTCCCAGGAGTCCACAAATACCAATTGGGGTGGTATGGAGCAAGCCACAGTTTTTCTATCTCCATCCACTTTAAGTAGGCCCAAAGGTTTGACCATGCTGTGATACGTCTGAGGTGTGCTGCCCAGTAATATTTTACAAGATCAGGCATAGATAATCCTCCTTTCGATTTGTGCACTAACAAGACAGATTTCGCAACCCGATGACACCTCTAGGCCCAAACAAAGCAGACTAAGGAGGCCTGCTGGTTCTTTAGCGCCCGGATAGGGATAGGTACCGGCAGGGTCTCAAATAGGTACATCAGTTTAGGCAGGATGGTCATCTTAATGGCAGCTATCCTTCCGGAAAGGGAAATCGAAAGACTATTCCATTTAGATAATAGCGATCTAATCTCATTGATCATGCTTGGGTAATTGTGCTCATATAATGTGGCATATGAGGGGGTTAGGCTTACTCCTAACTACTTTAGTCTTCTAGTCTTCCAGGTAAATTTATAGTTTGCTTTTAACTGCCTCACCATGTCATTAGGGATATTCACCGATAGAGCTTCTGTTTTGGATACTTTGACTTTATAGCCTGGCAAAGACCCAAACTGCTTCAGTCTAGCCTGAAGATTGGGGATTGTTGTTTATCGGGAATTGGGGGGATACAGCATGTGGAAGCTTAATCATGGCCATCGGGCTGGAATATAGACCACAAATCGCAATTAGGAACGGTCCATTGATTCCTGCATGTTCTAGTACCTGAAGCATAAAGGACCAGTTCAGCCTGTCAAAGGCTTTTTCAGCATCCAAACTAGAGATGGGGGCCTGATTATCTGTTTTATTCAGCGCGTCTATAATGTCGATCATCCTTCTCATGTTGTCACCCCCCTGGCAGCCAGGGATAAAACAGACTTGATCTTTGTGGATCAGCTGGGGGGCCACTGAATTAACCTATTGGATAGAATTTTGGTGTAAATTTTTAAATCGGCGTTTAGTAACGCAATCGGTCTGTAACCGGCACAGTCCGCAGTGTCTTTGCCTATCTTAGGGACAATGGTCAGGTAAGAGTGTGTGAGGGTGGCCGGGGGTATCTCGCCATCTAGAAAAGCATTAAATAATTTCACCATATGTGGTAGCAATACTTGTAGAAATGTTTGATCAGGGCCAGGTGATTTTCCATTTGGTAGGTCCCCAATCACCTCTTCCACCTCCTCCGAGGTTATTGACTCATTAAGGCATTCAGCGGCTTCCCTCGGTAGTCGGGGGAGAGAGCAGGAGTCTAGGAATTCTTTTAAGACCTCCTTCCTCTCTGTTCTTGATTTGGGGAGGGTATCCGAAAGGGAGTAAAGTTTGGAGAAGTTTGGAGAATATTTCTATGTTACTGCTTAAATATGTTAAGTTTGAAGTGGAAATGTCTAGTACTATAGCTTGTATTTATGGGAGGGGTTAAGAAAATGTTTCAGAGTACAAATATCTTATTTATAATGTAAAAAATTTACCCTGCAGCAGGGCAATTCCCCCAAAGATTCAGGAGGTGAGGAAATGGCTACTTAGAGCCCCGGTCTCTACATCATCCAAACTGGGGTTATATGAAGAGATTGAAGGATTGGAACAACCTCCCTGCCAAATTCCATCAAAAACAAAGCACCAGTGTACATAGAAAATATTATACTGGGTTGAAGGCAAAGGCTTGTCACACAAAACATTGATGGGATTAAGATTTGCCTTTAGGTAATTTGTTTTGCAGTTTGCTAATTAATAAAAAATGCAAATCTATTTTTTAAGTGTTCTTATTATGGAGTATTTTATCCAAAGCTGGTTAAAACCTTTGAAAAGTCATGTACACTGAAGTCTAATTCACACTATGCCCACTTGCCTCCACTGCACGGCCTTTTCATGTCCTGGTTAGCACAATTTCTAGTCTTGGGGTGAATGTTTTCCTGCCCAGCTCCCTCCCTCCCAACTGCTTGTACCTTGCCAGTAGTGGTCAAGGAGCCGGGTGGGAAGCAGGTGCTGGCAGTTAAAGGACATCTACCACCAGGATGAAGGATTTTAAACCAAGCACACTGACATACTGGTGTGCTCCCCCTCTGGTAGGATTTGCTCTTTTTAAAGATTCTTATGCCCCTTAGGCTCATTTGCATAATTATAAAAGCCTTTATTTTGTAAAAACCTGGGCATATGCAGCTAAAAGAAGAGCAGATCCTCACAAAGAGGGTACACACCAGTATGTCAGTGTGCTTGGTTTACAATCCTTATCCTGGCGGTACATGTCCTTTAACCCCTTCCCGTAGAACAGTAGTGACTGCACACTTAATATGGGGGTGGTGCTCAATGTAGGATTCTCAATCCACATTCAATATGGAGAACATGGCACACACCAGTTTTTTCAAAATATTTTTTTATTCCAGTGAATGTATCACATAGCAAAGCCTTCACCGTAATGTTTGAAATACAAGAGTCATTTTTCACAGATCATGACGTTTCGGTCATCTCAACCTTTGTCAAGTAGGATCTGGCATAAGGAGCTTGTTAAGTGGAGAGATGGTGAGGCAGCAGAGAAAATGTGAAAATTCCAAAAAGAACTTTCATTTAGCTTTAAGCCCAATAATATACATAAAGGGTAAACAAACTTTCTACAAATACCATAAGGGGAGAAGTTATTAAAATGGAGGGATTTGTATAGGGTTTCTATTAAAAAAGACTAATAAAATAAACTGCTGAAATAAAATAGTGCCTAAAATAATTCATTGTTACAAAATTTGATACATTTCTGTTTGATAAAGTATGTGTTAATTAGTAATTAATTTGAGTAATAAGACAATTGTGCACATTTACTAAGGGTCCGCACACCGCATTTCCATAGGGTCTCCTGACTATTTCGCCGCATTTAACAGGGGTTTTTTGACGCACGCGATCGGATTTTGGGCAAACGCGTCAACTTTCGTGCGACACAAATTGAGGGGCCGTGGGCGTCGGACAACCCAACTGATTCGAACTAAGGGCGGGATCTAAAATTAAAAATGTGTTGAAAGACATTGGGAGTCATTTACTAAGGGCCCGAATCGCGTTTTCCCTACGTGTTACCCGAATATTTCCGATTTGTGGCGATTTTCCCTGAATTGCCCTGGGATTTTGGCGCACGCGATCGGATTGTGGCGCATCGGCGCTGGCATGCACGCAACGGAAATCAGGGGGCGTGGCCGAACGAAAAACCGACGGATTCGGAAAAACCGCCGCATTTTTTAAAAAAAACTGTCACGGAGCTTGCACTTACCTTCACTCAGCCCGGCTTGGTGAACTCCAGCGCGTTCCGATGCTTTTCAGCGCAGCAGCGCCACCTGGTGGACAGCGGATGAACTACCTTAATGAATCCCAGCCGGACCCGAATCCACTGCAGAGAACGCGCTGGTGGATCGCGAATGGACCGGGTAAGTAAATCTGCCCCAATGCACTCACATACACCAGGGAGAAGAAGGTGAACTCTGTTGGACCTCAGCGGGGAAAAGACACATGCCGGACAACGCGACTCGGGGATAGCGTCAGGACCGGGTAAGTAAATGTGCTCCTATCTGTTTGAAAAGAAGCTCATTTTGAAAATACAGAATTTTTTCGAATTTTTGCCAAATTACTCCTTTTTCAAAAAGAAATTCAAAACATATTAACCAAAATATACGGCCAATCTTAACACCTTAACGTTTAACCCTTTAATGCCGAGGCCCTTTTTCTTTTTTTTGTGTTTTCATTTTTCACTCCCCACCTTCAAAAATCGACTTTTTTACTTTTCATGTAAAGAGCTCTGTATGGGCTTGTTTTTCTGCAAAACAAATTATATTTCATAGTTCCGGTAGTTAATATTAAATTTGGTTATTTGGTTCGGTACGATCATGCGGATAACACATTTGTATAGGTTTAATAAAGTTTTTATATTATTACGAAAAGTAAAACCTGTACAAAAATTTTTTTTTTAAAATTTTGTGATCTGCTGGCGCTAATAACTTTTTCATACTTTGGTGCACGAAGCTGTGAGTGGTGTCATTTTTTTGCGATTTTTGATGAAGTTTACAATGTTACCAATTATAGGACTGTGTGACCTTTTGATCACTTTTATAGAATTTTTTTATATTTTTCAAAATTGCAAAAAAGTGCCATTTTCAACTTTGGGCGCTATTTTCTGTTACAGAGTTAAACACCGTGAAAATCCATGATTATATTTTAAAAGAATTGGTATTTTTGGACGAGGCGATAACTAATGTGTTTATGATTTTACTGTTTATTTATATGACTTCTAGGAAAAGGGGGGGGTTGAATTTTTAGGTTTTTTAATGTCACTTTTTAAAACTTTTTTAAATTGTTTTTCAGACTCCATAGGGTACTTTAACCCTAGGTTGTCTGATTCGTCATACCATGTACTGCCCTACTTTTGCCAGCTATGGGAATGAGTGATAGAGTGACTGGTGGTGTGGGTGGTGCGGGTGAGTGTAATTTGGAGGTGGGTAGTGTTAATGTGGGGTTGGTCTGGTTGCCCCCCAGTGGGGGCCCCTGTTCAGAGCTATACCAGTGTCACTGCTGAGAGAAGTGGGGTTTGGATAGAGAGGCATGGCCTGTCTGCCTTCCGAGAGCAAACAGGCAGGGAGACGTCTAACATGGTAACATGCTAACTGTAGGAATGTGGTCCTTCTTCGGTGGCGTGGAAAGTGATTTATGTCCCCCTTGGACATGGGTAGTTATGGAGGAATAGGCTGAACCTAATCAAGAGGGAGGTTACTTACCGCACGAGGAGACAAGGAGGGTTGTGTATGGTCAACCCTGTGGTGTTCCTAGTGAATACCTTTCTTAAGATCAATGTTGCAAACCTCTGGAAAGAGAGGGCTCCTCCGTGGGTATACTCCTGTAGGGGATGGGCTCCTCCGTGGGTATACTCCTGTAGGGGATGGTTTCGGCCTTTCTTCCAGGAATGGGAGACAGGAGGACAAGTGAAGGATCTTCGTACACCACATGGGCATCTTCCGGCTTACGCTACCCCGGTTCTGAAGGTGATTCGCCGGTGGGGTCTGGGAATGTGGGAGATCAGGACCTTGTCGAGGAAACTCCTTGACAAGAGGGTTCTGTTTGCCCGTTTCCAGAAGCCTCTGGCCCTCAGGGATTGCCCAAGTCAGGATCTGAAGGTGGGTTTAAGTCTACTGAATTCCATCAAGTTTCCCTTGAAGTTATGGGACGTGACTTGGCGCTGCTTCCATGGAAAGCTGGGTTCTCCTTTAGTGTCCCTTAGTCTGTCATCTCCTCTCCTGGTGTTGGGCTGATGCTGCACAGTAAATTTTTGTTTTGTGTTCTGAGTATGTAGGGATGTAGGGCTTGCAGGCGCAGAACCTGGGATTTATAAGGTTGGTTGATATGATTGTATTATGTTTTCATCATGTTGCAAATGCTGTATATTCTGTATATATTGTATATAGTGTGGTTTCGGATAGTGTTAGGTTGGGAGGGGGGTGATGGTCGTTGGATTTTTAAACTGATATTGGACACTGGTCTGGACTTCTTTATATTATATATTTTAATAAAATATCTAATGTCATGTATGTAAAGTGACTGCACCAGCAGCAGAATAGTGAGTGCAGCTCTGGAGTATAATACAGGATGTAACTCAGGATCAGTACAGGATAAGTAATGTCATGTATGTACACAGTGACTGCACCAGCAGAATAGTGAGTGCAGCTCTGGGGTATAATACAGGATGTAACTCAGGATCAGTACAGGATAAGTAATGTCATGTATGTACACAGTGACTGCACCAGCAGCAGAATAGTGAGTGCAGCTCTGGGGTATAACACAGGATGTAACTCAGGATCAGTACAGGATAAGTAATGTCATGTATGTACACAGTGACTGCACCAGCAGCAGAATAGTGAGTGCAGCTCTGGGGTATAATACAGGATGTAACTCAGGATCAGTACAGGATAAGTAATGTCATGTATGTACACAGTGACTGCACCAGCAGCAGAATAGTGAGTGCAGCTCTGGGGTATAATACAGGATGTAACTCAGGATCAGTACAGGATAAGTGATGTCATGTATGTACACAGTGACTGCACCAGCAGCAGAATAGTGAGTGCAGCTCTGGAGTATAATACAGGATGTAACTCAGGATCAGTACAGGATAAGTAATGTCATGTATGTACACAGTGACTGCACCAGCAGCAGAATAGTGAGTGCAGCTCTGGAGTATAATACAGGATGTAACTCAGGATCAGTACAGGATAAGTAATGTCATGTATGTACACAGTGACTGCACCAGCAGCAGAATAGTGAGTGCAGCTCTGGAGTATAATACAGGATGTAACTCAGGATCAGTACAGGATAAGTAATGTCATGTATGTACACAGTGACTGCACCAGCAGAATAGTGAGTGCAGCTCTGGGGTATAATACAGGATGTAACTCAGGATCAGTACAGGATAAGTAATGTCATGTATGTACACAGTGACTGCACCAGCAGCAGAATAGTGAGTGCAGCTCTGGGGTATAACACAGGATGTAACTCAGGATCAGTACAGGATAAGTAATGTCATGTATGTACACAGTGACTGCACCAGCAGCAGAATAGTGAGTGCAGCTCTGGGGTATAATACAGGATGTAACTCAGGATCAGTACAGGATAAGTAATGTCATGTATGTACACAGTGACTGCACCAGCAGCAGAATAGTGAGTGCAGCTCTGGAGTATAATACAGGATGTAACTCAGGATCAGTACAGGATAAGTAATGTCATGTATGTACACAGTGACTGCACCAGCAGAATAGTGAGTGCAGCTCTGGGGTATAATACAGGATGTAACTCAGGATCAGTACAGGATAAGTAATGTCATGTATGTACACAGTGACTGCACCAGCAGCAGAATAGTGAGTGCAGCTCTGGAGTATAATACAGGATGTAACTCAGGATCAGTACAGGATAAGTAATGTCATGTATGTACACAGTGACTGCACCAGCAGAATAGTGAGTGCAGCTCTGGAGTATAATACAGGATGTAACTCAGGATCAGTACAGGATAAGTAATGTCATGTATGTACACAGTGACTGCACCAGCAGCAGAATAGTGAGTGCAGCTCTGGAGTATAATACAGGATGTAACTCAGGATCAGTACAGGATAAGTAATGTCATGTATGTACACAGTGACTGCACCAGCAGAATAGTGAGTGCAGCTCTGGGGTATAATACAGGATGTAACTCAGGATCAGTACAGGATAAGTAATGTCATGTATGTACACAGTGACTGCACCAGCAGCAGAATAGTGAGTGCAGCTCTGGGGTATAACACAGGATGTAACTCAGGATCAGTACAGGATAAGTAATGTCATGTATGTACACAGTGACTGCACCAGCAGCAGAATAGTGAGTGCAGCTCTGGGGTATAATACAGGATGTAACTCAGGATCAGTACAGGATAAGTAATGTCATGTATGTACACAGTGACTGCACCAGCAGCAGAATAGTGAGTGCAGCTCTGGGGTATAATACAGGATGTAACTCAGGATCAGTACAGGATAAGTAATGTCATGTATGTACACAGTGACTGCACCAGCAGCAGAATAGTGAGTGCAGCTCTGGAGTATAATAAAGGATGTAACTCAGGATCAGTACAGGATAAGTAATGTCATGTATGTACACAGTGACTGCACCAGCAGCAGAATAGTGAGTGCAGCTCTGGAGTATAATACAGGATGTAACTCAGGATCAGTACAGGATAAGTAATGTCATGTATGTACACAGTGACTGCACCAGCAGCAGAATAGTGAGTACAGCTCTGGAGTATAATACAGGATGTAACTCAGGATCAGTACAGGATAAGTAATGTCATGTATGTACACAGTGACTGCACCAGCAGCAGAATAGTGAGTGCAGCTCTGGTGTAAACCATAAGATGCAACTACGTAATGTTTTGTTTCATAATTTAATTAGACAAGTGCTGCATATTTTTCTGCCCGCTTGCTCTGTAATGTGATCTCCTATATTATTGTAGACCTATACCAGCCAATGTAATGACATCTGTATTTCATATGTAAATCTTGAAGCATTTAATTAAATGAAATGCATTTCCTAAAACCTTGATCAGAATCCTCACATTACATGAGCCATGGCTGATCCTACGGAGGGAGGCACTGATGTCCTGTATCTGGGTCCCTTGGCACCACCACTGACGGCTCTCATAGCCGGACTGGTGATACATTCATTTATTATAGGAGTCAATGTCAGTGACTGGTGGAGAGGAAGATCAGTGACTCCTGTTGACCTCATTGTGACTTCTCTTGGGATTACGAGGATCTGCACTCAGTCTTCTGATATGTTATATATGTTAATGGTTTCACTCTCTCTGGATGCACAAGTGCCTCTGGTTATTATGGATGTAGCTTATAATTTCTTTACCAATGCTGATATCTGCTTCACAACTCTGCTCTCTATCGTCTACTGCCTGAAGATCTCCAACCTCCACACCAGACTGTTCCTGTATCTGCGGAGGGTGATATCACACAGGACTGGACATCTCATTGTGGCATCGATACTTTTCTGTGCTTCTAACAGTTTGATGACCTTGTTATTGTTTTTCCTCAAGGTCACCAATAATGGACCCCACAATACAACCACGGATGATGCATCACTGGACTGTATTTGTAGCAATTGCATCTATAATATTGCTATAGGAACCTTCCTCCCTCTGTTCTTCTATTGCATCTCCTCAGTCCTATTCTTCATCTCATTGTATCATCACACAACAAGGATGAAGATGAGCAGTAACTTATCCATCAACCTGGAGACATATTACTCAGTGATGAGATCCGTATCCTTCACGTTTATATATAACTCTGTGTATTTTATTGCACATTTTATTTCTGTGCTGTATTTATATTTTTATTGTATGGAACTTTCTTGGCTTTATAAAATTATTAGTTTTCTCCCGGCTCTACATTCCTCCTACCTGATCTACAGAACGGCCAAATTAAGGAACCAGATGTCCAAGGTTCTCCAGAACTTCATGGATTACTTATTACAAAGGACAAATGCCCATAATAGCGAAACATAGAAGCTGAATCAGTCAGGTACATCAGGGATAAGGACACATTGGGGCAGATTTACTGCGGTGCGTTGTCCGACGAGGATTCGGTTCTGGCGCGATTCACTAACATCGTGCGCCAAGTTCCTGTATCCGTCACTGCTGCACCGAGGTCTGCCGGAGTTCACCTTCTTCTTCCCGGTGCATGTGAGTGCTTGATCTTGCGACACGAATCCTTTTAAAATTCAGCGGTTTGTCCAAATCTGTTGGGTTGTCCGAAGGCCACGCCCCCCAATTTCTGTCGCGTGACACAATTCGATCACAATCCGATCACGTGTGGCAAAAACCCGGGGCAATTCGGCACAAAACGTAAATATTCGGGAAACCCGACAAAAGTGCGGCATGTGGACCCTTAGTAAATGAGCCCCATTGTGTCATCTCCTCTATATAGATCATTTAAACATCATGGACTTGGTTAAGAGACTTCAAGGAAGCTAAAATAACTTATAATCATTGCATCTAACAACAAATATTTTCTGCTTGAATTGTTGACTTTAAGGGCAGTGTCATGTATCTCATGGTGTCCTGTATCTGGGTCTCCTGGCCCCCGGAGCTGATCGCTCTCTTAGCCGGACTGGTGACCACGTGCGACTTTTCTCCGATTTCCTTGGATCCTAATCTTTTCTTCCGTCTTTTCTGCTGGAGGTAGCACTGAGTATGACCTGGAGCATGGGATAGATACATGCCCCCTGTGTATATTTTGTTATTAAAGAATTGTCCCCAAGCTGAATATAATGAGATATAGCTATAGATAGGATATAGCTACAGGGATAGGGGTATAGTATGGGAAGGGATTCCTATACATGATGTAAGACGGTGTTGGAAAAAATCTCTACCACTTTGTTTTGCATTCCGTATCTGCTTTTGCATTACATTTTTGCTATTTTGTTTTCCTTTTGTTGTGAAATCCCAATTGCTGTTGTAATTTATGGCCCAATGTTCTATTACTATGTGCAGGACATCACTGTACTAACTATCTATGTGGTGTTACTATGTGCAGGACATCACTGTACTAACTATCTATGTGGTGTTACTATGTGCAGGACATCACTGTACTATCTATCTATGTGGTGTTACTATGTGCAGGACATCACTGTACTATCTATCTATGTGGTGTTACTATGTGCAGGACATCACTGTACTATCTATGTGGTGTTACTATGTGCAGGACATCACTGTACTATCTATCTATGTGGTGTTACTATGTGCAGGACATCACTGTACTATCTATGTGGTGTTACTATGTGCAGGACATCACTGTACTATCTATCTATGTGGTGTTACTATGTGCAGGACATCACTGTACTATCTATCTGCTGTGATATTAATGTGTGGTTTTATATCTAGTGGCATCAATTGAACATTAAAGTCTTTGGAATATGTTTTCTTCAACTTTGTTGTTGTTTTATGATATCATTATATGGAATAATACTGTCCCTGTACTGTGACATCACTGTATTCAGTAACATCAAGAGAAATTGTATATTCTCTAAACCCATAAACAATTACCCCATATACTCGAGTATAAGCCTAGTATTTTAGCACAAAAAAATGTGCTGAAAACCCAAACTCGGCTTATACTCGAGTAAAAAAAAAATATAGGTTTTACCAGGTTTTTGTGGTAAAATTAGGGGCCTCGCCTTATACTTGGGTCGGCTTATACTCGAGTATATGCGGTATATCATTTTATCCCAGTCCACACGTAGCTCTTCTAACCATTAGTAAAGCACTTGTGGTTCCCTATTGGGAGTTTCAATACCAGTGGGGGTCACTTTCTGAGGGTTTGAGATGAGGCTAGAAAACATGTATATATACACACACACATATAAGAAATATCCAAAGGAGCAGCATCCAAAATAGCCAAGTAGGCAAATAGATTAACCGATGGATAATAAAATATTATAGGCTAAGTACAGATATATAAATATATAGATACACAAATGTGAATAAAACTATATATGTAAATATAAATACAGAAATAGAAATATGTATAAAAATATAAATATATAAATATGTATAAAAAAATGGTAATTGGACGTAAGCATGGTCAGACCTCAAACAACACCAACATAAACTTGGTAAAGGGAGTAGGTTAGTGTCTAATCATTGGTAGCACTAGATATAAAAATAAAATGAAATAAATTATTGGAATAAAAGGTCATCCTTCAGATGAATTCATAAAGCTGGTAAATTGGTGTCCCCATAGGTCAATAATATATAGATAGCACAATGAGTGAATAAATAGATAAATAAATGACATCCATATACGGTATATCATTATATAAATGGTAAATAAATAAATCAATCGATAGCATAACAGATCAATAAATAAATCGCTAGCGGTATTGAGGCAGAGCTACAGAGCTGATTGTATGCCAAGACTAAAATGTATGTGCCATACACACCAATGCATTATAATGTGCAATGTGCAAAAAGATGATAATTGATAGGTTGGGACCGTACAGAAGATGGGAATTCATACCTGAGAGCTCAGGTCTAGGAAGGCTTGCCAGAGCTTTAAAGGAAACCTACGAGCAGACCACCCTGTGGGCTACTTAATGCTGATGCCGGCACATAGTTTAGTTAGGCTCGGCAAACTTTAGTTTAGCTAAAAAAAGGATTTTCTTACATATGTAAATGAGCCATTATATAAATGGTAAATAAATAAATCAATCGATAGCATAACAGATCAATAAATAAATCGCTAGCGGTATTGAGGCAGAGCTACAGAGCTGATTGTATGCCAAGACTAAAATGTATGTGCCATACACACCAATGCATTATAATGTGCAATGTGCAAAAAGATGATAATTGATAGGTTGGGACCGTACAGAAGATGGGAATTCATACCTGAGAGCTCAGGTCTAGGAAGGCTTGCCAGAGCTTTAAAGGAAACCTACGAGCAGACCACCCTGTGGGCTACTTAATGCTGATGCCGGCACATAGTTTAGTTAGGCTCGGCAAACTTTAGTTTAGCTAAAAAAAGGATTTTCTTACATATGTAAATGAGCCATCCGGTGCTATCCTACGTCATCTTCGGGCTGGAGATGGCTTCCGAGGTTTAATTATTCCCGCCTCCTTCATATTACCCGTCCTCCTTCAGGTGCCAAGAGCTGTGACGTCACCAAGCTCTCGGCACTTATTGCTGGCTGTGCGAGACTTAGTGTCTGCGCATGTGTGATAAGTGCCGAGAGCTTGGTGACGTCACGGCTCTCGGCACCTGAAGGCAGCAATTGCAGCCGGATTGGCCGCATCTATTACTCCCAGTAAGAGTTGGAGTTCTGGGAGGTTTTACTCCGTAATTTGCTGGGTGCTAGGTTGTTTTTGAGAATCTGGGCTCTCCTGTAAATTATTGCTGGTTTCTCCGGGATATGATTTGAGAGGAATGGATCATTCTGAATGACTAGCCAATGTTTACCAAGGATTTCTTGTATCCGATGATGTTCACTGTTGTAAGTTGTTAGAAAGTTGATCTTAAATTTAGTATTTTCAGGTGTCATTTTATGATTTATCACGGGTTTGGGGCACTCAGATTGTTCTAGATTCTTAGTGTGTTCCAGGGCCGAATGTATAAGGGATTTTGGGAAACCTTTGGGAACAATTTCTCCTAATACAGCGGAATTGGCTAAACGGAATGTTCTCCTTCCTATGTCTGTGGTGATTGCTTTTGAAGTTTAGAAAGCTTTTCGTATTTACTTTTTTAAAATAGGTTTTTGTGGTGACTGTCCCTTTTTCCGCCTGAAGATCTCTTTCCAGTCTGGATTTGATTGGATGAATTGTTTTTCGAATTCCCCCATATAAATATTTGCAAAGCTTGGGGCAAATCTTGTCCCCATCACTGTGCCACAGATTTGTTTATGAATTTTATTCTGGAATGTGAACACGATGGGGCAGAAGGTGAACTCCGGGGACCTGAGCGGGGAAGCGACACATGCAGGATATCAGGGGCAGGATCTTAGTGACTCCCCGCACAGCGCATTATACACGGACAATGCACTTACATGCACCAGGAAGAAGAAGGTGAACTCCGGGGACCTGAGCGGGGAAGCGACACATGCAGGACATCGGGTGCACGATCTTAGTGACTCCCCGCACAGCGCATTATACACGGACAATGCACTTACATGCACCAGGAAGAAGAAGGTGAACTCCGGGGACCTGAGCGGGGAAGCGACACATTCAGGATATCGGGCGCACGATCTTAGTGACTCCCCGCACAGCGCATTATACACGGACAATGCACTTACATGCATCAGGAAGAAGAAGGTGAACTCCGGGGACCTGAGCGGGGAAGCGACACATGCAGGATACCGGGCGCAGGATCTTAGTGACTCCCCGCACAGCACATTATACACGGACAATGCACTTACATGCACCAGGAAGAAGAAGGTGAACTCCGGGGACCTGAGCGGGGAAGCGACACATGCAGGATATCGGGTGCATGATCTTAGTGAATCAGGGCACAGGGCATTATACACAGACAATGCACTTTCGGTGAACTCCGGACGGGTAAGTAAATGTGCCCCTGTATGACCCTGCATGATAAATTTCAGTGCAGAATGATGTCTTGTGTCGGGTATATCGCCGCTGCCAACACTTACCCGAAATAGAAATACCTGTGCTGCAATTTGCACTGAAAAGAACGTCCAAAGTAAGACAGAAAACGGCGCAGGGGCTTTAATAAATTGGGGCCACCATGCTCCCCTGAGAAAATGAAACATGGGCTTTTAAATATTTTTTGCTAAATGTTGGTCGTGGCAAATTTTCAGGGGATGTCTTTTTTTTTTTCCAAAATCAAAAATTCACATTCTTGGAAGATTTATTTAATATAATCACAACTTTTCACCATGAAAATATGACAACACGAAAAAAAGCACCACGTCACCAGACCCTCTTACACTCTCTTTGGAGTTGACAATTGGTGATGGTGGATGGGTTCTATCCCACAGATCTGCAGGTCCTGTGCACTGCAAGCACGTGTAGCAGTTGGCTCCCCCTGGTGACTGGTAGACACCCACAATGCATAGGGCTTGGGAGGGCAGTGATGTAATCTGTAAGCGGGAGTCCAGAACTAGCCAACCCTTGTTGTTGTGAAAACATTTGAGTGTGATCTTTTTTGGGGGGGTCATGTTTCCTTGATGAAAAGTCTCCTGTATCTGGCCTGTTGTTTTCTATTTCTGATTATTTTTATGTATTTCTGTTCCTTTTTTAATGAACTGTAATCCGGGCTTATTGTTATAATAGAACTGACTGTATTTCAATGGTGAAACAAAAATCCAGAAAAATGAGGTCTTATTTTTGGAGAATTAGGGTAGAATCAGACTAGAGGTTATAAATAGAATGAGGCTCAGGGTATATCATGTGTTATATGGCAGATATTACCGTGTCTGTATCACTCTCTTTCCAAGCAGAATAAAAATATCTAATGCAAACAACATGCAAAACCCCGGCTCAGAGCACAGGCAAATATTTAGAATGAAATGAAGTTCTGCTCGGAGTAAAGAAGATGATTAGAGATGAGCGAACATATTCGTCCGAGCTTGATGCTCATTCAAGCATTAGCGTACTCGAAACTGCTCGTTGCTCGGACGAATATTTCGCCAGCTCGTTTTGATTTTTGGCGGCCAGAAATAGAGCCAATCACAAGCCAGGAGACTCTGCACTCCACCCAGCATGACGTGGTACCCTTACATGTCCATAGCAGTGGTTGGCTGGCCTGATCAGGTGACCCTGGAATAGACTAGCCCCTGCCCGCGCTGCTCGCATCATTCTGTGTCTGGATGCCGCTAGGGAGAGATCTGCTGCTGGTCAGGGAAAGCGTTAGGGTGTTATATTAGCTTACTATTAGGCAGGAGTGATTCTACAAGAACCCAACCGGCTTTCTTAGGCCTACAATAGCGTTATATATATATATATTTTGTTGATTTGCTTGTGGCTGGGCTTGCTGGCACTAGTAGTGCAGCTAGTACCATATTGTGACGAATTTGCAGGGAGACTTGTGAACGTTCTATTTAGCTCTTAGTGACACACATATCCACCTCAAACACCTAAGTGGGACAATTTATTAGGGGTTTGATTGAATTAGGCAGAGTCTGCTGATTTATTTTTATTTTTTTCAAAAGTAAAAGTCACACAGCACAAAATCCTTTTGTGTGCTGTCAGTGGTGCAAATGCAATTTCATCTAGCTTAGTGCTGCCTCCGCATGCCGTCCCATATAGTGTCAGGGTCAATTATTGGATTGGACCGATTCATTCGGTCACTCTGTCATGGCCATGCTGTTGCCCATAATTTTGGCATAATGGTGCGATTAAGCAGCCTCAGAGGCATCCATGCATGCTGCCCCTGCTGTTTCCTGTCCATTTCCGTGGTGTTTCCATCCTTTTCTGAGGTTCCCAGGTGTTTGGCCAAGCTTCCCTGTGCAGAGCCTTGGTCCCCTTGAAAAATGCTCGAGTCTCCCATTGACTTCAATGGGGCTCGTTATTCAAAACGAGCACTTGAGCATCGGGAAAAGTTCGACTTGAATAACGAGTACCCGAGCATTTTAGTGCTCGCTCATCTATATTGGCGAGATTCCTCCATCAGCTCTTGAGCCTCAGGAGCCTGGACAGATACAGCCTGTTTCAGGGCCTGAGAAGGAAACTCTAGCATCTTGTCTCAACTGGAGTCATGAGGACAGTATGAGGCCAGTACGATAGACACGCATCTTTAGTTTTTGAGAGGGATTACAGAAAATATTGATCACCTGACCCTTACAGAAACTGCAAGATGTCAGTGATTGGTAAAGTTGTCACGGGACTGGTTGACAGTTCAGGCAGGATCCCTGAAAAGGTCCAGATTGGGAATCCTGGAGGTCATCAGATCCTTTTACTCACACCTCTTGGGCAGGAAGATTCTAGATTGGGATGTGATGTCGACTTTCCTGGCTGAAACTGTCCCTGAGTCAGGAGTAGGCCCCTCTCTTGATGTTTTAACAAAAATGAATAGGGAAGAGGAAGTCAGCCTGGCAATTGAAGGGCTCACCCTCAAGAAATCACCAGGTCCAGATGGCTTAACATCTGCGTTTTATAAGACCTTTAAGGAAGCATTGGTTTCCCTCTTAACTGAGGTATTCAATGGGAGTCTTTCCTCGGGCACTCTGTTGAAGTCAATCAGGAAGTCTGCCCTCCTCATTCTGTCAAAGGGTAAGGACGAATCTCGTATTGAGAACTGGTGGCCCATAGCGCTTTTCAATGTGGACAGAAAGCTTTTGGCAAAGGTGCTGTTTAATCGGCTGTTGAAGTTTGCGTCCTGGCTCCTTTCGGTGGGCCAGCACTGCTCTTTTCATAGCCACAGTAGATTCTATGTGTCTGGGAAGCAGTGGAGCAGGACCAGGCTGGTAACTGGAAGGGGTACTTGCTGACCTTGGATCAGGCAAAAGCATTTGATAAGGTCAACCATGAGTACCTCTGGTCTGTCCACCTGAGGTATAGCCTGCCGGGGAAGTTTGTAGATTGGCTGAAACTTTTGTATGCAAGGACAGAGAATTTCCCACCTGTGAATGGTTGGATTGGACGCTCTTTTGAGGTGTTTACCAGGGTTGTCCTCTGGGCCCACTGCTGTACGTGTTTGCGATTAAACCATTCCCTACGAGGGTTGATAGTTGTCTCTTGATGGGAGTTGGGAAGGACCACGCGGCACCTGAACCACTCTAACCATTTTTGTGTCCTCACCAGGGTAGGCACAATGGATGATGTCGGAGGTCGACCGCTACTCAGAGACTTCTGGGTCCAAAATTAACCATGATAAGTGTGAGATCCCTAGCTGAGAAGGAGGTTCAGGTTTTGAGCTACCACACTCTCTCCAAAGACTCTGCCAAAGTTCCAAAGTTCTAGGCTTTGAATTTGGCCATGCGTATAACCCCATGCAAAACTGGAAAAACAGGCTTAAGATCGCCACTCAGAAGGTGGACCAGTGGGTCTTTGACCCTCAGGGAAAGGGTGAACCTGAGTAAAACTTACCTGCTTCCGCTGCAGATGTTCTTCCAGCTGTTAAGGAGGAATAGGCTGAATCTAATCAAGAGGGAGGTTACTGACCACACGAGGAGACAAGGAGGGTTATATATGGTCAACCCTGTGATATTCCTAGTGAAAAGCTTAAGATTAATGTCGCAAACCTCTAGAAAGAGAGGGCTCCTCCGTTGGTATACTACTGTAGAGGATGGTTTCGGCCTTTCATCCATGAATGGGAGACAGGAGGGCAAGTGAAGGATCTTCGTACACCTCACTGGTATCTGCTGGCTTATTTTACCCCGGTTCTGAAGGTGTTTTGCTGGTGGGGTAGTGGGATATCCGGACCGTGTCGAGGAAACTCTTTGACAAAAGGGCTGTTTGCCCATTTCCAGAAGACTCTGGCCCTCAGGGACTGCCCAATTTGGGATCTGGGGGTGGGTTTAGGTCTTTTGAATTCCATCAGGATCCTCTTGAAGTTTTGGGACTTGGCTTAGCACTGCTTCCATGGAAAGCTGTGTGTGAGGGAAAATCTGAAGTGTAGGAGCTCTGAAGAAAGGGGTTGTCTCCGGGAGGAGTGCGGTGGCCTGCTGGAGAGCATGGACCACTTCCTACTTCATTGCCCCTTTAACACAGAGGTGTACAACAGGGTGGGCACTTCCATCTGTTTGCCCGAGTTGGCCGGCCTGTCCTATGCGGAGTGGGCCTATGGAGCATTCAGAGGCTTGGGTGGTTGGCCGGGACCGCTGCATGTTATTCCTAGTGAGTCTAGTGGTCAGGTACTACAGGTGGAACACACAGTGCTTAGTGTTGATGCAGCGTAAAATCCTCCCGGTGGATGAGGTGGTTAGGAACATTCTGGGTGACCTGGTGAAGGTGCGCTCTCTGAAGTATGAGAGGCTGGGCGCGGGGAGGGCCTCTCTCCTTTGGAGGGGGTTCTACTTTAGTGTCCCTCAGTTTGTCATCTCCCCTCATGGTGTTGGTCTGATGCTAACACTGTAGGTTTTTGTGCTGTGAGTATATAGAGATGTAGGGCTTGCAGGCGCCAACCCTGGGCTTTATGTTGTGTATTTAAAATGTATTGTATCCAATGTAAAGTGTATACTTAGTTATTGTGAATAGTTGTAGTTCATATACATATATAGGTTGTTTTTGGGGTTTGGGTTTAGGTATTAGGTTGGGAGGGGGATGGAGGGATTTGGACACCATGATCCTGGTCACTGGTCTGGACTACTGAACGTGAACTTGGATGTTAGACCAGTGTCTGGGTTTGATGGTGATGAACGTGAGAGTTCTAGCTAGCTTTTAGTGTTTATTTTTTTATTTTTGTCTAATTTTTGCTGTGCATTATCTAGTTTAAAAAAAAATATATACTGGTGGTGGGACTGGGTGCAGGCTTTCTTGTTGAATGTGTGGTGTGTGTGTGTGTGGCTGGGCCAGGAGAGTTTTGTTCAGTTTCTTTATTGTGTTATATTGCCAGATGTTATGCCAGGCTTATTTTATGTTTGCTGTAATGTTTTTCACTTTTATATAAAATGAAAAGATCTACAGGTTGTTAATCAGGATCGGTACAGGATAAGTAATGTAATTTATGTACACAGTAAATACACCAGCAACAGTATGTATGTATGTGTGTGTATGTATGACCGCTAAAAAAATCTGCACCATCGCGTTTACAATCGCCAAATTCTCTGTGACTCAGGGAATGCCATAGACTACATTTTGAGCCAGAATTTTCACGCTGCACTTTCCAAAATCCACTTATTACCCAACATATACAGGAGCCATTGTCTGCTGCTGCTGCTGCTGCTGTGGTAGTTTGAAGCTGAGCCGTGATTGGTTGCTGTTCTGCCACAGGTGATTAATATGAGCTCTGAACTGTGATTGGTTACTATATATGGTTACTTTAGGCAATGAGTATTAGACAGCTTATGTGTGAGGTAAGATGGATATAGACAAAGACAGAGGGAGACAGAGAGAGAAAGAGACAGACAGAGACAGTCAGTGACACAGACTGACACAGACAGTCAATAACAGAGACTGACAGCCTGTGAGAGAGACTGACTAACAGTTTGTGACAGAGACTGATAAAAAGTCAGTGACAGATAACATATTTTTTGTTATTTACTGTCCTAGGCAATGCCGGGAGCTACAGCTAGTATTCTATAAAAGAAACTTATAAGATGAAAATGGATTCATTATTTTTGTTCCCTTTAATTCCATGAGTAAAATGAGCTTCTCCTATGTGATGTGATCCGCTATGTAATTGAACCCTTTTGCCAGCTCAGATTCATCCTTGTGTATTCTGCATTACCATGATAAATTTAGCAAAATTTCAATAAATGACAAAAACTTTGCATGAGACCTTTGATAAGAACTTGTTGTGTTATCGGGATCCTCACACTACAGGAGAGATGGCTGATACTATATGGTGTGACAGTAAATTCTGGCTACTCCTGGTCCCGGGACTGATGGCTCTCATAGCCGGACTGGTGGTACATTCATTTATTATAGGAGTCAATGTCAGTGACTGGTGGAGAGGAAGATCAGTGACTACTGTTGACCACATTGTAACTTCTCTTGGGATTTCCCGGATCGGTGCTCAGTTTGCTTGTAGTTTATATGTGATGTTGGTTACATTCTTGTTGAGTAAGCAGGGAATTCTAAATGTGTTTGTGGTGAATCTTGTTGGTAAAACCCTGGATTTAAGTGTCACTGTGGCTATTTTGGATTCGTTTTATTCTTTCTTTAGTTATGCCAATGCTTGGTTAACAACCCTGCTCTCCATTGTCCTCTGCCTGAAGATCTCCAACCTCCACACCAGACTGTTCCTGTATCTGAGGAGGATGATATTACACAGGACTGGTCGTCTCAATGTAGCTCCACTAGTTCTTTGTGTTATAAATTGTGTGATAGGTCAATGTATGAGATTGTCTAAGGTGACAACAGGTGGAACTGATAATATAACTACAATTAGACTTTTTAAAGATGGAAATTATTTATTCATTTTTTTCATTGGAACCTTCCTCCCTGTGCTTTTCTATTGCATCTCCTCAGTTCTCCTCTTCGTCTCGTTGTATCATCACACAACAAGGATGAAGATGAGCAGTAACTTATCCATTAACCTGGAGACATATTACTCAGCGATGAAACTTGTGTCCTTCACTTTCGTATACAACACTATGTACTTTTTGGGTCATTTTACTGCAATTTTATATCACGAATTTTACTTTGAGGTACTGACGTGGCTTTATCTTGTCTTGGAATTTCTCCCAGTTCTACATTCCTCCTACCTGATCTATAGAACGGCCAAACTCAGGAACCAGATGTCCAAGGTTCTCCAGAATGTAATGGATTTTTTTTCCAAAGGAAAAATACAGATAGCAGAGAAACCATAGATGTAGTAGTTATATAAGGAGGGGGGCGTGACCAGCGCGCAACATGGAAGGACGCACTTAAGCGGAGCTCCGTGCCAGCGGCCGAAACTCTGCCATTAATCCTGACTTCCAGACGCTCAACATACCTCTTAACAGCAGTAAAGCATCCCGGACTGCCGCTAACCCGGTAACATGCACAAAACCCGCAATTCGTCCGTGGCAGAAAAGCTAAAGGCCTTTGCCAGACCAGACAGCAATGGCGCCGGCCAGTCGTCAGCGGCACGAGCCTCACCACACGTTCCCGCGCAAACTGGAAATGGCCGTTCTCCACAACTGGAGGAAGCGGAGGGTGAGCCCACACTTCGTGAAGTGTCTCAACAACTACTTGCTGCCATCCAAGAATCTACCACCTCTCTTACCTGCAAGATAGATGAGGTCAAGGTGGACGTGGGCCTCCTCCGCCATGATATGCAGAAGCTAAGGGATAGAGTCCGGGAGATGGAAGACCGTATCTCTCAAATAGAGAACAGAAATGCTCCGGTCCCAGAACAGCTGCGCACGCTGGAGCGTGCGGCTCAACAATGGTCCCAGCGGGCAGAAGACCTGGAGAATCGCCTCCGAAGGAACAACTTACGGATACTGGGCCTGCCGGAACGGGCCGAGGGCCGCGACCCTGTAGCATTCATGGAGGCATGGCTCAGAGAAATTCTTCAGGATGCGACTCTGTCCCCAATCTATGCCATAGAGCGGGCACACCGGGTCCCTGCAAAGCCTCCACCACCGGGATCCCGTCCGAGACCCATGCTGGCTCGTCTCATCAGCAGCAAAGACCGTGACTTGATCTTACAGGCGGCCCAGAAAAAAGGCACCATTGTATTCCAGAATGCCACTATTTCCATCTTTCCGGACTTTTCTGCGGCACTCCAGAAAATGAGAGCTTCCTTCATAGGTGTCAAAGCACGCCTGAGAGAAATGCAAATCTCCTACAGTATGATTTTTCCATCAAGGCTCTGAGTGATCCATGCGGAGAGGTCACACTTCTTTGATAACCCGACCGAAGCTGAGGCCTGGCTGGACTCTCTCCGTAGATCTCCACTTCGCTGATCCACTGATGCAACTTCACCGAGTGATGTCCTCGTTGGTAGATCGCAGTGAGAGTGAACTTTACAGTTTAAGTTTATATTCTTTACCGATGCTGTTATATTGCACGATTCTTACCCGATCCCTGTGTACATACATAATGTAAATGTCGGGGCGACCTCCCCCCTTTAGGGGGCTCTTATATGGTATAATATTTGCATAGGGTTTTAAGGGACGAGGTACCATTATGCTGTCTTATCTAACTGTCACTTAGTGACTTCACCCCAGTTCGGGATACATGTCATGATATGTTATTACAGAGTTGAAGGTCAACGGATTGCGGCGCAATAGTCTGTTGTTCTCGAGACCTTAGCACAGACTACCCCCGTTGTATACTCTATATGTAGATCCGGGCCTCCCCCCGCGCCACATATATATGTGCCTGAGCCACAGACACACTAAAGTTAATAGGTTTATTGTTTAATTTTCTTTTAGTTCCCTAACAGTTAACTCCTTTCCCCCCTTGTACTATTTGTTCTTTTTTGTGGACGATCTGATCTCCCCTTGGTGCCATTACATCGACCTTACAATTTAACATGTCTCTCCGGGTTCTTTCCTGGAATGTTCGGGGGCTGGGCAGCCCGGATAAACGCAATGCAGTTTTTGCCTTTGTCCGAAGACACTCTCCCCATATAATTTGCTTGCAGGAGACGCATCTTACGCCACAGTCCGAGAGACATCTTAATAAGCCATGGCTGCAATGGTCATTACACTCTACCCATAACTCTCATTCCCGTGGAGTGTCGTTGCTTATCCATAAATCTGTGAGATGGGAGGTGGAAATATCTAAAAGGGACTCCGAGGGGCGATATGTGTTTGTGGTTGCATGGATTGATTGTAAACAATATGTACTGTTAGGTTTGTACGTCCCCCCTGCGGAGTCCCTGGCCGTGTTGTACGAGGCGGCACATTTCGCGGCATCGTACCCTCACGCCATGGTTCTCTGTATGGGAGATTTCAACACTCTGCTAGACTCCATAATAGATAAGTTCCATGAAGCAGAACCCCTACCCCAACTCCAGCACTGCTCTCCAGTGGCTGCCTTACTAAGGGAGATGGGATGGTTAGACCTATGGCGATCCCGTCATCCTACAACTAGAGAATATACTTGCCATAACACTGGGAGAAATACTCTCTCTCGCATAGACTACCTCTGTGGGAATCCTACTACCAATTCAGTTTTTTACTCCATCACACGCCTTCCCAGAGCCCTCTCAGACCACTCCCCAATCCTGGCCGAACTTAGACAAGGGTCCCCCTCACCTCCTGTGGGTTTCCGTAAAATACACCCATTTTGGTTATCCTTAATCACGAAAGGGTACCTGCCCTCCTACAGGCCTTTATAGTCCCCAACTTTGGGGGGCCCCTCACTAATTGTCACTGGGAAGCCCTCAAACCTTACCTCAGGGGGTGCCTCCAATCCTCCATTAAACACATCAAGAAAATAACTACTCAGCAAGAATCTGACTTGGCCTCCCTCACCTCCCAGCTAGAAGCCAAATTTATAGCACACCCTACAGATGATAATAGATCCGCCTGGCTACAAACGGGTAGACAGTATTTACACTGTCTCTATGATAAACAAAAGAGGCGCTCATTCTTTGCAAAACAGAGGTACTTCGAGCTGGGTAACCAGTGCACTCCTGGCACATTTGATCCATCAAAATAACTCCTCCCCTGCTATCTTGAAAATACAGTCGCAAGACGGCACTGTGTTAGTCGACAATAAGGATATTCTTCAATCTTTCACCAATTTCTATCAAACCCTATATAACTCCACATACGCAAAGACATCGCAGGACATAGCTACTTAAACTTTCCTACCTTGTCTACTGTACAGCGGGATAGCTTAGATGCCCCCATCACACTGGAGGAGCTACAGGAAGCTCTGGGGGACATGGCGTGCGGGAAGGCGGCCGGGCCAGATGGGTTCCCAATCGAGACTTACACCCAATACCAAGACCACCTTTTGCCTGCCCTTTTACAGACCCTAACTCTGGCACAGATAAAGATCCCTTAGAGTGTGGGTCTTATAGACCCATATCTCTTTTAAATTCCGACTACAAACTGCTCACAAAAGTGTTGGCTCGTCGGCTAAACACGGTGATAACGAGTCTTATTCATTCGGACCAATCCGGATTCATTCCGGGCCGTAACAACTTCTAACAATTTGAGAAGGGCACAGATAATAATGCAGATAGGGGAGGCGTCTGGGGAGGATTGGGCTTTGGCCTCACTAGATGCGGCCAAGGCCTTTGATTCTATTGAATGGCCCTTTCTAATTTCAATCCTTTGGAGGTTCGGTATAGGCCCAGCTTTTATTAAATGGGTCTCTTTATTATATGCGGCCCCACGCGCAGCAGTAGCGTTGAACGGAATATGCTCTACCTACTTTCCCCTACAGCGTGGCACCCGGCAGGGATGCCCCCTGTCGCCCCTCCTGTTCGATCTGGCTATCGAACCGTTGGCCATGCGCATTAGAGCGGACCCACTTTATAAGGGAATTAAAATATCTGAGCAAGAGGATCGTTTAGCTCTATATGCAGACGACCTACTTCTATTTCTCTCCAACCCAGAAATCTCACTCCCTAGAGCGATTCAATTAATAGACACCTTCGGTTCCTATTCCGGCCTGACGATCAACTGGGGCAAGTCCCATCTTATGTATTTAGACCCATCTCGACCTAATGCAGACCAAATATTATGTAACCTGAAACCCACTGACAGCTTTCGGTACTTGGGCGTAACCCTTACAAGCTCCCCTACAGATATATTAGCGGCCAACATAGACCCCTTACTACCGCTCTTCAAAGAAAAATTCAAAACATGGTCTACACTCCCACTGTCCACACCAGGTAGAATAAACCTAATTAAGATGGTTGTCCAGCAGAAGTGCGTCTATGTCCTCCAAAATATTTTTGTCCCCATACCACGTGCCTTCTTCGAAGCTCTAGCCTCTCTACTTATTTCCTTCATATGGGGCTCATCCCGATCCAAGCTACAACTAGCGAAACTGCAACGCCCTAAAGACCTGGCGGGTATGGCCCTGCCGAACATCTATCTGTACTACCTCTCAGGCCAGTTGAAATACTTGGGAGAATGGCTATCCCCCACAACACTCACTGGCCCGGAATCCTACCTGGCCTCTTACCTGAACATACCCACCCTTTGGCAGATCCTGCAAAGTAACTCTACACATAGGGGCAGATTACTGCCTATACACTTAACCGCTAGGAAAGTATGGCAAGCAGCAAAAGGGATCTCTCCGCCCCCGGGGATTATAGCTGAGACACCGGTATGGGACAACCCCACCTTACCTCATATGACCCAATTGCAGGACACACATGTCTGGAAATCCTCTGGAGTGTTGACCCTAGCAGACCTATATGAGGTCTATATAATGTCCTTTGAACAAATCAAAGGAAAATATGACATACCGAATAACCGGTTTTACAGTTACCTACAGCTGAGGCATGCCCTTTCAACCCAATACCCCGAACCCCATCTTCCCATCTCAAATTACCCACTCATTGGGGTTATACGCTCACAGGGCCCAGGTGGACTGGTTTCCATGATTTACTCACACCTCATCCGCAGTAGAGCAGAAGCGACACCTCTCACGGCTGTTTACAGATGGAGAGAACTGATACCCACATTAGATGAGGACAATGTAGCAGATATTTTGTGCTCTCATTTACAAGTTTCACCAGCAGTGAACAATAAAATGATCCAGCTACACATCATCCACCAGAGCTATCTTACACCCCTAAGACTTGCCAAGATGCACCGCATCCCTTCTGCCGATTTGCCCCTGCTGCATTCTGGCACATGATTTGGGATTGCCCTGTGCTACAGTCATTCTGGTCAGAGGTGATTTCCCTGCTCTCTTCCATCCTACAACTCCCAGTCCCATTACAACCAGAGATATGCCTATTTGAGCTTTTGGATGAGGAACTGTGGCCGAAATATGTTAGAATTTTCCTAACATCCACCCTCTTCCTAGCTAGGAAAACCATAGTCCTCAGATGGATGGATCCAAGACCTCCTACAGTGGATATGTGGAAAGGACTTGTTAATAATATAATCCCGTATGAAAAAGTAGTATACAAGAACAGGAAATGCCCAGACAAATTCCACAAAATTTGGGATTGGTGGTGTTCATCTGACCTAACTGCCTACACCTCCAATGACTTATCTGATGCTCTTCAGGCCCTAGGATAACTCCCCCTGCACCAAGACGGATCCCCCCTCATGTATAGTTTTAAGTTCCTGTTTTATTTGTCCGTTCCCTCCACAGGGTTATGTGTTAGGGTTGCACGTTTTTACGGATGTATACATTTGTTACCCTTTGCCCATACAAATGCTTTTGTATAATTGGATTCAATATCTATTGTACTGATGTAAGATTTTAATGCTTTCAACAACTTGTCTGTACACTTGATGTCATACTTTTACTTGTAATCCATTGTTACAATAAAACTGAGTTTAAAAAAAAAAGAAGTTATATAAGGAGAATGGGATGGGGGAGTAAGCAGAGGTTCAGTGATAGAGAAATGTGTAACATGTAGTTCTGGGGCTACACAGGACTTTTAATGTATCCATGCAGAGGACCAGTAGCTAGGACATTGTGATTTCTCTTAAGAGGATATATTAACACTGTTCTGTGCTGCACATGCAGCGCACGCACAGCTTGGGGAACTAAAGTCTCATTACTTGCTGCGCACAGCGCAGCTAACCTACAGTCTCAGTGCCGCCCACTCCTCCTGCCTGACTGCCCAGCCAGCCTCCGGGACATGCCGCGGTCTAGGTTATTTTAACGCGGCATGTCCTCGGTTACAGTATAAACCATCTGGCTGCCGCTCCAAAACTGGCCACCAGGGGCACCGCCCGAGGCGAGAATCTCAACTCGCCTCATGGGTGGTGCGCCCCTGGATATATAATAAGTCAGATACTGTCTATATAACTTACTGCATGAACCATGTTCCTTTATTATCAATAACCACTTGACCCCAAACCCCAATGCCACCCTTGCCACTTGTCTGTGGCAAGGGTGGCATGGAGAGGGCTCACATGCCAAGCACTGTCTGTACAGGGTGGGGGATAGCTACATAATCCAGGAAGCTCCCACCGCTGGTATCGTGTGTGTTAAATGTTTAAATGCCGTAAGAAAAGCCATACGCCTAATTTAAGTGCCTGGTGTTGATTTTGGGCACCATAATGGCAGGGATCCTCACCTTCAGATGATGCCATGTTATAATGCGGAGTTATCAGGGGGGCAGCAAACTGTAGTGGTGAAAGTCGGGAGTCTCTTTGAGATTCCCAGGTCAGTCATTCTGCAGCGAATGCCGCTGGCAGAGAAGTTAAGATAAATCTTATCTTATACAATACAGTAGTAGCACAGTATATGGAATGAGCAATCAGATATCTCAGGGCTCAGTGATTCCATTCTATGGAGGATGGGAGTAGTACAAGCTGTGTAGTGTAATACAGTCTATGGAGAATGGGAGTAGTACAAGCTGTGTAGTGAAATAAAGTCTATGGAAGATGGGGGGAGTAGTACAAGCTGTGTAGTGTAATACAGTCTATGGATAATGGGAGTAGTACAAGCTGTGTTGTGAAATACAGTCTATGGAGGATGGGGGGAGTAGTACAAGCTGTGTAGTGTAATACAGTCTATGGAGGATGGGAGTAGTACAAGCTGTGTAGTGTAATACAGTCTATGGAGGATGGGAGTAGTACAAGCTGTGTAGTGTAATACAGTCTATGGAGGATGGGAGTGGTACAAGCTGTGTAGTGTAATACAGTCTATGGAGGATGGGAGTAGTACAAGCAGTGTAGTGTAATACAGTCTATGGAGGATGGGAGTAGTACAAGCTGTGTAGTGTAATACAGTCTATGGA
The DNA here is from genome assembly GCF_040894005.1 of Engystomops pustulosus. NCBI lineage: Eukaryota > Metazoa > Chordata > Amphibia > Anura > Leptodactylidae > Engystomops > Engystomops pustulosus. The sequence continues at coordinate 221,742,295 of NC_092413.1, read as the reverse complement.
GGATGGGAGTAGTACAAGCTGTGTAGTGTAATACAGTCTATGGAGGATGGGAGTGGTACAAGCTGTGTAGTGTAATACAGTCTACGGAGGATGTTCATAGGCTGCAGGGTGACTTAGACAAACTGAGTGTTTGATTCTCCACTTTGCAAATGAGATTTAATGTGGGTAAATGTAAGGTTATGCACCTGGGGCTAATAATCCATATGCAACATAAGCCCTATTAGGAGTAAATATTGGAGAGTCTCTCATTGAGAAGGACCTGGGTGTACTAGAGGATCATAGAATAAAAAGCAGCACAATGTCAAACGGCTGCCTCTAGAGCCAGCAGGATCTTGACATATATCAGCAGTGGTCTGGACTCTCAGGATAGGGATGTAATATTACCACTGAACAAGGCATTGGTTCGGCCTCACCTGGAATATGCCGTCCAGTTCTGGGGTCCGGTCCATAAAAAGGAGGCCCTGGAGCTGTAGCGTATACAACGAAGAGCCACAAAAATGATAAGGGGTATGGAGGGTCTCAGTTATGAGGAAAGATTAAAATGTTTATAGTATAATAAATGTACTAGGATTTGCCACATCCTAAAATACCCTATCAACCAAAATTTTAAAATCATTAAAGAAACAAAATTTTTTTCATATTTCTCATGAGATAAAACATTTAAAAAAAAGTCCTATATGCTGGAAATTGCAGAAGTAAGTGGCAGATGTTAAATCATACAAGTCGGAATCTGACTTGTTTATAGTACATCTTCCAGCAGAATAGTGCGTGCATCTCTGGAGGCCGTTATCTCGTTAGCAGAGGGTGTGTCGTGTGTGCAGCTACTGTGTTTGTGCTCCTGAGCTCCATCTACCCACCCAGGGCCTGCTCTCTCCTCTCCCAAGGAGGGAGTTAGGTTCTGGGGATGAGTGAGGGAGCCAAGTCCCAGGCTCCTGCTTCCTGGAACAGGCCGGCGGGAGGCAGGAGAGGACAACAACCGGCCAGCGCTATGGAGGACTCAGGGGTGATACGTTCCACCAGGATTCAAAGCAATGCGGCTCCTACTCTCCCTGAGAAGCGGAGAACCCAGAAGCTGCATGCCCAAGTCAGTGCAGGTGAGAGCGGTTCTTCAGGGGCTGGACGTGTAAAGCGGAGTGCTCACGGAGGTAAAGCTGACCATGCAGGGAGAGGCTGAGTGTTGCAAGGGACCCGGGAGTCCTTGTCCACCTATGTCTCCTGGGTCCAAAGCCACCTCTGTGAGTAAGGAGAGGCGACTAAGACCATCAGGAGGGTTCCGGGAGGAGCTGCGATGTGCCCGCGCCAGAGTGAATACAGCAATGGGAAAAAAAAGGTCAGAGGGGGAGGGGGTGCAGCCTGGTGTCGGCTGTGGTTCCGGGTCCCAGTCCTTCCATGAATAAGAAAGTCCTGTTTTGTATTGGAACTGGAAATGCTGAAAAGAGACATCCTGTAGAGACTGGTGAAAGATGGACGGCAACTAAATTAAAACTGACATCTGATGCCGAAGAAGCGGAGGGCAAAAGTCAATCTGGCGTTGGGGTCACCTCTAGACAGAGCAGGCAGGCCGGGGGAATTGGTTCTGTGGAGGTGGACTCTGTCCTTATGGCCAAAGATACTGAGGCTGTCCTGCTGTCTGTCGTTACTGCTGGTCCAGCAAGTGTGAATGGTGCTGTGGCTGAAGGGTTGTTGTCAGGGGGAGAAATTCAGGTGATGGTGTTGCTGTGAGTGGAGGTGTTGCTATGAATGATGGCGCTGTTGTGAGTAGGGAAGCTGCTGTGAGTGGAGATGGTGGTATGGAGAGAGGTATTGCTGGGACTAGTGGTGCTGCTATGGTGGGAGGTGTTGCTGTAACTGGGGAGGTTCCTGTGAGCAGAGATACTGGTGTGGCTGGAGGTGTTGCTGGGACTAGTAGTGCTGCTATGGTGGGAGGTGATGGTGTTTTGCCGGTAATAAGGGGCTGTTATGAGTGTTGGTATGGTGGGATCTGGTCCTGTTGTGCCCCGGTGGTGGTGGCGACTCATGGCAGAAGTTATGCCAATGTCACTGCTGGGGGAGATTTGGCATCCTCCACATCTTTGGGCCCTTGGGGCAATATTTTGCAGCAGCATCTTCTCAAGGCTCTGGGAAAAAGGGAAAGATCAATCACTGTATAGGGTAGAGAGGTTGATCTGTCCTTTAGGATAGTGGGGGGATCTGCATGGTCCCTCCTGACAGCCGGGCCAGGTGGCACCACTAGGAATGTAGTCCGTCTTAGGTGGAGGGGCAGTGATGCGTGTCCTCCTAGAGCTAAGGTGGTTGAGATCCTCCTAGAGATGGGCTTCAAGGCAATAGACATATTTGCCTTGATTCATCCATATGGCACATCTGAGTTCGATGTCAGTTTTGGTCGCCCAGAGGGGCTTCAGCTGTTCTGGGGGACATATGAGCTGAAAAAGAACATGCCCGGTTAGCAAGACTTTGCTGTTCAGGGAATGTCTCGCCAAAATCGGGTCAAGAAAGTGACTATTTGGGGGGGGGGGGCCTGGAAGCCGAGCTGAATGGAAGTGTGAGGAGGGAGCTCCCGTGTCAAACCCTGCATTCAGCGACTTTTCATAGCTTCTGACACAGCTCCATACCGACAAACGAACCGGCAATCACGGAGGAACCACCGAGAATGACCAAAAGGAGGAGGAATGTCTCCAAACCAAATAAATTGATGGACTTTTACTGCGGTCCCGTATCGGACCTCAGCCAAGATGGTGCCGTCTTCCATGAGGCCGGACCGTCTCCCCTCCAACACACAGCACAATCTCCCACTATAGAAAAAGGACACTACTCACCTCCGAGGTGCTCAATATCCACTTCAGCCTCTCCTCAACGCAGCCAGGCAGAATCGGAGGAAAGCGGTGAGTGAAGGGGAGCCGCTTCAAAAAGCGGAGAATACAGGGAAGAGCGTCAGGGAGGAAGCGGAGGCCCAAAAACTTCCCCTGGTCCCTTGTCTCAGAGCCCAGAGAAACAGCGGCAACGCATGAGCTCAGGCAATGGAGGGGCCCACAGCCAAGGGATGCCACATAGATCTACAGAACCAGATCAGGACAAACTCATGCAAATGCCCGCCACAGACAAAGTGATGACGGAGGCGACAATGAAGAAAATGCTGGGGGCTTTACGTCGCTCCTTCCAAACTGATATTGTTTCACTCTTAAAGCCAATATCAGCAGAATTGGAGCAAACAGGCACCAGGGTTAACCACTTAGAAATCAAAATGGGGGAAATGGTGGCATCACATAACAGTTTAATTGATACCCATTACGGGCTGGAGGGAGAGGTGCGGCTCATTCAGAACAAGATGGCGGACCTTGAGGACAGGTCTCGCCGTAATAACAGAACTTGTGGGGCCATCAGAACTAACAAAATATCTGACCTAATGAAAGTACTTCTACCAAGGTTTTCTCAACAACAATTTGATATTGACAGAGCCCATAGGCTCCCTAGACCTAAACATTTGGAGGAATCAACCCCTCGAGACATTCTAGCCAGAATACATTTTTTCCACATTAAAGAAAGACTAATGGCAGAAGCATGCAAACTACAGAAGTTGCCCCCCCCCCTTTCAAGATGTCTCTTTATACATTGACTTATTGGCAGCCACACTAAGAGCAAGACGCCAACTAACACCTATAACATTGGCACTGAGAGAAAATCCTCTCCCCTATAAATGGGGATTTCCAGTTCGTCTACAAATAAGCCAGAATGGCAGAATGAGTACCATCAAGACCTTAGACGAAGGGATCAAGCTTTTTCAAGCATGGGGCATAAAGATCAAAGAACCTGAAACCGCCACCAAGATATGACATCCCCAGAGACTCACAGATGAATGGCAGGTGGTCTTTCATAGAAGACATAGGAAGGCTTCAGTCCCTTCCCCGCAGGGAAGTGGACACGAGTAGGAACTACCCCACTCTTACCACTCCTGGATTGGAGTAGTTAAACCTATAGTTCTAGAATTGGTGAGATTCCATTTAGTCTCGGTACACCGGACTGGACTTTATTTTCTCCCCCAATACTAGAGCAGTCTGGACTGACACTGCTCTACATGAGTAAGACTATTATTGTTGTATGTTTTGCATGTTACTTTTCCATAGGCTCACAGGGGTTCACACTAAAAAGGAGGAGGGCTAAAAGGGATGGGGAGGGCCACCTACACAGGGAAGGCATAACAATGGCTTTAAAAATTAAGGGGGTACGGAACAGTCAACAGCAAACAGCTGTAAACACAAAATGGAAGTAAAATTTATGTCAATGAATGTGAAGGGGTTAAACAGTCCATATAAAAGAAACAAAATGGGGGCTAAAACTAGATCCCTGATCCTATTTATTCAGGAATCACATGTTGTAAAAAAGGATGCGCACAGGATCAGGAACCAAGCTTTCCCCCATATCACATTATGCAACCAATAGTAGAGGAGTCTTAATCGCCATTAAAAATACAGTAACCTTTCAAGAAATAGATGTCACAATAGATGAAATGGGGAGATACATCATCCTCAACTGTTTACTTAACAATGTCCCACATACTTTAGTCTCAACAATAATAGTAAGATTGGCAAATAAACATAAGAAAGGAAATCTGATAATAGGAGGAAATTTAAACATAACTAGTGATCCTACGCTGAACTGCTCTCCTCCCAAACACAACCGAGTCAAAGGACTTGAGAGAGAGTGGGGGACCAACAACCTATTTGATGTGTGGAGGGCGCACCACAGTACAGAACGTGACTACACATACCACTCCATGGTCCACAACTAGAGATGAGCGAGCACTAAAATGCTCGAGTGCTCGTTACTCAAGCCGAACTTTTTCCGATGCTCGAGTGCTCGTTTCGAGTAACGAACCCCATTGAAATCAATGGGAGACTCGACCATTTTTCAAGGGGACCAAGGGGACCAATAAAATGTGTCATTTTATTGAGAAATAAGGAAGTCAGTCCTGTTTCTTCATTTATTTTATTCAATGGAATATTCATGGAACTTCAAAAAGGAGAATGACCCGTGTTAAACATCTGCAATGTGTTCTTCACTGAAAAACAATATGTGTGAAGAACACACATATTGTTCTCACATACTACTGTGGAGAACACCGTTCTGCACTCATGTCTTCTGATAAGTTAGCAGATGTTCGGAAACATCTGCAATGTGTTCTTCACTGAAGAACAGTATGTGTGAAGAACACATTGCAGATGTTTCCGAACATCTGCTAACTTATCAGGAGACATGAGTAGTAGTTATTCACTGTGTTCTTCACTGTTCTTCACAGTGTTTACTTCAGTGAAAGCTCGTTCTCGAGCAGGCGAAATACTCGTCCGAGCAACGAGCTGTTTTGAGTACGCTAATACTCTAACGAGTATCAAGCTCGGACAAGTATGCTCGCTCATCTCTAACCACAACTCTTACTCAAGCATCGACATGTTTATTGTTGACCGGGAAGCCCTTTTAAGAGCTACCAAGACCACCATTGAAACAATCACGTGGTCAGATCACGCCCCCATTACCATGTCCATGGGGGAAAATTCGTTATACCCCACAACATAACTTTGGGATTGCATTCTTAGACTGCTAAACAATCCTGAACACAAAAAGATATTAGAAAGGGAACTACATAAGTTTTTTCAACAAAATCTAAGACCACACTTTGGAATGCACACAAAATGTTCATCAGAGGCATAGGGATTAAGTTAGGTCACATCGCGAAAAAGAAGAGGGAAATCCAGATCACCAGCACTCTTGCTGACATCCAACAGCTAGAGGAACAAAATAAATAGACCCCTTCTGCGGAAACGGCGGATAAACTTAGGTTAAAAAGAGACCAATTGCGATCCCTGCTCCTCTACGAATACGAGACAAACTTCAAAAAACTAAGGCATGGTGCTACTCACAAGGCAACAAAGCAGGGAAGCTGCTAGCATCCCAACTTAAAGCAAAGCACGCTAAAGCAAAGATAGCATACCTAAAACACCAGAAAGCAGAAGGCAAAATAACTCACCCTGTGGATATAGCCTACAGTTTCAAAGATTTCTATGCTAGCCTTTACAATCTGAAAAGTTACCCTTCCACATATCAACCCCACGACCAAGAGATTCAGAGTTTCTTAGGAAGCATACAATTAGGAAAACTAACACCTGCCCAACTCCATACTTTAAATTCTCCACCTACAGAATCTGCGGTCCTAGATGCTATTAGATCCTCTCCAGCGAATAAAGCGCCAGGGCCAGACGGTCTAACCGAGGAATATTATAAGACCTTCACAGCACCCCTAATTATACTAATGACAGAGTTTTACTCAGAAGTGATATCTAATGGGTCATTCCCTGGGGAAAACCAACAAGCGCTAACCATAACTCTTCCTAAACCGGGAAAAACCCCAGACACCCCCCAAAATTTCCGTCCCATTTCACTATTGAATGTAGCCACACAAATTTATGCCAAGATACTAGCTAAGAGAATATTGCAATTCCTTCCTGACCTAACTATGCCCGACCAAACAAGATTTATAAAAGGAAAGCAAGGTGCAGACAATACGAGAAGCATTGTGAATATAACCAAAAAAAGTGCCGGAAGGCCAATTTAACCTTTTTTTTTGCTAATAAAAATTTACTTTTATTTCAAAAATCTGTTAAAAAAAAGAACATATCATGGAGAACACTTGTATATATCACTCAATAAAGGAATTTTAAAATTATCAGGAAGTTGGAATTAGCTGCTGAGGGTATATTTTTGTGTGTGCTGATTGTTGGCGATTTTACTTATCACGGGTATATTGTTTTCGTCATCCCTTCCTTCTAATAACTTCTTAGATGGAGGGTAGGGGAGAGAGGAGAGAGAGCCAGGATGGAATGGAGAGATGGGATGAGGTTTTCTGGGAAGTCAGTATAGCGCCAATAGGATATTCACTAGAGATGAGCGAGCACTAAAATGCTCGAGTGCTCGTTATTCGAGACAAACTTTTCCCGATGCTCGAGTGCTCGTCTCGAATAACGAGCCCCATTGAAGTCAATGGGAGACTCGAGCATTTTTCACTGAAAGAACACATTGAAAGAACGCTAAAGAAGGACACATCTGCTAACTCATCGGAAGACACACGTGCAGAACGTTGTTCTTCACAATAGTATATGAAGAACAATATGTTTGAAGAACACATTGCAGATGTTTCCATACATCTGCAATGTGTTCTTCACACATAATGTTCTTCATATACTATTGTGAAGAACACCGTTGGCACGCGTGTCTTCTGATAAGTTAGCAGATGTTCGGAACATCTGCAATCTGTTCTTCTCTGTGTTCTTTCTGTGGTGTTGGTCCTGCTCCAGCCCCGCTCAGCTCCAGCCTCCATTTCAGCCCCGCTCTGCTCTGCTCCAGCCCCGCTCTGCTCCGTGATGCCCGCTCTGATCCTCCATGCCCGCTCCAGCCCCGCTCCGTGATGCCCTCTCCTCCATGCCCGCTCCGATCCTCCATGCCCGCTCCAGCCCCGCTCCACTCCGTGATGCCCGCTCCAGCCCCACTCCGTTCCGTGATGCCCGCTCTGCTCCATGATGCCCATTCCTCTATGCCCGCTCCGATCCTCCATGGCCGCTCCTGTCCCACTCTGCTCCTCCATGCCCGCTCCAGCCACCGCTTCTCTCCTCCATACCTGCTTGGTGATGCCCGCTCCACTCCTCCATGCCCACTCCAGCCCCATTCCACTTCAGCCTCCGCTCCTGCATGCCTGATCCAGCGTCTGCGCTCGTGTCTTCGGCTAAGTGAGCAGATGTTCGGAACATCTGCAATATGTTCTTCACTGTGTTCTTCACTGTGTTTTTCACTTAAATGATCCTGTGGTCACTGTGTTCACTGTTTTAATTGTATTCTTCACTGTTCTTCACTGTCTTTTCTTAATTAAATGCTCGATCTTGAGCAGGGGAAATACTCGTCCGAGCAACGAGCCGTTCCGAGTACTCTAATACTCGAACGAGCATCAAGCTCGGACGAGTATACTCGCTCATTTCTAATATTCACTAATCAGAGGACTATCTGTAAGGATATCTTAGTTTTGGATCCTAATAACCAGACACCATTTCATATCAGTCCTATAGATTGGCTCTAGTGTATCTCTTGATATCTATCGAGTAATGGGCTTGTTAGCCCCTGAGCTCCCATAATCCCTATTCCTCATGCATCTTGTTCCTTGTAAAGATGACAACACGCTAGCTACCTAGTTATTTAATCCATTTATTTGCTACCAGGTAGTGAGGGAAAGCTGCTAAATTATTAGGAGCAAGGTAGCTAAATCAAGTGTTAGTGAATGAGGTGTGCTGGATGTGTGAGAGAAGGAGGGGAGTTAGTAGCAAATGAATGGAGTATGATGTTAAAAATGTTGGTAAAGATATGAGCCAATAAAGGATACAGATCGAGGTAACCAGCATCCATAAGAAAGAATATGGACAAAATAGGATATCTAATGCTTGTAAATGCCTGTATATCCATATAATTTTGTATGTTGTTGTGTTTAACTTAGAAAATTCAATAAAAAGGATTGAAACGAAGAAAGTGACTATTTTAACCGTAATGAATCACTTTCTTGCTATGACATCATGATTTGGCTTGGGTGATATGCTTAAGTATTAGAGACGCCAAGGAAAAATCGGGACAAGTATGGTATCTGGTCAGGGGCCTGGGCCTTTATGATGAAGTTAAAGGTTTCAGGTAACTCGGTTGCCCGCATCCCTTCATCAGCCTTCCTGGGGAGGGATCACATCCAGATCTTCTTTCAGGGTCAGCCGAAGCTGTGTCACAGGTGTGGTGACCCAACACATTTAAGTGCAAACTGCACCGTGCAGAAGTGCGCATTGTGTTGTCCATCTCGCCGCATCTTGTAAGCAGATTCAGTGTCACCTGTGTGGTGACTTAGGTCACCAGTTCAGCTGTTGTCCTCGTTCTTTTGCCAAGACAGTTCTGGCTCCAGTGGGTGAAGGCCATGAGGCTGAATCTGCTGGGGAGGGAACTAGCAGAGGTGGAGGAACTGAGGGGCCAGGGAAGAAAGACAAGAAAGTTACGCCATCATTACAGAGGCGTCAGGAGAGGCGCCAAACGGACAGGGAGGTGGGGGAGTTGCGGGTAACTGCCTCCGGGCCCTGTCCTTCAGCCCAATCTTCTTGCTGAGGCCCTGAGGAATGATGAGTTGGATGAGGAGGTCAGGAGAATCCAGAGGGAGGAAGCGTCCACGCTCTCAGAATCCTCCAATTATGAGAGTATGGATGAGGATAATAGGGCGTGTAGGGCGCAAGCAGGGCGCAAGGATAAGAAAAAGAAGGGAGATTTTTAATCTTCTCCTACCCTGACTCAGAAGCCTAAGGAAGGTCAAACTGATTCCCCTCTGGTTGGTCTTTCCAACCGGTTCCAAGCCCTTGACAACATCTCTGCTTCAGAGGGTGAGGGTGAGGTTACGGAGATGGTGGGAGGGCTTTCAGGAGATGCTGAGTCTTCCGCTGGAGATGCTTCATCCTCAGAATGGGAGACTGTCCTGGAGTCCAGAGACAAGGGTGAAAGAGCTAATATGAAAACTACAGTGTCAAAAAAGAGAGCAAAAGTGTTCTCTACCGAAATTGAGAAGGGCGGTGGGAAAAAGAAAGCCGTCTAACTCAATCACTCATGATGGCGGCACCTACTCAGTTGACGCTGGCGTCCATTAATGTCGCCAACATTAAGTCTGATGCGGCTAGATTTGCGGCCCTTGATTTTCTCGGCTGTGTTGAAGCTGACATTTTATTTTTGCAGGAGACAAGGCTGCCAGATTTGGCGGCCGTGTTTAAAGCTAAGAGGGAATGGAGACTTATTGGTCTCTTGCGGCCAAGCCATATAGTGGAGAATGCCAAAGGGTTATTGAGTTAGGGATGGGGAGGTGCCTGATCCTGGATGTCTTCATGAAGGGACAAGAACTTTGTCTTATTAACATCTATGGTCCCCAGTCCAAGTGGGACTGGAAGTGTTTACGTGGATCAAGCCCTACTTTTTTACACGTCAGCAGGTGGTCTTTGTAGGGGACTTCAATGATGTCATGAGGAGGTCACAAGATAGGGGAGGTTCCAGAGACAAGCTGACTTATGATGGCGTTGCTCTTAATAGCATAGCTAGTGAGGCTCGCCTGGTGGATGTCCACATCCGGCACACCCCAGGCCACGCAGGGTTCACCTATTATACGGGTAGATGCAGGTCTAGAATAGACAGGTTTTATTTAAAGGAGGAAGCCATTTCTTCAGCAGTGTCCGTTGTTGAGGTGGATTTCTCCGACCACTGTTTAATTTTGTTTTCTCTGAATGTTACAGAGACCCCCCTGGATGGGAAGAGGCTAGTGGAAGCTCAATTAGTCTCTCCTGCAAGAAGCAGAGATCAGACAATCCTTTGAGGACTTTCTTCAGAGCCAAGTACCGTTGCTGGGCCTTTGAAGCAGTTAGTCAGAGTGGTGGGAGATGTTCGAGCCTCAGGAACCTGGACAGGTACCACCTTTATCAGGGCCTCAGAAGGAAACTCGAGCATCTCGTCTCGACTGGAGGTAGTATTGAGGACATCTCCAGAGTGAAATCTTTGCTTAAGAGGTGTCATTACGATAGACATTCATCTTTGGTTTTTAAAAGAGGGATTACGGGAAATACCGCTCATGCAACCCTTACAGAAACTGCAAGATGTCAGTGAGTGGTAAAGTTGTCACAGGACTAGATGACAGTACGGGATCCCTGAAAAGGTCCAGATCGGGGATCCTGGAGGTCGTCAGATCCTTCTACTCACACCTCTTAGGCAGGAAGAATCTAGATCAGGATGTGATGTCAGCTTTCTGGCTGAAACTGTTCCCTAACCAGGAGTAGACCCCTCTATTGATGTTTTGACTGAAATGATCAAGGAAGAGGAAGTCAGCCTGGCGATTGAAGGGCTCGTCCTCAAGAAATCACCAGGTCTGGATGGCTTAACATCTGAGTTTTATAAGACCTTTTGGGACTCCTTAGTTCCCCTCTTGACTGAGGTATTCAATGAGTAACTTTCCTCGGGCGCTGAGGAAGTCGGACCAGTGGAAGGGTTGGTCTTTGACCTCAGAGAAAGGGTGAATCTGATCTAAACTTATCTGCTTCCACTTCTGATATATCTGGGCAGTGTATGCATCTTGCCGGAACCACTCTGGACACGGGTCTACAGTCTGTTCTTCCAGCTGTTATGGGGGAATAGGCTAAACCTAAGGGAGGTTACTTACCGCACAAGGAGACAAGGAGGGTTGTATTCCTAGTGAATACTTTCATTAAGATCAATGTAGTAAACCTCTGGAAAGAGAGGGCTCCTCCGTGGGTATACTCCTGTAGGGGATGGTTTCGGCCTTTCTTCCAGGAATGGGAGACAGGAGGGCAAGTGAAGGATCTCCGTACAACGCATGGGCGTCTTCCGGCTTATGCCACCCCGGTTCTGAAGGTGATTCACCGGTGGGGTCTGGGAATGTGAGGAAACTCCTCGACAAGAGGGTTCTGTTGACCCATTTCCAGAAGCCTCTGGCCCTCAGGGATTGCCCAAGTCAGGATCGGGGTGTGGGTTTAAGTCTTTTGAATTCCATCATGATCCCTTTGAAGTTCTTGGACTTGACTTGGCGCTGCTTCAATGGAAAGCTGTGTGTGAGGGACAATATGAAGTGTTAGAGTTTTGAGGAATGGGGATGTCCCCAAGAGGAGTGCGGTGGCCTGCTGGAGAACATGGACCACTTCCTGCTTCATTGTCCCTTTAACACAGAGGTGTACAACCGGGTGGGTGGTTCCATCCATTGGCCCGGGTTGGCCGGTCTCTCCTATGCGGAGTGGGCCTATGGAGCATTCAGAGGCCTGGGTGGCCGGGACCGCTGCATGTTATTCCTAGTCAGCTAGTGGTCAGGTACCACACGTGGAACGCACAGTGCTTAGTATCGATGCAGCGTAAAATCCTCCCGGTGGATGAGGTGGTTAGGAACATTCTGGGTGACCTGGTGAAGGTGCGCTCTCTGGAGTATGAGAGGCTGGGCACGGGGAGGGCCTCTCTCCTTTATGGGGGTTCTCTTTTAGTGTCCCTTAGTCTGTCATCTTCCCTCCTGGTGTTGGGCTGATGCTGCACTGTAGATTTTTATTTTGTCTCACAGCCTTAGAATAAGCTTTTTTTCCATGACCTTTTCGATTAGTGTGATTTCCCTTTGTGACCACGGGCCTCTTCCCATTTACTCTCCTCCGCTGCCAGCCCTACATTCTGCTCCGCATCTGACCCTGAACCTTTGCCGCCTGTCTTGACCTCCTGCCTATCACCGACCACAAAACCTGCCTTCCGTTTCTGTACCTTGCCTTGGCAGCCACCCCGCACAAAGTTGCACCTGTGAAACGACCTGGTGGTACCTTTGCCGCTTTGCGGCGGGCTCTGCTGAAAACCAGGTGCCACATAGATTCTGGTCCCAGGTGTCGGCTTACGTGATTGTCCCCGGTGGTCCACTGGGTCCACTACCCCTGGAGCCTGACAAGTAATGACATGTATGTACACAGTGACTGCACCAGCAGCAGAATAGTGAGTGCAGCTCTCGGGTATTATACTTAATGTCTAATTTAGGACCAGATGAGGAATGTAATTTATTTATTATAAAAGCAACTTAATGAAATCTACCACTTTGAAAATTGCTAGTTAACCCAAGCATACTTCTGTCTAGCTGCCTGCACCCGGATGCGGGATCTTATGTTGATTATCTATAAAACCTTGTGCTGGCAAAAAAAATTGCTCTGTAATTTTGCACATTAACACGAACACTCCTCTGCAAATCACACAGGGCGCTCCGGCTCTCTGGCTGCTTCTAATTATTCGTGCCTGCGTGCTGTGTATTATACCTGCACCCTTCCATTCTGCAGAATCGGTGATGTCACCCGGCTCTTGGGCGATCTTTTTCCTGCACACTTATCAACCGAGATGCAGCCATTCTGCAAAATTCAACCCAGAGCCTGGGCAAAAGAGGTGATGATCTCGCATGCACAAGAGTTCTCGAAATCCAGGTGATGTTATCGGCTCAAGTGAACTGCAGAATTGGGGGTTTGGGTATAATACACAGCACGCAGGAGGCGTGAAACATTGGAAGCAACCGGAGCCTCCTGTGTGATATGCAGACGAGCGCATAGTGCTAATTTGCATAATTTAAAGAGCAATATTATTAACACCCCACAATGTTTTATGGGTAATTAACATAAGATCCTGCATCAGGGTGCAGGCAGCTAGAGAGGTAGGCTTGAGTTAACTATCTATTTTCAGTATTGGTAGATTTCCTTTTAAAAGTGAAAATGGATTACTTGTTTTTGTTTCCTTTTGTAAAATGAGCTTCTCCTATGTGATGTGATCCGCTATGTAATTGAACCCTTTTGCCAGCTCAGATTCATCCTTGTGTATTCTGCATTACCATGATAAATTTAGCAAAATTTCAATAAATGACAAAAGCTTTGCATGAGACCTTTGATAAGAACTTGTTGTGTTATCGGGATCCTCACACTACAGGAGAGATGGCTGATACTATATGGGGTGACGGTGATGTCTGGTCACTCCTGGTCCCGGGACTGGTGGCTCTCATAGCCGGACTGGTGGTACATTCATTTATTATAGGAGTCAATGTCAGTGACTGGTGGAGAGGAAGATCGGTGACTCCTGTTGACCACATTGTGACTTCTCTTGGGATTTCCCGGATCGGTGCTCAGTTTGCTTGTAGTTTAGATGTGATGTTGGTTGCATTCTTGTTGAGTAAGCAGGAAATTCTAAATGTGTATGTGGTGAATCTTGTTCGGAAACCCCTGGATTTAAGTGTCACTTTGGCTATTTTGGAATCAATTTATATTTTCTTCACTTATGCCAACGTTTGGTTGACATCTCTGCTCTCCATCGTTTTGTGCCTGAAGGTCTCCAACCTCCACACCAGACTGTTCCTGTATCTGAGGAGGATGATATTACACAGGACTGGTTGTCTCATTGTAGCCTCACTACTTCTCTCTGTTATAAATTGTGTGATAGGTCAATTTATGAGATTCTCTAAGGTGACCACAGGTGGAACTTATAATGTAACTACAATTAGACTATTTAAGGCGGAAAATATTTTATTGATGTTTTTTATTGGAACTTTCCTCCCTCTGCTTTTCTATTTCCTCTCCTCAGTTCTCCTCTTCGCCTCATTGTATCATCACACAACAAGGATGAAGATGAGCAGTAACTTATCCATCAACCTGGAGACATATTACTCAGCGATGAGATTTGTGTCCTTTACTGTCATATATAACACCATGTACTTCTTTGGTCATTTTATTGTTTTTTTATTTCACCAATTTTATAATGTGTTGATTATTTGGCCTTACCTTATCCTGGACCTTCTCCCAATTCTCCATTCCTCTTACCTTATCTATACAACGACAAAACTCAGGAATCAGATTTCCAAAGTTCTGCAGAAAGTAATGAATTTCTTTTTCTATAGGAAAAATACAGAGACAAGAGAGACCATAGAAGTAGCAGCTCAATAAGGAGAATTGGGGGGGGGGGGGGTATGTAGTAAATAAGTATCATCCTGATGGATCCATGTTTCTGTGATGACCTGCAGATCCAAAGATTTGGATTATCAGCTTAACTGAAGAACAAGATGTGTTAAGGTCGTTAGATAAACCTTGGAGTGCAGGAGAGTTGTAAGTGGTGAAGGAAGGAGGGAAGGACTGACTAGAGAACACTCATGGGATAGGTGGATGGTAGGTGAGTAGCTAAACAAAACCTAAAGGGAACCTGTCATCAAAAATTGGCCTAATAACCACTACCAGTTTGGTGGCATCATTTAGAAAATCAACTTCGAAGTTAGATGTAAGTTACATGAATAAAGTCAGGGAGGTGGAGAGTTCAACACTAAAGTCAAGGTCTCCCTGCCGCTGAACACCTCCTCCATGTGATTGACTCAATGCATCGGACCTCAGGAGATTTGATCAATGATTTCCCTGGAAGCAGGTCCATAAATTACATGAAGTGGTTGTTTTGAGGCAGGGAAAGCTTGACTTCACTGTTAAACTCCGCCTCTTTGACTTCATAAAACCAATTTATATCTCACTTTAAAGTTGATTTTCTTGATGATGGCACCACACTGGGCCATAATAGGAACATCATCTAGAAGCCGCTCAGCTGCTTGACAACATACTGGTAGTGGTTTATTAGGCCAATTCCTGATGACAGGTTCCCTTTAACATTAGGACGATGACAGAAATTATTTTTAAATTTGTGTGAGTGTTACATTTTCGCTTGTATAGAAGTGTTTCTAGTATATCTATCTATCTATCTATATACTCTGATGCCTTATGAAAAATGTAAATTCTTGGTAAGAGGAACCTCATTTCTATTGTTTTATCTGATCATGATATCACCCTGGAATGTCTCATTTTGTTTGCATTTGTACCCCATAATCTTTGCATTGCTGTCGAATACAATGGCTAAAATATCAAGAATTAATTTTTTGATTATTATTACTATTTTTATTATATAAAGTATTATTTGTTATGTAGGGACTCAATTTGTCATGGAGCAATTATCGATTATTATTGATTGTGACACATAACAATCAATAATTCAAAGAAACACCTACCAGCACTGTCCTAATGGTGGCCATGTCCTACAGTGAAGGTATGTACACCAGGTTCTATATTGACAAGCTTAAAAATAACTATTGGCACCTGCCCACCCTGAATAAGTCATTATTTCATTCATTATGCCAGTTACAAAAAAATAAAACAGGGACACCCACTTATTCTCACGTGAATATTTAAGCAACTGCAAAGAGAGACTCTGTACCCCAATACAGTCACATTTCCATACAATTATTGCTTCTGTACATACACCCAGATACACAGTCCTCTAGGTGCTGTACATACACCCTCCTCTAGGTACTGTACATACACCCAGATACACAGTCCTCTAGGCATAGCTCCCAACCGTCCCGATTTTGACGCGAAAGTCCCATTTTTCGTACCTCTGCCCCGCGTCACGGGCAGCTATGAGATTGTCACGGAATTTCCCCCCAGGTCCCGCTGCTGTGTCCCCATAGTAAATACTTTGAAAGCCTGAACTCACAGTACAGAATGGCAGGGAATCCTTTTCAGAGAAGTGTCGGGCTTAGCGGAAAGCAGGGACCACGTCATCAGCTTCAGATCTCTATCCATATATGGTCACTGCATCTCCTAGGGTTCCCCAGAGCAGACATCGGGCTGGGAATCCTTTTCAGAGAAGTGTCGGCTTAGCCGGAGAGCAGGGACCACGTCATCAGCTCAGATCAGCATCTCTCCATATATGGTCACTGCATCTCCTAGGGTTCCCCAGAGCAGACATCGGGCTGGGAATCCTTTTCAGAGAAGTGTCGGCTTAGCCGGAGAGCAGGGACCACGTCATCAGGTCTGATCAGCATCTGTCCATATATGGTCTCCAGGGCTTCCCCAGACACAAGCTCTTTATTTAATTAAATTAAGTTTTGGCCAGGCTGAGATTCGAACCTGGGACCCTCTGCACTGTTGACAGGAGCCTTAACTAACTGAGCTATAAGCCCAGTGATACAGAGCTGAGGATTCCTGGTAACTAAGAAGTGTTATCTGCCACTGATAAATAGAGAGGGATCTTCTCAGAGATTATTATTGTAATTATTGAGACTATTATTATTATTATTATTATTATACTTTATTATTTTTATTATTATTGAGACGATTATTAATAATAATAAAAATAATAATAATCATCTCAATAATAATAATAATCTCCATAATAATAATAATAATAATAATAATAATAACAATAACAATAATAGTCGCAATAATTACAATAATCTCTGAGAAGATCCCTCCCTTTATACCAAGGCATTAAATCTGTGTCACAGTGTAACAGTAGTCATAGTTCTTAGTTACCAAAATTCTAAACCTTGATAATCACAGAGCTAATAGCTCAGTTGGTTGGGGTACTGTTATTATTGTACATGGACATTGCAAGTTCTAGGTTCAAATCCCATAGAGGATAATTTTTTTTTTTTTTTTATTGGGATGATTTTTATTATTATAATATGGCTAAAATTTGGGGCGTGGTCAGAGAGTGGTTGGGGGTGTGGCTTAGGGGGATCGCGTGCCACCATTTTGTCCCTCTTTCCCTTTCACAAATGTTGGGAGGTATGCTCTAGGTACTGTACATACACCCAGATACACACTTCTCTAGGTGCTGTACATACACCCAGATATACACTCCTCTAGGTGCTGTACATACACCCAGATATACACTCCTCTAGGTGCTGCACATACACCTAGATACACCCTCCTCTAGGTGCTGTACATACACCCAGATACACACTCCTCTAGGTACTGTACATACACCCAGATACACACTCCTCTAGGTACTGTACATACACCCAGATACACACTCCTCTAGGTACTGTACATACACCCAGATACACAGTCCTCTAGGTAAAGTACATACACCCAGATACACAGTCCTCTAGGTACTGTACATACACCCAGATACACACTCCTCTAGGTACTGTACATACACCCAGATACACACTCCTCTAGGTACTGTACATACACCCAGATACACACTCCTCTAGGTACTGTACATACACCCAGATACACACTCCTCTAGGTACCGTACATATACCCAGATATACACTCCACTGGGTACTGTACATACACCCAGATACACCCTCCTCCAGGTGCTTTACATACACCCAGATACATGCTCCACTAGGTATTGTACATAAACCCCGGATATACCCTCCTCTAGAAGCTGTACATGCACCCAGATACACACTCCTTCAAGTACTATACATAGCTCCCAACCGTCCCGATTTTGTCGGGAAAGTCCCGTTTTTCTCACCTCTGCCCCGCATCACGGGCAGCTGTCAGATTGTCACGGATTTTTGCCCCAGGTCCTGCATGTCCCGGCGCTGTGTCCAAATAGTAAATACTTTCAAAGCCAGAACTCATAGTACAGAATGGCTTCTACAGACATCGGGCAGGGAATCCTTTTCAAAGAAGTGTCGGGTTAGCGGAGAGCAGGGACCACGTCATCAGGCTCAGATCAGCATCTGTCCATATATGGTCTCCTAGGGCTTTCCCAGACACAAGCTCTTTATTTAATTAAATTAAATAAATTTGTGCCCAGTCTGAGATTTGAGCCTGGGACACTCTGCAGGAGCCTTAACTAACTGAGCTATAAGCCCAGTGATACATATCTGAGGATTTCTGGTAACTAAGAAATGTTATCTGCCACTGTTACACTGTGACACAGACTTAATGCACTTATATATAGAGAGGGATCTTCTCAGAGATTATTATTGTAATTATTGAGACTATTATTATTATACATTTTATTATTTTTATTATTATGGAGACGATTATTAATAATAGTAAAAATAATAATAATCATCACAGCGCTAATAGCTCAGTTGGTTGGGGCACTGTTATTATTGTACATGGACACTGCAAGTTCTAGGTTCAAATCCCATAGAGGATAATTTATTATTTTTTTTATTGAGATGATTTTTATTATTATAATATGGCTAAGATTTGGGGCGTGGCCAGGGAGTGATTGGGGGTGTGGCTTAGGGGGATCGCCGCAGCACGCTACGCGTGCCACCATTTTGTCCCTCTTTCCCTTTCACAAATGTTGGGAGGTATGCTCTAGGTACTGTACATACACCCAGATACACACTCCTCTAGGTGCTGTACATACACCCAGATATACACTCCTCTAGGTGCTGTACATACACCCAGATACACCCTCCTCTAGGTGCTGTACATACACCCAGATACACACTCCTCTAGGTACTGTACATACACCCAGATACACACTCCTCTAGGTACTGTACATACACCCAGATACACAGTCCTCTAGGTATTGTACATACACCCAGATACACACTCCTCTAGGTAAAGTAAATACACCCAGATACACAGTCCTCTAGGTACTGTACATACACCCAGATACACACTCCTCTAGGTACTGTACATACACCCAGATACACACTCCTCTAGGCGCTGTACATACACCCAGATATACACTCCTCTAGGTGCTGTACATACACCCAGATATACAGTCCTCTAGGTACTGTACATACACCCAGATACACAGTCCTCTAGGTACTGTACATACACCCAGATACACCCTCCTCTAGGTGCTGTACATACACCCAGATACACACTCCTCTAGGTACTGTACATACACCCAGATACACACTCCTCTAGGTACTGTACATACACCCAGATACACACTCCTCTAGGTACTGTACATACACCCAGATACATGCTCCACTAGGTATTGTACATACACCCAGATACACACTCCTCTAGGTACTGTACATACACCCAGATACACACTACTCTAGGTATTGTACTTACACCCAGATACACACTCCTCTAGGCGCTGTACATACACCCAGATATACACTCCTCTAGGTGCTGTACATACACCCAGATACACACTCCTCTAGGTGCTGTACATACACCCAGATATACAGTCCTCTAGGTACTGTACATACACCCAGATACACAGTCCTCTAGGTACTGTACATACACCCAGATACACCCTCCTCTAGGTGCTGTACATACACCCAGATACACACTCCTCTAGGTACTGTACATACACCCAGATACACACTCCTCTAGGTACTGTACATACACCCAGATACACACTCCTCTAGGTACTGTACATACACCCAGATACATGCTCCACTAGGTATTGTACATACACCCAGATACACACTCCTCTAGGTACTGTACATACACCCAGATACACACTACTCTAGGTACTGTACATACACCCAGATACACACTCCTCTAGGTACTGTACATACACCCAGATACACACTCCTCTAGTTACTGTACATACACCCAGATACACACTCCTCTAGGTACTGTACATGTACCCAGATACACAGTCCTCTGGGTACTGTACACACACCCAGATACACACTCCTCTAGGTACCGTACATATACCCAGATACACACTCCTCTAGGTACTGTACATACACCCAGATATGCACTCACCGGCCACTTTATTAGGTACACCATGCTAGTAACGGGTTGGACCCCCTTTTGCCTTCAGAACCACCTCAATTCTTCGTGGCATAGATTTAACAAGGTGCTGGAAGCATTCCTCAGAGATTTTGGTCCATATTGACATGATGGCATCACACAGTTGCCGCAGATTTGTCGGCTGCACATCCATGATGCAAATCTCCCGTTCCACCACATCCCAAAGATGCTCTATTGGATTGAGATCTGGTGACTGTGGAGGCCATTTGTGTCCAGTGACCTCATTGTCATGTTCAAGAAACCAGTCTGAGATGATTCCAGCTTTATGACATGGCGCATTATCCTGCTGAAAGTAGCCATCAGATGTTACAGGGTACATTGTGCTCATAAAGGGATGGACATGGTCAGCAACAATACTCAGGTAGGCTTTGGCATTGCAACGATGCTCAATTGGTACCAAGGGGCCCAAAGAGTGCCAAGAAAATATTCCCCACACCATGACACCACCACCACCAGCCTGAACCGTTGATACAAGGCAGGATGGATCCATGCTTTCATGTTGTTGACGCCAAATTCTGACCCTACCATCCGAATGTCGCAGCAGAAATCGAGACTCATCAGACCAGGCAACATTTTTCCAATCTTCTACTGTCCAATTTCGATGAGCTTGTGCAAATTGTAGCCTCAGTTTCCTGTTCTTAGCTGAAAGGAGTGGCACCCGGTGTGGTCTTCTGCTGCTGTAGCCCATCTGCCTCAAAGTTCGACGTACTGTGCGTTCAGAGATGCTCTTCTGCCTACCTTGGTTGTAACGGGTGGCGATTTGAGTCACTGTTGCCTTTCTATCAGCTCGAACCAGTCTGCCCATTCTCCTCTGACCTCTGGCATCAACAAGGCATTTCTGCCCACAGAACTGCCGCTCACTGGATGTTTTTTCTTTTTCGGACCATTCTCTGTAAACCCTAGAGATGGTTGTGCGTGAAAATCCCAGTAGATCAGCAGTTTCTGAAATACTCAGACCAGCCCTTTTGGCACCAACAACCATGCCACGTTCAAAGGCCACAAATCACCTTTCTTCCCCATACTGATGCTCGGGAGAACTGCAGGAGATTGTCTTGACCATGTCTACATGCCTAAATGCACTGAGTTGCCGCCATGTGATTGGCTGATTAGAAATTAAGTGTTAACGAGCAGTTGGACAGGTGTACCTAATAAAGTGGCCGGTGAGTGTATATTTTTATTGTATGGAACTTTCTTGGCTTTATAAAATTATTAGTTTTCTCCCGGCTCTACATTCCTCCTACCTGATCTACAGAACGGCCAAATTAAGGAATGAGATGTCCAAGGTTCTCCAGAACTTCATGGATTACTTATTACAAAGGACAAATGCCCATAATAGCGAAACATAGAAGCTGAATATCGGTCAGGTACATCTGGGATAAGGACACATTGGGGCAGATTTACTTACCCGATCCCGTCGCAATCCCGTGGTGCATTGTCCGACGAGGGTTCGGTTCCGGCGCGATTCACTAACATCGTGTACCGAGTTCCTGCATGTGTCACTGCTGCGCCGAGGTCCGCCGGAGTTCACCTTCTTCTTCCCTGTGCATGTGAGTGCTTGATCTTGTGACACAAATCCTTTTTTAAATTCTGCGGTTTGTCTGATTCCGTTGGGTTGTCCGACGACCACGCCCCCTGATTTCTGTAGCGTACAAACCGGCGCCGATGCGACACAATCCAATCACGTGCGCCAAAATCCCAGGGCAACTCGGTGCAAAACGGAAATATTTGGGAAACCCGACGAAAGTGCGGTGTTCGGACCCTTAGTAAATGAGCCCCATTGTGTCATCTCCTCTATATAGATCATTTAAACATCATGCACTTGATTAAGAGACTTCAAGGAAGCTAAAATAACTTATAATCATTGCATCTAACAACAAATGTTTTCTGCTTTAATTGTTGACTTTAAGGGCAGTGTCATGTATCTCATGGTGTCCTGTATCTGGGTCTCCTGGCCCCCGGAGCTGATCGCTCTCTTAGCCGGAATGGTGACCACGTGCGACTTTTCTTTGATTTCCTTGGATTCTACTAATTTCTTAAGTCTTTTCTGCAGGAGACAGCACTGATTTGATGATATTGAATGAGTATGACCTGGAGCATGGGAAAGATAGATGTCCCCTGTGTGTATTTTGTTATTAAAGAATTGTTCCGAAGCTGAATATATTTACATATAGGTCTGCTGAAATTACATGCAGGGTCTAGCTACTGGGGCAGCACAGTGGCTCAGTGAGTAGCACTTCTGCCTTGCAGCGCTGGGGTCCTGGGCTCTAGTCCCAGGTCAACATCTTCAAAGAGTTTGTATGTTCTCTCCGTGTTTGCGTGGATTTCCTTCCACACTTCAAAACATACTGGTGGGTTGATTAGATTGTGAGCCCCATGGGGACAGGGACCAATTTGACAAATTCTGTGCAGCGCTGCGTAACCTGTAGGTGCTATATAAATAAAGAATTATTATTATTATAGGGGATATTGGGGGTCATTTACTAAGGGCCCGATTCGCGTTTTCCCGACGTGTTACCCGAATATTTCCGATTTCCCCTGAATTGCCCCGGGTTTTTGGCGCACGCGATCGGATTGTGGCGCATCGGCGACGGAATATGCGCAACGGAAATCAAGGGCGTGGCCGAACGAAAACCCAACGTATTCGGAAAAACCACCGCATTTAAAAACGGGAAATGTGTCGCTTGGGACGCACTTTCCTTCACTTGGTCCGGCTCGGTGAATTTCAGGGCATTCGGATGCTTTTCAGCGCAGCAGCGCCACCTGGTGGACGGCGGAGGAACTGCCTTAGTGAATCCCGGCCGGACATGGAATCCACCGCAGAGAAGGCGCCGCTGGATCGTGAATGGGCCGGGTAAGTAAATCTGCCCCATTATATGGTAAAGGATTCCTATAGATGATGTGAGACACTTTGTTTTGCATTTTGTATCTGCTTTCCTTTTGTTGTGAAATCACAATTGTTATTTATGGCCCAATGTTCTATTACTTTGTGCAGGACATCCCTGTAGTAACTATCTGCCTGCTGTGATATTAATATGTATTTTTTGTTACTAGTGAAATCAATAGAACATTAAAGTCTTTGGAATATGTTTTCTTCAACTTTGTTGTTGTTTTATAATATCATTATATGAAATAATACTCTCCCTGTGCTGTGACATCACTGTATTCAGTAACATCAAGAGAAATTGTATATTCTCTAAACCCATAAACAATGATATCATTTTATCCCAGTCCACACGTAGCTCTTCAAACCATTAGTAAAGCACTTGTGGTTCCCTATTGGGAGTTTCAATACCAGTGGGGGGTCACTTTCTGGGGGTTTGAGATGAGGCTAGAAAACATGTATATATACACACACACATATAAGAAATATCCAAAGGTGCAGCATCCAAAATAGCCAAGTAGGCAAAGAGATGAACCGATGGATAATAAAATATAATAGGCTAAGTATAGATATATAAATATATAGATACACAGAAATAGAAATATGTATAAAAATATAAATATATATATAAAAAAAATGGTAATTGGATGTAAGCAGAGTCAGATACCGAACAACACCAATATAAAAATCGTAAAGGGAGTAGATTCGTGTATAATCATTGGTAGCACTAGATATAAAAATAAAATTATTATTATAAAAATATTAAATTATAAAATTATTATTATTATAATAAATTATTGGAATAAAAGGTCATCCTTCAGATGACTTCATAAAGCTGGTAAATTGGTGTCCCCATAGGTCAATAATATATATAGATCATTATTAGAGATGAGCGAGCACTAAAATGCTCGGGTGCTCGTTATTCGAGACGAACTTTTCCCGATGCTCGAGTGCTCGTCTCGAATAACGAGCCCCATTGAAGTCAATGGGAGACTCGAGCATTTTTCAAGGGGACCAAGGGTCTGCACAGGGAAGCTTGGCCAAACACCTGGGAACCTCAGAAAAGGATAGAAACACCACGGAAATGGACAGGAAACAGCAGGGGCAGCATGCATGGATGCATGTGAGGCTGCTTAATCGCACCATTATGCCAAAATTATGGGCAACAGCATGGCCATGACAGAGTGACCGAATGAGGCTAGATAGCATCTAAAACATCCAATAATTGACCCTGACACTATAGGGGACGGCATGCAGAGGCAGCGGCAGCAGCGGCAGGCTAGAGAGTGTCATGGCGATATACCCTAAATGGACTCAGGTTTCACCAAAGGAGGTGAAATGATTTCCTATGTGAACAAAAGGTTGACAGTATATTTAGTCGATAACACAGCATGGTGGCGACATAGTGACCAAGTTCCATAACGTATCTGGTGAAACACCCGAAAAATTAGCCTGACACAGCTCGTTTAATAAAGGGACGACATGTGGAGGCAGCCATGGAGACGACTTCCATGATTAAGAGTGACTACTGGGGCATCCATATTGCGCTGCTATGATTGCAACTTCAGGTCTCCAGCATGGCGGCGACAGATGGGCCGAGTTCCATTATGTATTTGGTGAAACACCTGAAAATTCTGCCTGACACAGCTCCTTTGATAAGGGGATGATGTGCTGTATATCCTCTCGCTCTCCAGCGTCTGGGGTATAGAGAGTTTAAAGTTGCGCATGGAGACATTGGTGGATGCTGTGGAGGATCGTGGAGGCAAAATGGACAGGAAACAGCAGGGGCAGCATGCATGGATGCCTCTGAGGCTGCCTAATCTTGGGATGGAGCTGGCGGTCCGCTGCCAGGCGAGCTTTCGCCTGTCCAAGCCCCTGTCTCTCGGCTCCTCCCCACCCAAAATGGGCCTGGGGGCCAGAAGCGTTTACTTTGAAAAAATTATAATTTTCAAAGCAGGCCGTGTCGTTTGAATATTTCACCTAGGAATAATGGAATAGCATAGTGGTTCTATTTTTAATGGTTCCATGATTAAGAGCGACAGTATGGGGCATTCATATTGCGCTGCTATGATTGCAACTTCAGGTCTCCAGCATGGCGGCGACAGATGGGCCGAGTTCCACTATGTATCTGGTGAAACACCTGAAAATTCTGCCTGACACAGCTCGTTTGATAAGGGGACCATGTATGGAGGCAGTGAACTAGTAGTAGATTAAAGGTGCTGCAGTTAAAACTATGTTAGTTGGATCTTGGGATGGAGCTGGCGCTCCGCTGCCAGCCGAGCTTTCGCCAATCCAAGCCCCTGTCTCTCGGCTACTCCCCAAACAGCACTTCTAAGAACCTTTTGTATAAGATCAACTGTAGTAGTGTTCTTATAAGTTTGGATTATGGCGGGTGAGGGGAATGTAAACAGATGCGCAAGAAGCGCTGAAATAATATTGGTAAATGATAAAAGTTTGCCAGTATATTTTGTGGATTACACAGCAGGGTGGCGACAAAGTTAACAAGTTTGATGTGGAAGCCATGAAAACAACCCGAAATTCTGCCTGACACAGCTCGTTTGATAAGGGGACCATGTATGGAGGCAGCTATATGGATGACTTTTGGAGGCAGCTATGGAGACAACATGTGGAGGCAGCTAAAAAGACGATGTGTGGAGGCTGCTATGGAGACAATTTAATTTGGATAGTGCCTGTATGTGGCAGTCCAAAAAAGTTTTCAAACCAGAGGAGCAGGTAGGTGGTCCTCCAGAAAAATTAAATAAATTGAGTGCCTGTATGTGGCAGTCCAAAAAGTTTTCAAACCAGAGGAGCAGGTAGGTGGTCCTCCATAAAAATTAAATAGATTGAGTGCCTGTATGTGGCACTCCCAAAAATTGTTTTGAAAAATTAAATACATAGAGTACTATAGATATAGCCAGTTGGCCCTGGAAAAAAATAGCCAGTTTCCTCTGCTTTAGTGTACAAAGAGGAGGAGAAGGAGGACAATGAGGAGGAGGAGTGCATACATTATTCAGGTTGAGCTTCTTTCACCTGGTGGAGAATGAAAATCCTGAGAAATCCAGGCTTTATTCATCTTGATAAGCGTCAGCCTGTCAGCGCTGTCAGTCGACAGGCGTGTACGCTTATCGGTGATGATGCCACCAGCTGCACTGAAAACCCGCTCAGACAACACGCTAGCGACAGGGCAGGCAAGAACCTCCAAGGCGTACAGCGCCAGTTCGTGCCACATGTCCAGCTTTGAAACCCAGTAGTTGTAGGGAACTGTGTGATCATTTAGGACGATGGTATGGTCAGCTACGTACTCCCTCACCATCTTTCTGTAAAGATCAGCCCTACTCTGCCGAGACTGGGGACAGGTGACAGTGTCTTGCTGGGGTGACATAAAACTGGCAAAAGCCTTGTAAAGCTTACCCCTTCCAGTGCTGGACAAGCTGCCTGCTCGCCTACTCTCCCTCGCTACTTGTCCCGCACAAGTATGCCCTCTGCCGCTAGCGCTGTCAGAAGGGAAATACTGTTTCAGCTTGTGCACCAGGGCCTGCTGGTATTCATGCATTCTCACACTCCTTTCCTCTCCAGGGATGAGAGTGGAAAGATTTTGCTTGTACCGTGGGTCCAGGAGAGTGAATACCCAGTAATCGGTGCTGGAATAAATTCTTTGAACGCGAGGCTCACGGGATAGGCAGCCTAGCATGAAATCTGCCATATGCGCCCAACACGCAAGAACTCACTCCCCTCACTGGCCTGACTCTCCATTTCCTCCTCCAACTCCTCCAACTCCTCTTCTTCTGCCCATACACGCTGAACAGTGAAGGACTGAACAATGGTCCCCTCTTCTTTTTCGCCAACATTCTCCTCCTCTTCCTCCTCATCCTCCTCCACCTCCTCCGATATGCGCTGAGAAACAGACCTGAGGGTGCTTTGGCTATCAACAAGGGAATCTTCTTCCCCCGTCTCTTGTGACAAGCGCAAAGCTTCCGACTTCACGCTGACCAGAGAGTTTTTCAACAGGCCAAGCAGCGGGATGTGTTGAGTCCTCAAAGTTACTCAGCACCTGACCGATATCAGACATCCACGTCCACTCCTCATTGTAGACTTGAGGAAGCTGACTGACCTGACTACCAGTTCTGGTGGAAGTTGACATCTGGCAGTCTACAATCGATCTGCGCTGCTGGTAAACTCTGGATAACATGGTTAATGTTGAATTCCACCTCGTGGGCACGTCGCACAACAGTCGGTGAGCGGGCAGTTGGAGGCGGCGCTGCGCTGCCCTGAGAGTGGCAGCATCTGTGCTGGACTTCCTGAAATGCGCACAGATGTGGCGCACCTTCGTGAGCAAATCAGACAGATTGGGGTATGTCTTGAGGAAACGCTGAACTATGAGATTTAACACATGGGCCAGGCATGGCACATGTGTCAGTCTGCCGAGTTGCAGTGCTGCCACCAGGTTACGGCCGTTGTCACACACAACCATGCCTGGCTTCAGGTTCAGCGGTGCCAGCCACAGATCAGTCTGCGCCGTGATGCCCTGTAATAGCTCTTGGGCGGTGTGCCTTTTATCGCCTAGGCTCAGCAGTTTGAGCACCGCCTGCTGTCGCTTAGCGACGGCACTGCTGCTGTGCCTAGAGCTACCGACTGATGGCGCCATGCCCACGGATGGTAATTCGGAGGAGGGGGTGGAGGAGGGGTGGGAGGAGAAGGAGGCATAGTAGGCCTTTGAGACCTGGACCGAGGTAGGCCCCGCAATCCTCGGCGTCGGCAGTATATGACCAGCCCAAGGGTCAGACTCGGTCCCAGCCTCCACCAAGTAAACCCAATGTGCCGTCAGCAATATATAGTGGCCCTGCCCGGCAGCACTCGTCCACGTGTCCGTGGTCAGGTGGACCTTGTCAGAAACGGCGTTGGTCATGGCACGGATGATGTTGTCTGACACATGCTTGTGCAGGGCTGGGACGGCACATCGGGAAAAGTAGTGGCGGCTGGGGACCGAATACTGATCGGCGGCGGCCGCCATGAGGTTTTGAAAGGCCTCGGTCTCTACCAGCCTATAGGGCAGCATCTCCAGGCTAAGCAGTTTGGAGATGTGGACGTTGAGGGCTTGGGCGTGTGGGTGGGTTGCACTATTCTTCCTTTTGCGCTCCAGCATCTGGGGTATGGAGAGCTGAACGCTGGTGGATGCTGTAGAGGATCGTGGAGGCGAAGATGGGGTTTTCACACGGGAGGTGTTTGGGCCGGGGTCCTGGGCAGGGGGCTGACTAGCAGATGACACAGGGGAAGGAGCAGTGGTGTGCCCGGCCGGAGGTGAATGGGCTTGGTGCCATTGAGTGGGGTGTTTAGCATTCATATGCCTGCGCATACTGGTGGTAGTTAAGCTAGTAGTGGTGGAACCCCTGCTGATCCTGGTTTGGCACAGGTTGCACAACACAGTCCGTCGGTCATCCGGTGTTTCTTTAAAGAACCTCCAGACTTCTGAAAATCTAGCCCTCGCCACGGGAGCTTGACTACGGGCAACACTTGGCGCTGATGCACCAGCTCTGGCCCTGCCTCTCCGTCTGGCCCCACCACTGCCTCTTCCAACCTGTTCTGCTATAGGACTCGCCTCCGTCTCAGAAGCACTGTGTTCACCCGGCCTATCAACCCAGCTTGGGTCTGTCACCTCATCATCCTCCGATCCCTCAGTCTGCTCCCCCCTCGGACTTCCTGCCCTGACAACAACTTCACCACTGTCTGACAACCGTGTCTCCTCATCGTCCGACACCTCTTTACACACTTCTTCCACTACGTGAATAATGTCATCATCACCCACAGACTGCGACTGGTGGAAAACCTGGGCATCGGAAAATAGCTCAGCAGCAGCAGGACAAGTGGTTTGTGACTGTGGGAAGGGTCCAGAAAACAGTTCCTCAGAGTATGCCGGTTCAAATGCCAAATTTTGGTGGGAGGGGGCAGACTGGGGGGAAGGAGGCTGAGGTGGAGGAGCTGGAGGAGTGCCGATTTCGGTGACATGGGTGGACTGCGTGGAAGACTGACTGGTGGACAAATGGCTAGAAGCATTGTCCGCAATCCACGACATCACCTCTTCACACTGTTCTGGCCTCAACAGTGCTCTACCACGAGTCCCAGTAACTTGAGACATGATGAACCTAGGGAGTGTACCTCTGCGGCGTTCCCCTGCTCCCCCATCAGCAGGTGGTGTCTCACCCCGCCCAGGACCACGGCCTCTGACCCCTGCAGTAGTTGGACGCCCACGTCCACGCCCTCGTCCTCTACCCCTAGCCCTCGGGTTAAACATTTTGAAAATGAAAGTTATAACTTTAATTTTTTTTTAACTTTTCTTTTGTGGTTTTTTTTTTTTTTTGTGTTTTTTAGTTTTTAAAACCAAACGATGCTATCCTATTGCTATGGCTATTTTCTAGCCAAGTATGAAAGCACACTGCTATGCCAGATGAGATGACGCTGAGTTATTAAAAAAATAAACGTAAAATAAAAAGAAACTGGCAGACTGTGCCTAATTGAAATCCAACCCCTAATAAATTGTCCCACTATGGTGTTTGAGGTGGATATCTGTGTCACTAAGAGCTAAACACAACGGTAGCAAGTCCCCTTGCAAATTCCTCACAATATGGTACTAGCTGCAAAAAAAAAAAAAAAAATGTATAACGTTATTGTAGCCCTAAGAAGGGCTGTTGGGTTCTTGTAGAATCACTCCTGCCTAACACTATTCTAATAGAACAGCCTAACGCTTTCCCTGACCAGCAGCAGCTCTCTCCCTAGCGGCATCCAGACACAGAATGATCCGAGCAGCGCAGGCAGGGGCTAGTCTATCCCAGGGTCACCTGATCTGGCCAGCCAACCACTGCTATCGACGTGTAAGGGTACCACGTCATGCTGGGTGGAGTGTAGAGTCTCCTGGCTTGTGATTGGCTCTGTTTCTGGCCGCCAAAAAGCAAAACGGCGGGAGCTGCCATTTTCTCGAGCGGGCGAAGTATTCGTCCGAGCAACGAGCAGTTTCCAGTACGCTAATGCTCGAACGAGCATCAAGCTCGGACGAGTATGTTCGCTCATCTCTAATGCTGAGTCCTTAAAATGTCCGACAATATGTAAAATGGCGTCTGAGTCTAGTGTAATATCTTTAACATTTCCCCCCTTTTGAGCTTTGCATGGCCTGTAACTTTTGTCCAGGGTGACCTCCTCAAACTCCCGGTACCCACAGGTAGGCTAAACCCTTACCTGCTGGACTTGTTAACTCTTCACCAGATCCCCTGGAGGCCAGTCACTCGGGGGTTACAGGCCTGCATACTCAAATTACATAATTGTGTTTCCATAGTTTATGGGTTTATTAACAGGCTGGTTCTTCAACAAGATGGTATCCTCCACACAGGGACTTCTCCTGTCATGGTTCTTACTGCCTGGACGGCCATCTGGGACATGGTGGACTTGATGAGGGGGACCACACAACACGCAATAAGTGACGACAGCAAAATCACAATCCCCAATATCACCCCCACTAAAAGGAAACCCTTCCAATCCCCCCACCCACAAAGTGAAGGACAAAGTGTCCACCCCAGAGTTTCTCTTGAGTTCCCTGGACAGTCCTTCAATCTCTTCAAGTGCATGGGTAATGGATCCATAGGGGGCGATGTCATCTGGGATGTACATGCAACAAGCCACTCCCACCATCTTACAGACTCCTCCCTTCTCAGCAAGGTTCATGTCCAGAGCCATGCGGTTCTGGGAAGCATCTTGGATATAAATCATAAATCTCTGTTGATTACAATAAAACCAGTTAACCCAATCAACATCTTTACTCATAGCTCTCTGGGGAATAATGGACTCTAGACCTGCCCATATCTGATTGTGGGCCTTGTACTCATCTGGGACCCCCCCTTGGTGCTCCCACTGTATCCATATAAACGTTGTCATCCTGGTCAGCCCTATAGATACAGTGATAGTCATGGTTGGGGTGTCCCTGAGCATACAGTCAGTCAGAAGAGACCAGCTAGCAAGAATAAGTAAGTTTGCAATAGAAAGCGTGGAAGCGTGCTGACTTCCCCCTAGCTTCACAGACGTGGCACTGGTCAGCAGGACTTGGAAAGGACCATCGTAGCGAGGCTCCAGACTCTCTCTCTGGTGTCTCTTTACCACCACGTAGTCTCCAGGCTTCAGTGTATGCGTCCTGAGGTCTCTGTCTGGATCTGAAAAAGGAATCAGAAACACTTTGCGGACCTTTTCCAAGGCCTGGCTCAACTGTGTGGCATGTTCCACCTGGTTTCCTGCCATCAGATATAGGGCCTGTGGGAAGTAGGGGCTTAGTCTGGGTGCACAGCCAAAAAATACTTCAAAGGGGGACAATCCCATCTTTCTGTTGGGGGTGTTCCTAACTGAATGGTGGGCAGCAGGAAAGCACTCACGCCATGGTTTCCCTATTACTTCCATGGCCTTCTGGATCTCTAACTTAAGAGTGCCATTTATTCTCTCAAACCCACAACTAATTCGGGAAGGGTAAGGGGTGTGCAGGGCCTCTTCTACACCCAGGAGGGACAAGGCTTTAGGTTTTTACCTGTCCAGTGAAGTGGGTTCTGCGACCGGACTCTATGGTCTCTGGAAGTCCAAACCTGCAGAAAAATCTCACTCACCAACTTCTTGGTTGCAGCTCTGGCAGTAGCCTTGGTCATGGGAGAAGCTTCTGGCCACCCTGGAAAGAGATCAATGCACACAAGCACGTACTCCTACGTGCCACTTTTGGTAGCTGGATAAAATCCATCTGCAGTCTTTGGAAGGGATACAGCAGCTTGGGTGTCACCTTCTGTGGGGACTTTACCACCTTACCCGGGTTGTGGCGGGCACAGACTATAAAGGCTTTCACTAGTCTAGTGACAGGGGTAGTAATGCCCGGGGCAAACCACTGGTGGTTTATGAGCACAAGCATGGCCATTTTGGATGTGTGTGTGTGTCCGTGGGCTACTTGACTTACTGTCGTGTGCAGGGCTCTGGGCAGGCACACCCTCTCTCCCAGCATCCAGGTCCCATAGGCATCTGGGCTCCAGCTTTCCTCCACACTCCCTTCACTTCTGATGACTCTCGGGCCACCAGGGACTGGTACACCTGTGGATCAAACTTTTAGCTCAGAACTCACCGCTGAGACTTCAGGACAGTCTCTGGACTCCATCTGTGCAGCTGCCTTCACCATCCTGTCAGCCACATACTTGCCCTTGGCTTGTATAGTTACCAAATTGTGTGTGCTTTAACTTTTACTATCCTCACCTCTTGTGGAAGTAAGAGAGCATCCATGAGCTCTTTACCCAGCTTGCCATGCTTAAAGGGGGTCCCTGCAGAGGTGAGGAAATCTCTAGCCTTCCATATGGGTTCATAGTCGTGTTTAGACCCCAGGACTATACCTTGAGTATAGATGTTTGCCCTTTTACCTTCCACCAGCTGTAGCACTTCCCTGAGTGCCGTCACTTCACCTCCTGCGCTGACCTGTGTGGAGGGAGTGGTTCTGCTTGTACTACCTCATGTGCGCCACTGACCACTGTATATCCAGTGTAGAACCGTCTGTCTTCTCCTGCAGACCTGGAGCCATCTATGAGAAAAAACTCAACATCTGAGTTAATCACCCTTCTCTCCCCCCTCTCTGAATCCTGGAACACTGGTGAAAGAATGAAGGATTCAGAGCTGTGCACCTTATCAGTGTGACGGGGGATCAGGAGTGCACACTGGGGTCTGAGCTGTCTGGCCTTTGCTCAGATGCTTGGGCTGTACTTGGGTGAAGACACTGTGCAAGGTATGTGGGGTTTGCACTGTAACTGAGTGATCTAGGGTCTGGGATCAACTCACTGACCTTGCTGAGCAGATTGCTGGCTGCAGCTACTGACACATGAGGAGCTCCCCTCACGACTGAGTCTAACCGGGCCTAATAGTGGGCCACTGGGGAGGCCACCACGTTCCTGGACTCGACACCTGTGGCGTGGCCTAGATACTCAGTGCAAAATAAAACAAAAGTTTGATCCAGTGGGATGTGCCTAGGGCCGGTGCAGACAGGATTTGCCACCTTAAGGCTATAGAATGAATCAATTGCCTCTTGACTAAGGGCAAATGGGGAAGAGGCAATGCAGTCAGAAAGGGGCAACATCAGGCTGGAGGCAGCAGACCTTATCCCAGGCCGCAGGAGCTGGCCAGTCCTAGAAACATGTGCAGAGGCTTAGGGCCTCAGGGCAGGGGCACATTCTGGACTGCCAGCTTTCTCTCCTCTGGCAGGTAACTGCCTGTGGCTGAGAAGCAGTAGCCTAGGAAGACCACCTTCTCCTGGCAGTACTGGAGTTTGTCTCAGGAAACTTTGCAACCCTTCTGGAACAGAAAACACATAAGGTCAATAGATGCATCCTGGCAAACAACAACAGTAGGTCATCCGCATACTGATAAGGAGAACATCCAGTAAGGTGCTAGTCTGCCAGTCTACTCCCTATAGGGCCTTGGGGTATTGGCTGGGTGCGTTTTACCCCCCTTGTGGGAATCTGCACCAGGTATACTGGAATACTACACTGGTAAAGGCAAATAGGTACTGGAAATCTTCATGTAGGGGCACAGAGAGGAAAACATTTGCCAACAGGGAAGAGTTCTACAATGAAAGGCACTAACTCTATTTGGGGGGGGCTTTCAGAAGAGGGGGACTATTCTCGCTGACATCCTTGTCCGTTACCACCCCCCTTGTCCCGCCCTGTTGGGGCCGTCTACGTTTCCTAGAGTGTGGGAAGTCACTTCAGTAATGTCTCCTCCCACGTAACGCCCACTTGAGTCGGGCTGTCGGGGGAACCCAACTTTCTCTCAGTCTCACTGGTCTGTGAAACTAGTCTGAAACTGGTCTCTGTTCTTCCTGGCTTTCTGTCACAAGTCTGGCAGAGATGTCTCTAGTCTGCTAACACCGGTCTCCGCTTTATCTCATCTAGACATATAAGATTCTCTCAACCATCTCTAGTTCAGTGTTCTGTGCTCTCTATAAAGTTCTGGCCAGACTCCAAGTCTCAAACAGAAGTCAGGTACACTTGTGTTGGTTTTTAATCAAAAAGGAACAAAAGTCAGTCATAGGCTCTGTAATAGAGTTAGGGGCTTGTTCTTGCTTAGTCTGTTCGTGGGGTACAAAGGAGGACGTCACATCATACTGTCTTTTTGTATTCTTATCACAAGCAAATTCCTTTAAATCTTTTAGGCTGTCAGCTCTGTCTCCCCCACTCAACACAGATGCTTTCTGTGTGCTTCAAGGCCACTTCTCACAGACACACATAAGACAAAGCAAATCCCAGCTGCACAGCTGCCCACAGATCTCACCCTGATTAACTCTTCCAACTCCAGAAAGCAGGTACCAGAGACATTGCAACATTTTTTCTAGTAATTTTTCTGCAATTGTCAGAATCAAATAAGTTTTAAAATAAAATAAACAAACAAACAGTGTTGCACACTCAAGACCCTTAGCAAATGTTTGAAATTGGTGAAAATATTCACCTGCCGGCATTTTATTTCAAACATCCGCCAGGACGCCTCAAGGGTGACTCAGTTGCTATCCTACAACCAGCCATTATGGCTGCCTACAGTGTAGAATCAAAGGCAATTAACTTTCAGGGACTTGAAGGGAATATACTGTCTTAAGATGGCCACCACTGAAAAATGGTAAGGCGTGTCATCTTCTCTAACCCCCAGATACGGGGGTGGAGTCTAAAAGGGTGCTGGTCTGCATTCCAAAAGATTTTTTTTTTTTTTTTTAATGGGCACTCTCTAGGATTCCTGTCTCTCTGTCCTGGTCCGTCCGTAGTCACTGGTCTAAGTCTCCAGTAATCAACCCCATCCACTTTCCATTGTCATTAACTCTCTACTTACATCAAAACAACCTTCTGCCTGGGTGTGCCACTTTTTGTCTTTGAGCCAGCCACCATTTTCATCAAGTGCTGTCTCTCACCTTTGCACACTCAGGGGATCATCTAACATACCCATAAACTTCATACCTCATAACTTCCTTTTACACACTCTTTACTTTTCCTGTGTTACACTATGTCAGTTGCCTTTTTAGGTCTGCAGTGTCCAGCTACAGTCTTACTTTGCTCACTACCCATTTTGTGGAATCTGTGGAATACCTGATTGTGTTCAAGGGCTATAGATATCCTCCGTACATACAGCTCCAGACTACCCCGCTAACTATCAGTAAGTACAAATTAGAGACCTTCACACAATGTTTCAGAAATCAAGGAGAACCCTCAACTGTAAAATTCCCATCAGTGTCCCTCTTGTCTCTACTGTCCTTTCCGCATCACGGGGCCGCATCAATCCCGAAGGAACGATACGTAAATTTGGCCAGAATTTGTCTCTGCAAACTTCCAGATTCTATCAGCACTTACATGAACAAAAATCTCCACCATCACAAACTTTCTGAACTACATCAACAATTCACAAGAGGGCACTGCAGACCTTTTTCTACAACATACATAGTCACGTGCAGTCTCTGTCAGTCACTTTACAAGAGATCCTTTGCCGAAATTAAAGTGAACATACTATTAAATATGGACATGTAAGGCAAAGTACATAATATCACACAAGGAGATGACCTTACCCAGTCCCTTTCAGCCAGTGAAATAGAACTACAGTCAAGGTAGACAAAAATAGACTTGACTTACCCCGACGAGCGCTCATTGTCAGTTCTGGTCACTGGCCGCCTGGACTCTTGCGGAGGTCACCTCGATGGTTAGATGTCCATAAAAGTATGGCCACCCAGGAGACGCCAATTCTTATAGATTTTTATCTGGGGCTCAAACCCCTAATCATTGTAAGGTGACTTTCAAATTAAATGAGTCTGTGTCCAGCGCTGGAATTTGACTAACTTGAAAGAAAAGACAAGACCTGTCCTTGCAGGAAGTTAGCAAACAAGACTGATAAGTTTATTGAGGGACCGACATTTATAGAAAACCATAAGGCACTTTACATAAGGCGTGTAATTAGGAAAGCAGCAACTATAATTGGGTGTTCTCACCCAGGAAATGTAACACTATTGGATGTAAGCACACAAAGGAATGTAGAACCATTGGCTGCCTTCACATAAACCAAATGTCCAGATGTTCACCTGGATACCTTCCACTAGGTGGTGCTAGCGAGCACTAAGTCTTTGTGTGCTGACGGGCACACCCAAACTTTGTTATCACTACACAAAGTTATATGAAATGAATGCTGAGTCCTTAAAATGTCCGACCATCGTAGCGAGGCTCCAGACTCTCTCTCTGGTGTCTCTTTACCACCACGTAGTCTCCAGGCTTCAGTGTATGCGTCCTGAGGTCTCTGTCTGGATCTGAAAAAGGAATCAGAAACACTTTGCGGACCTTTTCCAAGGCCTGGCTCAACTGTGTGGCATGTTCCACCTGGTTTCCTGCCATCAGCTATAGGGTCGGTGGGAAGTAGAGGCCTAGTCTGGGTGCATAGCCAAAAAAATACTTCAAAGGGGGACAATCCCATCTTTCTGTTGGGGGTGTTCCTAACTGAATGGTGGGCAGCAGGAAAGCACTCACGCCATGGTTTCCCTATTACTTCCATGGCCTTCTGGATCTCTAACTTAAGAGTGCCATTTATTCTCTCAAACCCACAACTAATTCGGGAAGGGTAAGGGGTGTGCAGGGCCTCTTCTACACCCAGGAGGGACAAGGTTTCAGGTCTTTACCTGTCCAGTGAAGTGGGTTCTGCGACCGGACTCTATGGTCTCTGGAAGTCCAAACCTGCAGAAAAATCTCACTCACCAACTTCTTGGTTGCAGCTCTGGCAGTAGCCTTGGTCATGGGAGAAGCTTCTGGCCACCCTGGAAAGAGATCAATGCACACAAGCATGTATTCCTACGTGCCACTTTTGGTAGCTGGATAAAATCCATCTGCAGTCTTTGGAAGGGATACAGCAGCTTGGGTGTCACCTTCCGTGGGGTCTTTACCACCTTACCCGGGTTGTGGCGAGCACAGACTATAAAGGCTTTCACTAGTCTAGTGACAGGGGTAGTAATTAGAGATGAGCGAGCACTAAAATGCTCGGGTACTCGTTATTCGAGACGAACTTTTCCCGATGCTCGAGTGCTCGTTTCGAGTAACGAGCCCCATTGAAGTCAATGGGAGACTCGAGCATTTTTCAAGGGGACCAAGGCTCTGCACAGGGAAGCTTGGCCAAACACCTGGGAACCTCAGAAAAGGATGGAAACACCACGGAAATGGACAGGAAACAGCAGGGGCAGCATGCATGGATGCCTCTGAGGCTGCTTAATCGCACCATTATGCCAAAATTATGGGCAACAGCATGGCCATGACAGAGTGACAGAATGAAGCTAGATAGCATCTAAAACATCCAATAATTGACCCTGACACTATAGGGGACGGCATGCAGAGGCAGCGGCAGCAGCGGAAGGCTAGAGAGTGGCATGGCGACATACCCTAAATGGACTCAGGCTTCAAACCAATGGGTAGCAGAGAGGAACCAAAGAAGGTGAGCAAGAAGCACTCAAATAATATTGGTACATGATAAAAGTTTGCCAGTATATTTTGTGGATTACACAGCAGGGTGGCGACAAAGTTAACATGGAAGCCATGAAAACAATCCAAAATTCTGCCTGACACAGCTCGTTTGATAAGGGGACGATGTATGGAGGCAGTGAACTAGTAGTAGATTAAAGGTACTGCAGTTAAAACTATGTTAGTTGGTTCTTGGCATGGAGCTGGCGCTCCGCTGCCAGGCGAGCTTTCGCCAATCCAAGCCCCTGTCTCTAGGCTACTCCCCAAACAGCACTTCTAAGAACCTTTCGGATAAGATCAAGTGTAGTAGCGTTCTTATAAGTTTGGGATATGGCGGGTGAGGGGAATGTAAACATCTGCGCAAGAAGCGCTGAAATAATATCCGTAAATGAAAAAAGTTTTCCAGTATATTTTGTGGCTTACACAGCAGGGTGGCGACAAAGTTAACAAGTTTGATGTGGAATGCCCTGCAATAGCTCTTGGGCGGTGTGCCTTTTATCACCTAGGCTCAGCAGTTTGAGCACCGCCTGCTGTCGCTTAGCAACGGCACTGCTGCTGTGCCTAGAGCTACCGACTGATGGCGCCATGCCCACGGATGGTAATTCGGAGGAGGAGGAGGTGGAGGAGGGGTGGGAGGATTTGGAGGTATAGTAGGCCTTTGAGACCTGGACCGAGGTAGGCCCCGCAATCCTCTGCGTCGGCAGTATATGACCAGCCCCAGGGTCAGACTCGGTCCCAGCCTGCACCAAGTTAAGTGTAGTAGCGTTCTTATAAGTTTGGGATATGGCGGGTGAGGGGAATGTAAACAGATGCGCAAGAAGCGCATGATGCGCATGGAGCTGGCGCTCCGCTGCTAGGCGAGCTTTCGCCAATCCAAGCCCCTGTCTCTAGGCTACTCCCCAAACAGAACTTCTAAGAACCTTTTGTATAAGATCAAGTGTAGTAGCGTTCTTATAAGTTTAGGATATGGCGGGTGAGGGGAATGTAAACAGATGCGCAAGAAGCGCATGATGCGCATGGAGCTGGCGATCCGCTGCTAGGCGAGCTTTCGCCAATCCAAGCCCCTGTCTCTAGGCTACTCCCCAAACAGCACTTCTAAGAACCTTTTGTATAAGATCAAGTGTAGTAGCGTTCTTATAAGTTTAGGATATGGCGGGTGAGGGGAATGTAAACAGATGCGCAAGAAGCGCATGATGCGCATGGAGCTGGCGCTCCGCTGCTAGGCGAGCTTTCGCCAATCCAAGCCCCTGTCTCTAGGCTACTCCCCAAACAGCACTTCTAAGAACCTTTTGTATAAGATCAAGTGTAGTAGCGTTCTTATAAGTTTAGGATATGGCGGGTGAGGGGAATGTAAACAGATGCGCAAGAAGCGCTGAAATAATATCCGTAAATGGTAAAAGTTTGCCAGTGTATTTTGTGGATAACACAGCAGGGTGGCGACAAAGTTAACAACTTTGATGTGGAATCCATGAAAACAACCCAAATTTCGGCCTGACAAACCTCGTTTGATAAAGGGACGATGTATGGAGGCAGCTATATGGACGACTTTTGGAGGTAGCAATGGAGACAACGTGTGGAGGCTGCTATGGAGACAATTCAATTTGGATAGTGCCTGTATGTGGCAGTCCAAAAAATTTTTCAAACCAGAGGAGCAGGTAGGTGGCCCTCCAGAAAAATGGAATAGATTGAGTGCCTGTATGTGGCAGTCCAAAAAATTTTTCAAACCAGAGGAGCAGGTAGGTGGCCCTCCAGAAAAATGGAATAGATTGAGTGCCTGTATGTGGCACTCCCAAAAATTGTTTAAAACAGAGGACCGTGTCGGTGGCCCTCCAGAAAAATTAAATGCATAAAGTACTATACCTAGAGCCAGTGGGCCCTGTCAAAAAACAGCCAGTTTCCTCTGCTTTACTGTAGAAAGAGGAGGAGAAGGAGGAAAATGAGGAGGAGGAGGAGTGGATAAATTATTCAGGTTGAGCTTCCTTCACCTGCTGGAGATTTGAAATTAGGAGAAATCCATGCTTTATTCATCTTGATAAGCGTCAGCCTGTCAGCGCTGTCAGTCGACAGGCGTGTACGCTTATCGGTGATGATGCCACCAGCTGCACTGAAAACCCGCTCTGACAAGACGCTAGCGGCAGGGCAGGCAAGAACCTCCAAGGCGTAGAGCGCCAGTTCGTGCCACATGTCCAGCTTTGAAACCCAGTAGTTGTAGGGAGCTGTGTGATCATTTAGGACGATGGTATGGTCAGCTACGTACTCCCTCACCATCTTTCTGTAAAGATCAGCCCTACTCTGCCGAGACTGGGGACAGGTGACAGTGTCTTGCTGGGGTGACATAAAGCTGGCAAAAGCCTTGTAAAGCGTACCCTTGCCAGTGCTGGACAAGCTGCCTGCTCGCCTACTCTCCCTCGCTACTTGTCCCGCAGAACTACGCACTCTGCCGCTAGCGCTGTCAGAAGGGAAATACTGTTTCAGCTTGTGCACCAGGGCCTGCTGGTATTCATGCATTCTCACACTCCTTTCCTCTCCAGGGATGAGAGTGGAAAGATTTTGCTTGTACCGTGGGTCCAGGAGAGTGAACACCCAGTAATCGGTGCTGGAATAAATTCTTTGAACGCGAGGGTCACGGGATAGGCAGCCTAGCATGAAATCTGCCATATGCGCCAGAGTACCAACGCGTAAGAATTCACTCCCCTCACTGGCCTGACTGTCCATTTCCTCCTCCTCCAACTCCTCCAACTCCTCTTCTTCTGCCCATACACGCTCAACAGTGTAGGACTCAACAATGGTCCCCTCTTGTGTCTCGCCAACATTCTCCTCCTCTTCCTCCTCATCCTCCTCCACCTCCACCTCCTCCGATATGCGCTGAGAAACAGACCTAAGGGTGCTTTGGCTATCAACAAGGGAATCTTCTTCCCCTGTCTCTTGTGAGGAGCGCAAAGCTTCCGACTTCATGCTGACCAGAGAGTTTTTCAACAGGCCAAGCAGCGGGATGGTGAGGCTGATGATGGCGGCATCGCCACTGACCATCTGTGTTGACTCCTCAAAGTTACTCAGCACCTGACAGATATCAGACATCCACGTCCACTCCTCATTGTAGACTTGAGGAAGCTGACTGACCTGACTACCAGTTCTGGTGGAAGTTGACATCTGGCAGTCTACAATCGCTCGGCGCTGCTGGTAAACTCTGGATAACATGGTCAGTGTTGAATTCCACCTCGTGGGCACGTCGCACAACAGTCGGTGAGCGGGCAGTTGGAGGCGGCGCTGCGCTGCCCTGAGAGTGGCAGCATCTGTGCTGGACTTCCTGAAATGCGCACAGATGCGGCGCACCTTCGTGAGCAAATCAGACAGATTGGGGTATGTCTTGAGGAAACGCTGAACTATCAGATTTAACACATGGGCCAGGCATGGCACATGTGTCAGTCTGCCGAGTTGCAGAGCCGCCACCACAACCACACACACAACCATGCCTGGCTTCAGGTTCAGCGGTGCCAGCCACAGATCAGTCTGCGCCGTGATGCCCTGTAATAGTTCTTGGGCGGTGTGCCTTTTATCGCCTAGGCTCAGCAGTTTGAGCACCGCCTGCTGTCGCTTAGC